>NC_045609.1:25595928-25917873 GCF_009762305.2 Zalophus californianus
GAACTCCTCTGGGGCTACTTTATTTTTTTCATTTGTCAAACAGAGCAAAAAACATTTGTTCTGCCTTCTTCATGAGGATATTAATGAGATCTTTAAGTGAGCTATTTTATAATTGAGATCATGAGATACCTTTAGATGGTATCTAAATGGGAAAGCACATTGAAAATTGTACAGAGTTCAGATATAGGAATATTTTAATTTCATGGTGTTCTTTATAGGACATCACAAAATGAATAAAATAATAAAAATCTAGCATTCTCACCAATATTTTATTTTCTGGCTCAAAATGTTATACTATGGGTATGCAGATTTCTTCACTTTTAAATGCCTATAGCATTTTAAAGATATTGTATTTCTAAATTTGAAAAACTGTGTATTGCATGTGCATACATTTTGTCATCTTTTAGTTTCTGTTAACAGGCAAAGGGTAGTAGATAAATGAGATTTCTTGTATGTAAGTAAATTATATTTCATTAAAACATTAATAGAGATAAGTGCATAAACCATAGGTGTATAACTTATTGTATTTTCCCAGCTGAATGCACCCATATTAAGAACTACAACTTATTAACATTTAGAAAACCCCCTTTCTTTAGCTTCTACTAAGTTGCTACTCTACCTAAAATAAAAACAAACCTGATTTTTATCACAACAGATTAATTTTGCCTATTCTTGAAGTTCATGTAAATGGAAATATGTAATATTGCACTTTTTTTTTGGTAAGTAGATTGTGTCTCAACATTATGTTTTTGAGGTTCATCCATAATATTGCGTGGACCAAATTCTTGTTACTATACAGTGTTACTTTATGGTACTCTGTTGGTGGGTATGGAAGTCCAATTTCAGTTATATGCACCATAAGGCTGCAAAAACTCTGTTTTTCAGCTATTTCTTGTTAGCTTCCTCACCTCTTGCCCCATGCAGCTTAAGTATTAGCAAATATACTGAGGGAAAAGCCATTGTTTCTTGGGCTTATTTCTTTGCATCTTCATTCTTTAGGTAATCTTGGCCTCTCCAGTCCTGCCTAAATCAGCAGCCAATCCATACTTTTTATCTCCTCAGCCTGTGAAAGGCTTCTGAGTTCCCTGATGATTTCATAGGAGCCCATTTCTCAGCCTCTTCCCATAACTGAGAAAACATATACACCACTGGGAGAAAAGTTAGACACAAATATTTGATACTTCTCATTGAATTTCCTTCCCTCTTGCATTTTGACCTCTGAAGTTTTCATTTTCTCAAAAATAATCCAATTTTGTTAGACAATTAAAAAATACTTTAACTAAATTTTCACGTTGTTCTTAAAGGAGTGTAGGTCTGTTACATCCAGTATAGTTGGAAGCGCAAAATCAGTGGCACTTTTTGTCCTTAGTTTTTATTTGTTATTTTGATTGATTTATAATTTGCATGCAATAAAATATACAATCTCAAGTGTATAGGCTGGCAGATTGATAGATCAACTTTTTACAATGTAGCAGGGCACCATTATTTATTTTGCTTTATTTTATTTTATATTTTATTTTATTTTATTTTATTTTTCTATTCTATTCTATTCTATTCTATTATTTTATTATATTCTATTCTATTGGTGGAATGCCTCAGTTTAGCTCCTGCAAACTCAATTTTTATGGAGGTACATTTTTTGGCTCATTAGGTTTATATAAAGGTAAAATATTATTTTCCCCAGAAGAGCATGAACTTTGTTGGCCCTTGTCTTAAGGAATTTCCACCCTGGATGGGGAATTGAGGTATATGCACAACCGTGAGGTTTGGGGAACTTGCTGTACTTTACACATTATGCTGCCCAGGTCCTGACTTTCTTCTGTGGACAGGTGGATAATATAGGGGAAAAAGCAAAGGTTCAGAATGTTAAATAGGCCTTGGATTTTGTCTGATGCCTGGAATTTTTTTTTTAAGATTGTATTTATTTATCTGACAGAGAGAGACACAGCGAGAGAGGGAACACAAGCAGGGGGAGTGGGAGAGGGAGAAGCAGGCCTCCCGCTGAGTGGAGAACCTGATGTGGGACTCGATCCCAGGACCCTGGGATCATGACCTGAGCCAAAGGCAGACGCTTTATGACTGAGCCACCCAGGCACCTCTGATGCCTGGAATTTTAAAATGTTTGTAGGGAAAGCCAATTAAACCCCAGTGACCCCCAGTTTTTCCATCTTACACTTTGAATGATATCTCGATTGTGGGAGCATTTTAAGGATGAGATAATGTATATAACGGTCTATCACAGCGTCTGCCATATGCTAGTGATGTGTTCATATTAGTCACGACTCATTTCTTCTCTACGCTGCATTTTTCTCCTCAGCTGGTATCTATTTATTCCCTTGCTTCCTCCACCTTCTCCTTCCCTTTACATGATTCTATTTTCCCAGGTTGTTTGTACTCCCTCACTGTGTCACCCACACTCACAAGCAGAGAAGACACTAGCATATCATTGATTACCAATATTAGCCATCAATATCCTCCTCTCAATTACTGGGAACTTCTTGGACACAATTTGCATTACTCACATAGACATGTGGACTGTGGAGGAGTGTGCTGAGGGCAGATGGGTGCCCTTTGATTGAAAAAATGGACACTAGTCAGCAAGAACGGAAGGACGGCATCCTATTTACAGAATGTTAATTCCCCATTTTCCTCCATTCTGAGCCTCAGAGGTTTTAAAGTAGGGCCTCTGGCATCATTACCCTTTTCTTTCTAGTTGAGGTTCTGATCAAATTTTCTATGTATGAGTTCACTCCTGGAGGGCTTGGGGGTTGTTGTAAGGCATGCGTTTTTAATTTGGTAAAATTAAATCTCTTCGGTTAAATCTACTGTGAAATTAAAACCTTGACTCAAACCTGACATTCAATAGAATCCCTTTGAAAGTGTCCTGATTTTACGTGAACTCAAATGGCCACAGTAGGCCTTAGGTCCCTTTCAAATTTTTCAGGCTTAGCTGCCTGATGAAAGATGCAAGATTGTTGTAAAAAGACAGAAGTACTTTTCCAGGTGTGGAAAGAGCAGGCTGCGGTAGACAGTCAGACTAATGTGGGGATATCCTCTCCTGGTGCCTTTAATTTAGAGCACTTTTTAAAGTATTCATGTATTATTTAGTGACCAAGTTATTGAACTATGTGTACAAAGATTCTGTTACCATTGGACCCTTATCTCTTTAATGGTATTACTGTTCTTTTGATAGAATTAATAGTCGTGGCACTGAGCTCCTTTTATTTTATCTTTTTTCCCAACCCTTTGGCTGCAAGACCATCCATCTATGGAGTGTGAAATGCTAGTTAATTACTCTTGGTCTGATGTTCTTGACTTTCTCTAGGTACAGAAGTTTAGTATGCTTAAGGAGACACTTAATTAGTATTGCCTCATTAAGATTGCATTTTCCGGGTAATTTGTTTAAATAAACAGACAGTTGTTTGATTTCCTACCTTCCTAAAATAAAGCAAGGTTAAATTTTTAATTTTTGGTAACTTTAAGAAAATGTGAATGTATTTTTTTAAAGGTATGTTTCTCTTAATTTCTTAAGTGGTAGATTATTTTTATGTGGAATAAAAGAACATACCTCAGTGGATCAAAACTTGTACCAGTATTTTGTCTGTAAGGGTCCTTATTTCAAATTCTTATTGAAGGTGGATCTGGAAGTCTTGGGTCTATGCTTTTAGGATTTTCCTTGGGACAAGTATCCTATAAGAAAATATTTTCTAGACTGTCGACTTTTAAAAAAATACACATTTTATTTTAGAACACTTTTAGATTTAAAGAAAAACTGTGAGGATAGCACAGAGTTCCCAAATTCTCTGCATCCAGGTTTCCCCAGTATTAACATCTTACATTAATATGGTACATTTTCACAGTTAATGAACAGTATTGATGCATTATTATTAACTAAAGTCCATACTTTATTCAGAATTCCTTAGTTGTTTTTTTTTTCCCTAATGCCCTTTTTCTATTCTGAATCTCATCTGGGATGCCACATTACATTTACTAGTCATTCTCCTTTGATTCCTTTTGGCTGTGCCAATTTTAGACCATTGACTATTAGAGATATGGCTGTCTGCTCCCACTTGCAAGATATGACCCCAAATTGTCTGTGGCTCCCATTTTTTGGCACTTGGATTTCAGCTTTCAGTCCCCCCCCATTTCTCTGTTCCTCTTGGTTCTTCTGATCCATTCACTTGATATCTTCTTCCCTCTTGTGGTTTCCAGATTTTTTTGTTTTCTCCTCAGCTATGACTTGTTTTAGTGTTCCCCTGCATTGAACTTTTTCTAAGATAAAGCCAAAGCTAAGGAACATCCATTAATATGTGTATTTCTTGGAGGAGCAAGATGGTGGAGGTGTAGGAGACCTAAATTTCATCTGGTCCCAGGAATTCAGCTGGATAGGGATCAAACCATTCTGAACACCTACAGCCTCAACAGGAGATCGAAGAAAAGAATAGCAACAACTCTCTGAACAGAAAAGCGACCACTTTCTGGAAGGTAGGATGTGTGGAGAAGTGAATCCGAGGCGATATTCAGGAAGATAGATGGCGGGGGAGGGGGCCTCAGCTGCTACTGGCAAGTGATAGAGCAGCAGAGCACAAAATCAGAACTTTTAAAAGTCGGCTTCACTGAGGGACGTCACTTCAGTGGCTAAGTGGGGGGTGGAAGCCTCACTGGGACAGAGTGGTCTCAAGACCTTCGGGGTCACAGAAAGACGGGGGGTGCCTTAGTGCAGCAGAGCTCCCAGGTATCAGAGCAGGGAAGCCGGCTGTAGAGATGGAGCTGAGGGTGGGCTCTCAGCACGGGGTTGCCATAAACCATGATCCGAGGCACAGTCGGGCCACTGCTCCTCCAGCAGGGACCCAACAAGCGGCAGATCCGGAGAGACTCCCCTTCATCCCCTGGGAGGAGTGGCATGGGAGTGCACTGCAGGGATCTGCTGGGTTTGGAGACTCCACACGGGGTTGTGTGCCAGAGATAGAAATGCTCAGTCACAGGCCGTGTGAGCATGGAGTGCGGCCAGAGACCAGGGAAATGGGAGTGATTGAATGCTTTTCTCTGGGGGCTCACTGAGGACCAGGTCCCCGATTCTCAGCTCCTCCAAGAAAGAGATTGGGAGGCCACCATTTTCACTCTCGTCCTCCAAAGCTGTACGGAGAGCTTGCAGGGAACAAAAGCTACTGGGAGCAAACCTGAGCAGATTACTTAGCCCGGACCTGCAAGGGTGGGGCAATTCCGCCTCCAGCAAAGACATTTGAGAACCACGGCAACAGACCCCTCCCCCAGAAGATCAGCACGAACAGCCAGCCGAGACCAAGTTTACAGATCAATGAGAATGGCAGAACTCCAGCCCTAGGGGAATACAGCACATAGAACTCCCGGCCTTTTTATCCATGATTCTTTGGTCTTTCAAAGTTAATGTTTTTAATTTTATTTTTTTCTTTATTTTTTTGAATTTTTCTTTTTCCCTTTTTCAACCAACATCTTATCAATTCCTTTTTTAAAATCTTTTTAAATTTTCTTTTTTTGAGTCATATTCTATCCCTTCATTGTAGTTAACCTTATTTTTTTTGTGTGTGTATATATATATATATGTTTTTCTCTCTTTAAAATTTAGGGATACAGTTTCTTCTAACAGACCAAAATATACCCTAAATTTCTAGTGTATGGCTTTGTTCTAGTCTCATGCCTGATCACATTCTCTCCTTTTTTTTTGTTTTGTTTTGTTTTTAAATTTTTTCTTCTTTCTTTTTTCAACTATTTTCTTATCTTATCAATTTTTTTAATAAAATCTTTTCTAATTTTGATCTGTACAGTCATATTCCTTCCCTTCATCATGTTTACGCTTATTTTTATACATATATAAGTTTTTCTTTCTTTAAAATTTTGGGGGGCAGATTCTTCTACCAGACCAAAATATGCCCAAAATCTAGTGTGTGGCTCTGATCTATTCACCAGCCTGATCAAATTCTCTTTTTTCCTTTCCCTTTCTTTTCCCCTGGTTTCGAGTCTCTTCTGATTTGTTTAGTGTATATTTTTCTTGAATCGTTGTTACACTGTTAGCCTTTTGTTCTCTCATTCATCTATTCTCCTCTGGACAAAATGACAAGAAAGAAAAACTCACCTCAAAAAAATGAACAAGAAGCGGTACTGATTGCCAGGGACCGAATCGATATGGACGTTAGTAAGATGTCAGAACTAGAGTTCAGAATCATGATTTTAAAGATACTAGCTAGACTTGAAAAAAGCATGGAAGATACTAGAGAATCCCTTTCTGGAGAAATAAAAGAACTAAAATCTAACCAAGTCGAAATCAAAAAGTCTATTAATGAGGTCAATAAAAAAATGGAGGCTCTAATTGCTAGGATAAATGAGGCAGAAGAGAGAATTAGTGATATAGAAGACCAAATGATGGAGACTAAAGAAGCTGAGAAAAAAAGAGATAAACAGCTATTGGATCACGAGGGCAGAATTTGAGACATAAGTGATACCATAGGACAAAACAATATTAGAATAATTGGGATTCCAGAAGAAGAAGAAAGAGAGAGATGAGCCGAAGGTATATTGGAGCAAATTATAGCAGAGAACTTCCCTAATTTGGGGAAGGAAACAGGCATCAAAATCCAGGAGGCACAGAGAAGCCTCCTAAAAATCAATAAAAAAGGGTCAACACCCCAACATCTAATATTAAAACTTACAAGTCTCAGAGACAAAGAGAAAATCCTGAAAGCAGCTTGCAACAAGAGGTCTGTAACCTACGATGGTAGAAACATTAGAATAGCAGCAGACTTATCCACAGAGATCTGGCAGGCCAGAAAGGACTGGCATGATCTATTCAGAGCACTAAATGAAAAAAATATGCAGTGAAGAATACTATATCCAGCTAGACTGTCATTGAAAATAGAAGGCGAGTTAAAACCTTCCAGAACAAACAAAAACTAAAGGAATTTGCAAACATGAAACCAGCCGTACAAGAAATATTGAAAGGGGTCCTCTAGCAAAGAGAGAGACTAGAAATAACACAGACCAGAAAGGAATAGGGACAATACACAGTAACAGTCACCTTACAGATAATACAATGGCACTAAAGTCATATCTTTCTTTTTTTTATGTTTTATTTCTTTATTCATGAGAGTCAGAGAGAGAGAGAGAGATAGAGGCAGAGGGAGAAGCAGGCTCCCCGCCTAGTAGGGCACCTGATGTGGGACTCGATCCCAGGACCCTGGGATCATGACCTGAGCCGAACACAGATGCTTAACCATCTGAACCACCCAGGCGCCCCAATTCATATCTTTCAATAGTTACCCTGAATGTAAGTGGCTAAATGCCCCAATCAAAAGACACATGGTATCAGATTGGATAAAAAAATAAGGCCCATTGATATATGCCTGCAAGACACTAATTTTAGAGGCAAAGACACCTCCAGATTGAACATGAGGGGGTGGAAAAACATTTACCATGCTAATGGACACCAAAAGAAAGCTGGGGCAGGGATCCTTATATCAGACAATTAGATTTTAAACCAAAGAGTATAATAAGAGATGAGGAAGAACACTATATCCTACTTAAAGGGTCTATCCAACAAGAAGATCTAACAATTGTAAATATCTATGCCCCTAACATAGGAGCAGCCAATTATATCAGCCAATTAATAACAAAAACAAAGAAACACATTACAACAATACAATATAGTAGGGGACTTTAACAGCCCCCTGACTGAAATGGACAGATCATCTAAGCAAAAGATCAACAAAGAAATAAAGACTTTAAATGACACACTGGACCAAATGGACTTCACAGATCTATTCAGAACATCCCATCACAAAGCAACAGAATACACATTCTTCTCTAGTGCCCATGGAACATTCTCCAGAATAGATGACATCCTAGGTCACAAATCAGGTCTCAACTGGTACCAAAAGATTGGGATCATTCCCTGCATATTTTCGGACCACAATGCTTTGAAACTAGAACTCAATCACAAGAGGAAAGTTGGAAAGAACTCAAATACATGGAGGCTAAAGAGCATCCTCTTAAAGAATGAATGGGTCAACAAGGAAATTAAAAATTCATGGAAAACAATGAAAATGAAAACACAACCATTCAAAATCTTTGGGATGCAGCAAAGACAGTGCTAAGAGGAAAGTATATAGCAATACAAGCCTTTCTCAAGAAACAAGAAAGGTCTCAAATACACAACCTAACCCTACACCTAAAGGAGCTGGAGAAAGAACAGTAAATAAAGCTTAAACCCAGCAGGAGAAGAGAAATAGTAAAGATCAGAGCAGAAATCAATGAAGTAGAAGCCAAAAGAACAGTAGAACAGATCAACGAAACTAGAGCTGGTTCTTTGAAAGAATTAACATGATTGATAAATCCCTTGGCAGACTTATCAAAAAGAAAAGAGAAATGACCCAAATAAATAAAATCATGAATGAAAGAGGTGAGATTACAACAAACACCAAAGAAATGCAAACAATTATAAGAACATATTATGAGCAACTATATGCCAGCGAATTAGACAATGTGGAAGAAATGGATGCATTCCTAGAGACCTATAAATTACCAAAACTGAACCAGAAGGAAATAGAAAACCTGAACAGACCTATAACCACTAAGGAAATTGAAGCAATCATCAAAAATCTCCCAAAAAACAAAAGCCCAGGGCCAGATGGCTTCCCAGGGAAATTCTACCAAACATTTAAGAAAGAATTAATACCTATTCTTCTGAAACTGTTCCCAAAAAATAGAGATGGAAGGAAAACTTCCAAACTCATTTTATGAGGCCACCATTACCTTGATCCCAAAACCAGACAAAGACCCCATCAAAAAGGAGAACTACAGACCAATATCCTTGATGAACATGGATGCAAAAATTCTCACCAAAATACTAGCCAGTAGGATCCAACAGTACATTAAAAGGATTATTCACCACGACCAAATGCGATTTATCCCTGGGCTGCAAGGTTGGTTCCACAGCTGCAAATCAATCAATGTGATACACTACATTAATAAAAGAAAGAACAAGAATCATATGATCCTCTCAATAGATGCAGAAAAAGCATTTGACAAAGTATAGCATCCTTTCTTGATTAAAACTCTTCGGAGTATAGGGATAGAGTGTACATACCTCAGTATCTAAAAAGCCATCTGTGAAAAATGCACAGCAAATATCATTCTCAGTGGGCAAAAACTGAGAGCTTTCCCCCTAAGGTCAGGCACACGGCAGGGATGTCCACTATCACCGCTGCTATTCAACATAGTACTAGAAGTCCTAGCCACAGCAATCCGACAACAAAAAGAAATAAAAGGTATCCGAATCAGCAAAGAAGAAGTCAAACTCTCACTCTTTGCAGATGATACGATACTTTATGTGGAAAACCCAAAAGACTTCACCCCAAAACTGCTAGAACTCATATAGGAATTTGGCAAAGTGGCAGGATATAAAATCAATGCACAGAAATCAGTGGCATTTCTATGTACCAACAACAAGACAGAAGAAAGAGAAATTAAGGAGTCGATCCCATTTACAACTGCACCCAAAACCATAAGATACCTAGGAATAAATCTAACCAAAGAGGCAAAGAATCTGTACTCAGAAAATTATTAAACACTCATGAAAGAAGTTGAGAAGACACAAAGAAATGGAAAAACTTTCCATGCTCATGGATTGGAAGAACAAATATTGTGAAAATGTCTAGCCACCTAGAGCAATCTACACATTTAATGCAATCCCTATCAAAATAGCATCCACTTTTTTCAAAGAATTGGAACAAATAATCCTAAAATTTGTATGGAACCAGAAAAGACCCCGAATAGCCAGAGGAATGTTGAAAAAGAAAAGCAAAACTCGTGGCATCACAATTCCAGACTTTAAGCTCTATTACAAAGCTGTCATCATCAAGACAGTATGGTACTGGCACAGAAACAGACACATAGATTGATGGAACAGAATAGAGAGCCCAGAAATGGACCCTGAACTCTGTGGTCAACTAATCTTCGACAAAGCAGGAAACAATGTCCAATGGAAAAACAGTCTCTTCAACAAATGGTGTTGGGAAAATTGGACAGCCACATGCAGAAGAATGACACTGGACTATTTCCTTACACTACACACAAAAATAGACTCAAAATGGATGAAAGACCTAAATGTGAGAGGAATCCATTAAAATCCTAGAGGAGAACATAGGCAGCAACCCCTTCGACCTCAGCCGCAGCAACTTCTTCCTATAAACATCACCAAAAGCAAGGGAAGAAAGGGCAAATTGAACTATTGGGACTTCATCAAGATAAAAAGGTTTTGCACAGCAAAAGAAACAGTCCACAAAACCAAAAGACAACTGACAGAATGGGAGAAGATATTTGCAAATGACATATCAGATAAAAGGCTAGTATCCAAAATCTATAAAGAACTTACAAACTCAATACCCAAAGAATAAATAATCCAATCAAGAAATGGACAGAAGACATGAACAGACATTTCTGCAAAGAAGACATCCAAATGGCCAACAGACACATTAAAATGTGCTCAACATCACTCGGCATCAGGGAAGTACAAATCAATACCTCAATGAGATACCACCTCACACCAGTCAGAATGGCCAGAATTAAAAAGTCAGGAAACAACAGATGTTGGCGAGGATGTGGAGAAAGGGGACCCCTCCTACACTGTTGGTGGGAATGCAAGCTGGTGCAGCCACTCTGGAAAACAGTGTGGAGGTTTCTCAAAAAGTTGAAAATAGAGCTACCCTATGACCCAATAATTGCACTACTGGTATTTACCCCAAAGATACAAATGTAGTGATCTGAAGGGTTACGTGCACCCCAGTGCTTATAGCAGCAATGTCCACAATAGCCAAACTATGGAAAGAGCCAAGATGTCCATCAACAGATGAATGGATAAAGAAGAAGTGGTATATATATATAATGGAATATTATGCAGCCATAAAAATATAAATTCTTGCCATTTGCAACAATGTGGATGGAACTAGAGGGTATCATGCTTAGTGAAATAAGTCAAGCAGAGTACAACAAGTATCATATGATCACACTGATATGTAGAATTCGAGAAACAAGACAGAGGATCATAGTGGAAGGGAGGAGAAAATGAAACAAGATGAAACCAGAGAGGGAGACAAACCATAAGAGACTCAATCTCAGGAAACAAATGAGGGTTGCTGGAGTGGTGTGGGGTGGGAGGAATGGGGGGACTGGTGATGGCCATTGGGGAGGGTATGTGCTATGGTGAGTGCTGTGAATTGTGTAAGACTGATGAATCACCGACCTGTACCTCTGAAACAAATAATACATTACATGTTAAAAAAAAAAAAAGAAGATGATAGTAGGAAGGAAAAAATGAAGGGGGGAATCGGAGGGGGAGACAAACCATGAGAGACTATGGACTCTGAGAAACAAACTGAGGGTTTTTAGAGGGGAGGTGGTTGGGGAGATGGGTTAGCCTGGTGATGGGTATTAAGGAGGGCACATATTGCATGGATCACTGGGTGTTATACATAAAGAATGAATCATGGAACAGTACATCAAAAACTAATCATGTATGGTGACTAACATAACATAATAAAATAAAATTGATAAAAAATATGTATATTTCTTGAGTAGACAGCAATTTTATGCCTTTTCCTATTTTTACTTTAGGACCAAGAACAGACATATTTGATGTGTGACTTTGAATAATTAATTTTTCTGAATGGACATTTTCTCCTAATAAGTATCTCTTAGGATCCCTGTGAGGAGTTTAAAAGATTGTGCTTTAAAGCATATGGCATAGTGCTTATTGGGGTGTTCCTTCCCCTCTCTACCCTCCTCCATCTCTTTCTCCTACTCTGTAAGTTTGACTAATTGAACTAAAAGAAATAATCACATGCTTGGAGTTAAGCCTTGCTTTTGATCATTGATTTATAAGCTTTCCACTGATGATGTGGAGTTTTGTTAGAACACAGGAAGTAAAATGTTCCTTCACATGTGGCAAAAAGGAAGTGGACTAATTTAGGAAATTAGGAAAACCACAGAAAGAAAATATCAATAGCATAATTTCACAAGGATAAATACCAGATGAATGCTGCCTATTGTTTACCTGAAGATCCTTCTAAAATTATTGCCTTAAAATGAATTCGTGGGTTAGCCTGGATCAGGAATTCAGACTCAGAAGAAACCAGATGACAGGAAACTGGACTTTAATTAAAATAGAGAAACAAATCATAGGGTATTGCAATGGCAGAACCAGATGTAGGAAGATTTAACTTGTTCTGAGGCACTGCGGTCCATGCATACAGTAGGACAAGGTCTATTTAAATGAGTTATATTAAATGGAACCAACAATATAATTTTGGTCCTATCTGTCAAAACCACTTCCAACTGAGACAGATTTGTGCTCTAAAAAATTAACAACTCATCTCTCCACATTTCATTTTGCATCCTCTGTGTCCATCCAATTGTGTCAATTCTACTCAAACCCTCCACTGGGCTGCCTAATCTCCTACATTGGACCACCTTCTCCCTCCTGGGAACTGGTGAAGAGGTTCATAATTTTTTGCCAACTTGATAATATGTATCTCAAATCCATTGAGAGATACTTTCTGGCCCATCTGCTCTTTGAGGACCAATGTGTATTGTTGCCCTTTAGGTAGCTCACTTGCTCATCTTGCTATAGGCCAGTGACTGACACACATGCTCTGATTCAATATAGCTTATGGCTGACCACCTCTTTCAACAAGAGCCACTTAATAATTTAAGTGCATCAATGTGGTACCATTACGAAGATGAGATGGGGACATGCTGATACTGCATATAAAGTCTGTGAAGGGAAAAAGAGAAAAAAGGTGAGTTTATCTATTACCCTTCCCTCTTGGAGAGTTCTTCCATATTTTGCTATTAGTATGCCCTCAACAACATCCTGTCCACTACCTGTGATATAAGTCACAGTTTGATTCCTCCTCTTGAAGTATCTACTCTCATTCTCCTTTCTTGGAAGAAAGACATTAACCTTCTGACCATACTCACAAATTGTCTTGTTTTTCAAGTATCCCAGTATCTCTGTAAGGGTATGAGACTCCCCCCTTTGGACAGTTTATTCAGAACCTAACTGAGCCCATCAGCAATTTCCTTATTCCCTGTTGTAACTGGGCTGAATCCTATTTTAATCAGACATGGAGATAATGAAGGAATTTTTTAATATAGTTTTTTTAAACTTATACTCATGGTATTTAGAAGTTTATTTTGGGTTTAATTTACTTTTTGTTTTTCCTAAAAGTGGCTGATTCTGCTAATAGCTGTAATAATGATTACCTTCCACTGATTGGGAACTTATTATAGGTTGTATTTTGCAACATCTAATTTAATCCTCCCAAAAATCCTGTGAAGCGAGTACTACTATGATCTTGATATGAATGAGAAAACCGAGGACCATGTAGGTTAAATATGTTACTCAGGATCCTACAGCAGTAAGCTTGAGAATTTGAACTTAAATCTAACTCTTAGCTTCTTATCTTACATATTTCAATCATCTCTACATCATGATTGGGCTCTAGCATTTATGAGAGTTACCCACCCGTAGAAGTGCCTTTGCTGTTCAATCCAGTTGAGGGGATGGAATTCAGATACCTTCTCTATCAGTGCCTTGTTGTCTCAAGGAGAAAACCAGAGGAAACTAAAAGGCCAATATTAAAGAGAACAGCAGACATTGATAACTTTGGGAAACAGGAGAATTAGGCCAGAGGAAGTAAGAGGAGCTGATTGAGGCTCTGAGCAACCAGCAAGGAAGTACTGATGTGGCATTTAACACTTGTATTACATGACAGATGACTCAAATTCAGAAGACTGAGTATAGCCAGCCAAGAAAATATTTAGAAACTGAACTTTACCACAGTTTTAAGTGACTGTACTGTTTGTATTTGGAAGATATATTTTGTTACTCATTCCTTTATATTTGCATGGTTTATATATTTTAAAAGAGAACCTATGTCATCCTTGGTCCTTTCTTTGTCCTTATGAATTAATGGTAAGTAGAACACTGCCTGTTTGTTTTGTTTCTTTCTCATAAGTTTTTGACTCTAAGGAGATTCTAACCTCTGTGATAGCATAGTAAGTTCTCTGGACAAGTTTGGATGTCATCCACCCATTTTTCCCCTTAATGAAATCCTGGTCTCTCTTTTGATACCTCTATGGATGGGACATTATAGGCAATCTAGACTCAAATGGATCCGGGCCTTCAACTCAGTTCCCTTATATGTACAATCTATGACCTTGGGAAAGTTAATACCTCATATATGACATGTGGATAATAATAATATCTACTACACAAAGATGTATGTGTGTGTGTTGGGATAAATTATCCAAGGCAACTCTCAAAACACTGCTAGCCATTTTCTATGTCAGCTCTTTTACCTTTAAGTTGTTCATTTGTATGGTGAGCTATAATCTTTCTTTATCTTTTGCCTACTGGTAAGCATTCCATCTGAGTTCACTTAAAATAAGCTACCTGCAAAATAAAAAAAAGAAAAGAAAAGAAAACATGATTTTCTTACTAGCTGTGCTTCCCTATGTTTGCTTCTGCCCAGGGTTCTGGCTTGTAAACACCATGATACTGTCATACTCTTGTTGATTGGCTTTACTAACCCTGGATATTAGAGCAGTAGAGTTGATTAGTGAACATGGTATATCTGTTTTGTTTAACAGTTTTGTTAGAATTTGCAGCAATCCACTTGTAATTTTTTCCAAGAGGGGAGAGTCATGCACATTTAATTCCTAGCCTGAGTTCCCATTTCTCTGACTGATCAATTAGATCCTATTAAGCAAAATTTGGGCATCTCTTGTGTACTGCCACTGAGCTAATGTTATGGAAATTATAAAAATAGATATGTGTGATCTATCCTTTTGAGTTACAATGTGGTAGTCATACAAAATAAGAAAACTCAATTCAGCATAAAGTTTAATATGAAAAGTTCTACAAAAGGACAAAACACTCACTACAAAGATTTCAGAGGAAAGAAAGTATCTAGGATGAGGGAATAAAAAAAGGATTCATAAAGGAGGTGGTGTTTCAGATGGGGTCTTAGAGAATGGGCATGTAATGCTAAACCTCAGAGATACCAATTTTCAGATAATAACTTGACTGAAATGACAAAAAGTTAACATATTATTATTAGAAAAGTTGTGGAGAAATAAATACTTCCCTTCATATACTGTTGGCATAAGAGTGCGTTATTACTTTTGGAAAGTAATCTAGCTATCCTTTATTAGAATTTAAATTGTGCATGCCATTTGACCCAGGAATCCATTTCTGGGAATGGATTTGAAAAAAAAAAAAGTAATAAGTTATAAAGGTTTACATACAAAAATATTTATTTAAGCCTCGTGTGTAATAGTTTTTAAAAGGGAAAAATTGAATGCTCATCTATGGGAATGGAAGAATAAATTAAGGACAATTTATATTATAGAATACAAGTGGTTATTAATATGAATGAAGCAGATCTCTATATATTGAGGTGAAATGACTCTATGTAAATCATATGAGAAAAGCTAGATGCAGAATAATATATATATGCATTATATATAATATGATTTATTTATAAACCAAATTATTCATCAAGTGTATATCTTTGTGCATCTATTTTGTCATATAAAATAATGTTGATTTAATCATGAAAATAATTATAAAATTCATCGAAACAGCCAGTAGTTATTCATAATGACTGAGTACATTATAGAAATATGGAATATTATGGTGTGATATTATGTTATAATTAAAAATAATGCCTTCTAATTAAATAAGTAAGTCATGACTATACAATGACTATATTTATTAACATCGTATTAAGTATTTGAAATTTGCGAAGAGGGAAATCTTAATGTTCTCATCACAAGAAAAAAAAGATTCTGTGGCTCTGTGTGGTGACAGATGTTGACTTGAACTTTATGGTGATCATTTTGCAGGGTGTACAAATGTCATGTGATTATATTGCACACCTGAAGTTAATAAAATGTTTTGTGTCAATTATATCTCAATAAAAAAACTAATGCCTCCACTATTGAACTTAAACTTATTTTAGGTGATTAAAGCTCCATTTTGTCAAAAAAAAAATAAATAGAAGAATACAAAAAAGTAGAGCTCTGTATATTTTTTTATATTTATACAAATTTGAGTTAAATTCAAATAGATATTTGCCAAATCAATAACACTGGTTAGTTAAGGATGGTTTTAGAAAAAGCTCAGAGATAGCCTTTTTTTTCACACATTTACATTTTCAGTTTAACCTGTTCAAAAATGCATTGTCTAACAAAAACAGAATAGAAACTTTGATTTTCAACTTAAAATAAAATTAAAAAATAATAAATAAATAAATAAAGTGGTTGAGGCTACTTATGCAACCTTTAAAAATACTAGTAATTAAAAGGGGTGGACATAGAATTTGCCTATAAAATTTATTTCACCAGTGGAATTCAAAATAGGAATCTATGATCATGTTTCATTTCTATAGATGCAGATAATCTGAAAATAATTGATATGGGGTGATGAGAACCATCAAGATTACATATAAGCAAGTGCTTTCTATTCAAATTGGCTAAGTTCATGTATTTTCCTTCTTTCCATCTTTAGGCCCGTAATTATATATTCTTCATATTTAAAAACACTTTAGGTACCCAGAACAATGAGCGATTATGGAGTCTGAGAAGTTCCACCCTCTGCGTCTGCAAGCTGGAGACCCCAGAAAGCCAGTGGTGTGATTCCAGTCTGAGTCTGACAGCCTGAGAACCAGGGGAGCTGGTGGTGGTAATCCCAGTCCAAGGGCAGAAGACTGACATCCTAGCTCAATCAGGCAGGCAGGAAGGGTGCATCTATTTTTATATAAGGTAAAGAACAGCTATGGAAGAGGGCATAATAAATTATCCCCTTTGGGTGATAGAATAGGGGAAAGGAAGGGGAATTTGTTGCAAAACAAATATAATACCTTGGTGATTCAAATCACTGTCAATGAAAATACATATGTCACTCAGTGAAGAGGAAAGGAATGAGTAGGTTGCCCATAATCAGGATGGTTTGGGCAACAGAAAGGAGAGACTGCTTATAGACATGACTCCTGGGAAGAGACTCAGAATTCAGCAATCCAGCAATGTAGGCCTGAGTGGAACAAAGTCTGTAGAGGCCGAAGAGACAGACTGATGGCAGCATGAACAGCTTGTATTTCGTTGGTAGCTCAAGGGCAGCAAGTGAAGCCATTTGAGCTGGGAATTATGTGACTCTGGCTGTATCTGGAGGCATCTTCTAGCCCTCGGTTCAGGGTGAATTGCACAGGGCAGAACCTGAGAGTCGAGAGAGCCCTTAAGAAGCTATTTGTAATAGTTTAGGCAACAGATAATAACCTGTACTAGAGGGGTGGCAGTGATTTGGAGAGAGATATGTGGCAGGAAGATTGCACAGAGTTGTCAACTTATTGATGTAGATAGCAAGGGAGGGGAGGAGGAGGAGTAGTCAGTGGTGATTGAGAGAATCATGATATTCTTGGCAGAAAGACAGGGTTCTGAAAGTGGTTTGGAAATTAAAGGTGACAAGTGTGATTTATGGTGGAGTGAAGGACTAGTTGGCAACTAAAAATTGACACTCAGACTGAGGCTAGAGTTAGGGTTTTGTGAGACTTTTGCACAGAATGGAAAGGAGCTTGCAAGAAATAGATACAATTTACTGAAAAGAGACTGTGTAGAGAGAAAAGAAAGGGACAGAAGATAGGTCTGTGGTGTTTGCATTTTGAGTCTGAAGAATTAGATGTCATTGAGAAGGTGTACCCAGAGTAACTGGGGGAAAACTCACACAGCTTGAGAGATGGAGTCCAACTCATGTTTTGCGAAAGTCTGTGTGTTTTTATCCTCGTTTATCTGAGGTTTTAAGGGATTGAGGCAACCACCACTAGTGCATGTTAAAACCATTAAAAAGGTGAGGGGAGCTTCAGAATGGGAGGACCATGCTGACCCCACTTACATTCCCAGATTAATCCCAACACCACTAAAAGTGCTCTGACTTGTTATTTCTCATGATGTTATCTAACAGGCTACAGTGAAAACATGAAATAATCCAAAAGGAAAAAATAATTGGAATCAGAATCAACGGAGCCTCTAGAGCTACCATTTTACAGGAAACCCAGTGGGTATAGGAAGAAGGTAAATAATAGCACAAGGAAATAATCAGTCAAATGCAGAATGTGAGACACTCCATATACTAAATGAGTTAGTTTATCAACACAGAAATGGCAGAAAAAAAAGTGTGGGGGGGGTGGGTTAGCCTGGTTATGGGTATTAAAGAGGGCACATTCTGCGTGGAGCACTGGGTGTTATGCACAAACAATGAATCATGGAACACTACATCAAAAACTAATGATGTAATGTATGGTGATTAACATAACAATAAAAAAATTACAAAGAAAAAAGTGTGTGTGGGGGGAACTGTTATGGAACAAAAGAAACTTAAAAGTCATGAGACTATTCTGTCCCTAAAAAGGAAAAGATAGGAGTGAGTATAAGTTGGTTCAGATATATCAGTGATCAACCTTTCCCTCACCTGCCACATCAAATCCATTACTGTGCCACTAGGAGGTGATGATTTTGTTCCTTCAATGTCTCTCCATCTGTCCACAGTACTCCAGGGCCACCACAGCATCGTGGTCCAGGTGCCATCATCTCTTGCCTGGAATTTCTACAACCGTGTTACAACCCATTTCCTTCCCTCTGCTTTGTGTCCTTTTATGTTCACATAGTGTAGCCTGCGTGAGTTTTAAAAATGCATACCTGGTCATCATGTGACTTTTCTGCTAGAGGTCACTGCAGTAGAGAAAGACCCAAATCCATCGCATGACCTACTAGGCTTTCTGGGATCTAGCCCTTGCTTCCCCCTCACTGGCTCTCTACCTTCCTGCCTTGGCTAGCACTTCTGTTTTCTTCAGTGGGCTATAGATTTCCCCTTTTGGTGCTTTTTTATATGTTGTTCTTGGTCTACGGTGTCCTTTTGCACACACACACACACACACACACGTTAATTCTGCTTCAGGAAGTTCTCCCCTGAGAGTGCTTTCTAGGTCATGGCCTCCTTGTGCTAGGCTTCCTACATTTTTTTCTTCGTAGTATTTATCACAGCTTATAATGATGTATTTATGTGTAGGCCTCTTTATGTTGGTCAGCCTCAGGAAGCTAGAAGCCCCCTGAGAATAGGGTCTATGTCAGTGTGTCGAGCACTGTACCTCTCATGCTGAGCACAATGGCTGCCACCTGAAAGTCTATAACGAATATTTGCTGAGTGAATGGTCATTAGTGAGTCTTCTGGACACCTTGGACTGTTAGTAGAGGGTCACATGACTGTCCTCTATTTACCTGGTTTTGTGTTTCTTTTTCCATTACCTACACCCCTTCTTGTTAGTTTAATTTGTGCTCAATCTCTCCAAATTTCAATTCTTGGGGTACTTTTTATATGGCATTGAGATTATTTAATGCATATAGTCAGATTTTATTTCCAGTCTTTCTTCATGAGTTATTCAATTGTCTTTGTGCATCGTCCAGTGAAGGCATCCAATTCTTCTTTTGCATTTTCGTATTTTTAAATTGGTGTTCCTAATGTTTCTGGCTTATGTCAAATTCTGCTTTAGTCTGTCTTTAGACCCTTCCATCACAGATTCCAGGATAACATAGTCAGTATGACTCAGGTGTCCTGCAGTTTCCACAGGTCCAATTAGTTTCCTTTTTCCTTCCCTTCCCTTCTGTCCCCTCCCCTCTCCTCCCCTCCTCTCCACTCTACTCCCCTCCCCACCCTGCCCCTTCCCTCCCATTCTCCCCCTTTCTTCCTCCCTTTCTTCCTTCCTTCTTTCCCTTCTTCCTCCCTTCCCTTCTTCCTTCCTTCCCTTCTCTTCCCTTCCCTTCCCCCTTATCTTCATAGTATTTATCCTTCCTTCTTTCCTTCCTCATTCCCTCCCGCCCTCCTTTCATCCCTCCCTCCCCTTCCTTCCTTTTATCAGAGTTAAGTCTAGAAGAGCTCCTCAATTAGTGCTTCCTCTGACTAGGTTAAAATATCTGCGAGGCAGGCAAAGTGTGGGAAAGTGTACATTCTTTCAGGGTGTATTGATCTAGAGATTCATGCATATGGTTTGGGATAATTTACTCAATTTCTTTGATTTTTTGGTTTCCTTATCTATTACCTATCATGTATAATTTATTTTGAATATTTAACAAAATAACATGTAAAATACAGCAGAGACTCAATAATTTGTTCATATTAAAAAAACTGTTATTAGTCTTTACCATTTGACAATATTTAAGAACATCTGCTTAATTATAAGTAATTTAAATAAGGTAAGGTCCTTTTGAAGGATAACTGCTTATATTTTGCCCAGAAGGCACAGGTAGGTGATTAGTTTTTCATGTAAGGTGGCTCTCTAGACTTGAGATCCTCTTTCTTTTCCCTTCATGCTTGTGTTATGCAGTCTAATAGCATTTCCATTTTTCTTCCTGAGTATAAAGGGTTTAACTTACTGAGAATGTCCGTCCTTGAATTTCCAGCTCAAAGAATTGGCCAAATCTTTGATCAATGTACACGTGGGATAGGGATCACATGGGTGTGTCCTTTGTCAAGTTCAGTAGTTCTCAATTCCACCTGTCTATTAAATCCCTGGGGAGATTTTAAAAAACACTCATGACCATTTAGGACCCCCAGATATTAATTAATTTAATTGATCTGGGGTGGAGTCTAGGCATGGGGGGTATTTTTTTTAAAGTTCTCCAAATGATTCTATTGGGCAGCTAGAGGAGGAAACCACATCAGTGACTCCAATGAATAGCCCTTGAGGATCAATTACTGGGCTGGCCGGTGGGTGGAATATGAGAGGAGGCAAGCCAAGCTTTTTAATAGTGCAGCTCTAATTCCAAACTAATAGCAGCATGGAGCATGATGAGTAGTACTTAAAATGGCCTAGGTAGTTTCATTCCTTCAGTATTTTGGCTTTGTCTAGATACTTATAAATGCTGGCTAGGCTTCAAACTCACATATAATTTAAAAAACTTTGAGAGGGGATTAAATGTAATTTTCCTTTTTTGCCTCAAAGTAAATATCACATTGAAGTTTTGGGAGGGCACTTCCAACTTGTAGAGGGATAGCAAGTCACTTTTGTCTCTGATCCTTCAACAGAAATTGAACCCTGAGGTTATTATCTTCCCCCGGGGATACAACAAGGGTGATTCTGCCTCCCCTTCTTGCCCTTATGTATACTTACATACTAGAGGAATCTTGAGAAACTGCCCAAAAACTTAACAGCTTTTGAACCCTTGATTTTTCTGAAAAAGAAAAAGTGAAATTTGATTGTTTTAACAGCTTTCATGCAATGTATTTCTAAAGACATATCTTCACTGAATTTTTATAAATAATAAATACATTTACAAAACTAATGTCAAATAGAGGGAATGAAGAGAGATGAGTTGGAGTAGGATGTTTTCACTGCAAATGAGGGTAAAAAATAATGGAGTATCGGATGTCAAGTGAAGGACCTATTTGGGAGAGCTCTGATGGAGATGGTTCTTTGACGAGCATTATCTGAAAGATTATTCAGAGGGAGGAAAGGCAGGCAATGCGTACTGAAGAAGCAAAATAGGTTGAGAAAGAAACAAACACATTTGAAGCAGATGGTTTTGAGAGCACAGCAAATTTATGAAGTGTATTAAAATTAGGAAGTGCCATTTGAAGCTTCCGCCTGAAATGAGTGGATTAACGAATTCGATCCATTATCCCACCTGGAGACAGCCTATAAAATTCCTTAGCCAGGGAAAATATAGTTTTAATCAGTCTCACAAAACAACTTTCCTCATGTACCCAGTAATAAAAAGCTTTATCAAGGTGATAGATGGGAAGAGTACAGTATGTGTAACACTTTAGAATATTGGAAAACTTTTACGTGCCATTTCCTAACTTGACTTATTTTTTATGGGTTCCCCATAGAAATTGAAATGTTTATGCTAAATTTCTAGATGAGAAAGATGCTACTTTCTCCCAAAAGAGAGTTTTGGGATGTGATGGATGTAGCCTAGCCATAGAATTGTCTTAACTTTGTAGAGGTCTATCTAGGAAGTTTTTCATGCTAAGCAAATTCCAAAGGTCTTGAGGTTTCCATCACTTATGTTTGATGTCGCAGATGGACTGTGTGGTCTCCTGCTCCCTAAGATGGAAAGGGGCAACAGAGGAGGCAATTGAGAACAGAGGTTCTGCAAAAGAATATCAAGTGAAATCAGTCCCTTCTCCTAGTATTTTCTAGTCTCCTACCCACCCCCTCCTTCTATGATATACATAGGAAAGGTAAAAGCAAACTCATAGAATGTTTGCTTTATCTGAATTTTTTTTCTATTTTGAAACTACTTCCACTGGGAAATTCTGTGTGCACAGCTGCTTTGTGGTATTTAGAGGAAATAATTCTTGACAGATAAACATCAACTATTTTGAGAAAAACCTGAAATTTAGGTTATTTTTCTGAACCAATGCCAACCTCATTTCATTCTATAGCCAGATGAAGTTGGCTTTTAATAAAATACATGATACATTTAATAAAATACATTTAGGTGCCAACCCAAGCTGATAGCTATGTACATTCATTGATATGACCAGCAAGCCTATTTTCCAGTTTTCCTTTAATACCCACAGATAAGTCTTATGGTCTGGTCTTCATTTATGAGCTGAATGAGCTTATTTCTCCAGTATTTAAATTTTTTAAAATAATCTCTATCATCAGTCCAAAATTTCTCTTTACTAGGAACCTTTTGTAATATAGCAGAAAATAATGAGTTTGAGACTGGGAGTCAAGCACACCAAGGTCCGAGTCTACTTAATTGTTATACCACACACAGCTGGTCAAGTGGTCTTGTCCAGACTATTTAATTTTGTTGAGCCTAGGTTTTCTCCTCTATACAATGGAATTATGATAATATTGTCTACTTGTTAGGATTATCAAAAGAATTAAATTAGGTAATGCACAAAGATGCTAACCATCATGCCTAGCCTATAGTGACCACCATACACGTGTTAGTTATCCATCACCGTTATTATCATCATTGTTGTTATTTCTTGACTAGTCAAATGCACTTTCAATATCTTTGGTATTGCAGCATTTTTGTTTGTAGAGTGGACCATTTTGTCATGGAAGTAAAATAACCCATTTGGCTGTTCATGAACCTTTCTCCCTCTCAATCAAGTAAGACAATCCAGTAGGACAGTTTGAGGAATTGGATCCATTTAGATTTTATCATTCCTGGTAAGGATGAGTCAGTGTGCTTCATTGCTCATCAGGCCACCCAAGGAACTGGCACCATCAGTAGTCACAATGACAGGTGCTTATTATGCTGGAGGCACTGTACTGAGGGCAGAGGTGAGGGAAATACACAGTTCAGTTACTGAAGGAGTGGGCATTGGCATTAGAGACCCTAGGTTTGTGTTCTGATGCTGACACTTATAGATGGTGTAATCTCAGACAAGTCATTAAACCTCTTTGATTTCAGTTTTGACATGTTAAGAGTGGAGATAATAATAGAACTTATCCCATGAGATTTTTGTGATGCTTTCAAAAGATAGTGTATACTAGGTGCTTAGTGTTTGTGCTTGATGCATGGTGCCTCAACTGAAGCAATAATAGCACCAACAATGGTTATGGCTCAGAGAAGGGAGATGTGATGTCAAAGGAGCTGGGTTTGGATTAAGCCTATAGGAATAGGTAGGATTGGAAGACATGGAAGAATAGAGAGGATGTCGTAAGCATGGTGGAGATTGAAGCCAGAATTTATAAAGTGAAAGAAAGGCCGGAGTAGAAGTTTCCAATAGAAGGTAATATCTTTATATTTAGGAGGACTTTGTATGTCAGACTTAAGAGGTAAACTTTAATCTTTAAATTCAGTTTAAAGTTTAAAAGTTTAAATTCATAAGGATCATCATTTTTGAACCACATATCCTGGTTTTCTGAATCAATAAATCTGAGATTGGGTATAGGGATCTGCAGTTTAAAAAATTTTATTTATTTATTTATTTATTTATTTATTTATTTATTTATTTATTTATGAGAAAGA
Organism: Zalophus californianus; assembly: GCF_009762305.2. NCBI lineage: Eukaryota > Metazoa > Chordata > Mammalia > Carnivora > Otariidae > Zalophus > Zalophus californianus. Next base: position 25,620,007 of record NC_045609.1, read on the forward strand.
GAGAGAGAGAACTCAGGGGAGAGGGGCAGAGGGAAAAAAGAATCTCAAGCAGACTCCACGCTGAGCACAGAGCCTGATGCAGGGCTCTATCTCACAACCTTGAGATCATGATCTGAGCTGAAATCAAGAGTCAGACGCTTAACCAGCTGAGCCACCCAGGTGCCCCTAGGTATCTGCATTTTTAATGAGGCCTCTAGAAGGTTCTGTTACAGATGATCTGCCTCACAGATCTTAAAACAGTGTCCTTGGCATGGGGGGCATATTAGAGATTAGATATGGTACTTAATTACAAAATATCCAAATAAGAACTATCCTGAAAAAAATGTGTATTTTCAGCAATAAGTACTAGCAAATAAGGTTTGAATGTCAGTATTAAAATTTCTGCTCAAATGTTGTTATCAAAGTACAATGATGCTTAATATGTGACTTCTAATTGCTCAAGTGATTTGAAGTTTAGTGGATTGGTTAAGGACATAAAATGTAAGCAGTGATATCTAGATCTCAAGTTAAAAGTTTTGGGGTTGAATTCCAATTGAACTGTTCACTAGCTCTAAGCTCAGATAACATCCTAATTCTCCATTTGCCTTAGCTTCCTCAGGTATAAGGATCTCTGCTTCATGCAGGGGCCTCACAGAGAAGTTCTGAAGAGGTGATGCTATACTAGAATGTGATTGTACAGCTCTACATACACCTAAAATAATGAAATTCCTTCAAGTCCTAAAGAAGGGGAATAAATGGGGTGGAGGCTTAAAAGAAAGAAAAAAGCAAATCTGGGAGTAGGGGCCAGAAATATAAGAACAACTTTGTGAAGATGGCAGGATTCGAGTAAGCCTGGAAGGATGGATTCCATGTGATAGCAATTGATGGGATGGTTGGTATGTGTGACGTTTCAGGTGGTGGGGGGAGCAGTGTGTTTGAAGGTCAGAAATGTGGGGGCATTGAGGGTTATTGGGGTGAAGGTAGTTTAGGTTGAATGAAATATTAGGTAAAAGTAGTTAGAGATTCGGGGGAAAGAGAGAAGGTGCCAAGATTCTGATTTTTTTTAGTGTATATTAGTATTTTTTTCTTTATTTTATTTAAATTCAACTTAGTTAGCATATAGTGTAGTATTGGTTTCAGGAGTAGAATTTACTGACTCATCACTTGCATGTAACATCCAGTGCTCATCCCAACACATGCCCCCTTTAATCCCCATCACCCATTTAGCCCATTTGCCCACCAACCTCCCCTCCAGCCACCCTCAGTTTGTTCTCTTAACTATAGAGTCTCTTACAGTTTGCCTCTCTCTCTGTTTTTATCTTATTTTATTTTTCCTTCCCTTTCTCTATGTTCATCTGTTTTGTTTCTTAAATTCCACATATGAGTGAAAACATATGATATTTGTCTTTCTCTGACTGATTTATTTTGCTTGCATAATACACTCTAGTTCCATCCATGCTGTTGCAAATGACAAGCTTTCTTTCCTTTTGATGGCTGCATAATATTCCGTTGTATATATATATACCACGTCTTCTTTATCCATTCATCTGTCAATGGACATTTGAATTCTTTTCATAATTTGGCTGTTGTTGATAGTGCTTTATAAACGTTGGGGAGCATGTACCCCTTTGAATCAGCATTTTTGAATCCCTTGGACAAATACCTAGTAGTGCAATTGCTGGGTCATAGGGTAGTTCTATTTTTTTTTTTTTAATTTTTTATTGTTATGTTAATCACCATATATTACATCATTAGTTTTTGGTACAGTGTTCCATGATTCATTGTTTGTTCATAACACCCAGTGCTCCATGCAGAACGTGCCCTCCTCAATACCCATCACCAGGCTAACCCATCCCCCCACCCCCCTCCCCTCTAGAACCCTCAGTTTGTTTTTCAGAGTCCATCATCTCTCATGGTTCGTTTCCCCCTCTGACATATTCCCCTTTTCTTCTTCTCCTGTTATCTTCTTTTTCTTTTTTCTTAAAATATGTTGCGTTATTTGTTTCAGAAGTACAGATCTGTGATTCAACAGTCTTGCACAATTCACAGTGCTCACCGTAGCACATACCCTCCCCAATGTCTATCACCCAGCCACCCCATCCCTCCCACCCCCAACCACTCCAGTAACACTCAGTTTCTTTCCTGAGATTAAGAATTCCTCATATCAGTAAGGTCATGTGATACATGTCTTTCTCTGATTGACTTATTTCACTCAGCATAACACCCTCCAGTTCCATCCACGTCGTTGCAAATGGCAAGATCTCATTCCTTTTGATGGCTGCATAATATTCCATTGTGTATATATACCACTTCTTCTGTATCCATTCATCAGTCGATGGGCATCTTGGCTCTTTCCACAGTTTGGCTATGGTGGACATTGCTGCTATAAACATTGGGGTACACGTACCCCTTCGGGTCCCTACATTTGTATCTTTGTGATAAATACCCAGTAATGCAATTGCTGGATCGAACGGTAGCTCTAATTTCAACTGTTTGAGGAACCTCCATACTGTTTTCCAGAGGGGTTGCACCAGCTTGCATTCCCACCAACAGTGTAGGAGGGTTCCCCTTTCTCCACATCCCCGCCAACATCTGTCGTTCCTTGACTTGTTAATTTTAGCCATTCTGACGGGTGTGAGGTGGTATCTCATTGAGGTTTTGATTTGGATTTCCCTGATGCCAAGCGATGTTGAGCACTTTTTCATGTGCCTGTTGGCCATTTGGATGTCTTCTTTGGAGAAATGTCTGTTCATGTCTTCTGCCCATTTCTTGATTGGATTATTTGTTCTTTGGGTGTTGAGTTTGATAAGTTCTTTATAGATTTTGGATATTAGCCCTTTATCTGATATGTCATTTGCAAATATTTTCTCCCATTCTGTCGGTTGTCTTTTGGTTTTGTGGACTGTTTCTTTTGCTGTGCAGAAGCTTTTTATCTTGATGAAATCCCAATAGTTCATTTTTGCCCTGGCTTCCCGTGCCTTTGGCGATGTTTCTAGGAAGAAGTTGCTGCGGCTAAGGTCGAAAAGGTTGCTACCTGTGTTCTCCTTTAGGATTTGGATAGACTCCTGTCTCACGTTTAGGTCTTTCAACCATTTGGAGTCTATTTTTGTGTGTGGTGTAAGGAAATGGTCCAGTTTCATTCTTCTGCATGTGGCTGTCCAATTTTCCCAACACCATTTGTTGAAGAGACTGTCTTTTTGCCAGTGGACATTCTTTCCTGCTTTGTCAAAAATAAGTTGACCATAGAGTTGAGGGTCCATTTCTGGGCTCTCGATTCTGTTCCATTGATCTATGTGTCTGTTTTTGTGCCAGTACCATACTGTCTTGATGATGACAGCTTTGTAATAGAGCTGGAAGTCCGGAATTGTGATGCCGCCAGCTTTGCTTTTCTTTTTCAGTATTCCTCTGGCTATTCTGGGTCTCTTCTGGTTCCATACAAATTTTAGGACTATTTGTTCCATTTCTTTGAAAAAAGTGGATGGTATTTTGATGGGGATTGCATTGAATGTGTAGATTGCTCTAGGTAGCATTGACATCTTCACAATGTTGATTCTCCCAATCCATGAGCATGGAACGTTTTTCCATTTCTTTGTGTCTTCTTCAATTTCTTTCCTGAGTATTTTATAGTTTTCTGTGTACAGATCCTTTGCCTCTTTGGTTAGATTTATTCCTAGGTATCTAATGGTTTTGGGTGCAATTGTAAATGGGATCGACTCCTTGATTTGTCTCTCTTCTGTCTTGTTGTTGGTGTATAGGAATGCCACTGATTTCTGTGCATTGATTTTATATCCTGCTACTTTACTGAATTCCTGTATGAGTTCTAGCAGTTTTGGGGTGGAGTCTTTTGGGTTTTCCACATACAGTATCATATCATCTGCAAAGAGTGAGAGTTTGACTTCCTCTTTGCCGATTTGGATGCCTTTGATTTCTTTTTGTTGTCTGATTGCTGTGGCTAGGACTTCTAATACTATGTTGAATAGCAGTGGTGAGAGTGGACATCCCTGCCGCGTTCCTGACCTTAGGGGAAAAGCTCTCAGCCTTTCCCCATTGAGAATGATATTCGCTGTAAGTTTTTCATAGATGGCTTTTATGATATTGAGGTATATACCCTCTATTCCTATACTCTGAAGAGTTTTGATCAAGAAAGGATGTTGTACTTTGTCAAATGCTTTTTCTGCATCTATTGAGAGGATCATATGATTCTTGTTCTTTCTTTTGTTAATGTATTGTATCACGTTGATTGATTTGCGGATGTTGAACCAGCCTTGCAGCCCAGGAATAAATCCCACTTGGTCGTGGTGAATAATCCTTTTAATGTACTGTTGGATCCTATTGGCTAGTATTTTGGTGAGAATTTTTGCATCCATGTTCATCAAGGATATTGGTCTGTAATTCTCTTTTTTGATGGGGTCTTTGTCTGGTTTTGGGATCAAGGTAATGCTGGCCTCATAAAATGAGTTTGGAAGTTTCCCTTCCATTTCTATTTTTCGGAACAGTTTCAGGAGAATAGGTATTAATTCTTCTTGAAATGTCTGATAGAATTCCCCTGGGAAGCCATCTGGCCCTGGGCTTTTGTTTCTTGGGAGATTTTTGATGACTGTTTCAATTTCCTTAGTGGTTATAGGTCTGTTCAGGTTTTCTATTTCTTCCTGGTTCAATTTTGGTAGTTGATACATCTCTAGGAATGCACCCATTTCTTCCAGGTTATCTAATTTGCTGGCATAGAGTTGCTCATAATATGTTCTTATAATTGTTTGTATTTCTTTGGTGTTGCTTGTGATCTCTCCTCTTTCATTCATGATTTTGTTGATTTGGGTCATTTCTCTTTTCTTTTTGATCAGTCTGGCCAGGGGTTTATCAATCTTGTTAATTCTTTCAAAGAACCAGCTCCTAGTTTCGTTGATCTGTTCTACTGTTCTTTTGGTTTCTAGTTCATTGATTTCTGCTCTGATCTTTATGATTTCTCTTCTCCTGCTGGGTTTAGGCTTTCTTTGCTGTTCTTTCTCCAGCTCCTTTAGGTGTAGTGTTAGGTTGTGTATTTGAGACCTTTCTTGTTTCTTGAGAAAGGCTTGTATTGCTATATACTTTCCTCTCAGGACTGCCTTTGCTGTATCCCAAAGATTTTGAACAGTTGTGTTTTCATTTTCATTGGTTTCCATGAATTTTTTTAATTCTTCTTTAATTTCTTGGTTGACCCATTCATTCTTTAGTAGGATGCTCTTTAGCCTCCATGTATTTGAGTTCTTTCCGACTTTCCTCTTGTGGTTGAGTTCTAGTTTCAAAGCATTGTGGTCTGAAAATATGCAGGGAATGATCCCAATCTTTTGGTACCGATTGAGACCTGATTTGTGACCTAGGATGTGATCAATTCTGGAGAATGTTCCATGGGCACTAGAGAAGAATGTGTATTCCGTTGCTTTGGGATGGAATGTTCTGAATATATCTGTGAAGTCCATTTGGTCCAGTGTGTCATTTAAAGTCTTTATTTCCTTGTTGATCTTTTGCTTAGATGATCTGTCCATTTCAGTCAGGGGGGCGTTAAAGTCCCCCACTATTATTGTATTGTTGTCAATGTGTTTCTTTTCTTTTGTTATTAATTGCCTTATATAATTGGCTGCTCCCATGTTCGGGGCATAGATATTTACAATTGTTAGATCTTCTTGTTGGATAGACCCTTTAAGTAGGATATAGTGTCCTTCCTCATCTCTTATAACAGTCTTTGTTTTAAAATCTAGTTTGTCTGATATAAGGATTGCCACCCCAGCTTTCTTTTGGTGTCCATTAGCATGGTAAATGGTTTTCCACCCCCTCACTTTCAATCTGGGGGTGTCTTTGGGTCTAAAATGAGTCTCTTGCAGACAGCATATGGATGGGTCTTGTGTTTTAATCCAATCTGATAGCCTGTGTCTTTTGATTGGGGCATTTAGCCCATTTACATTCAGGGTAACTATTGAAAGGTATGAATTTAGTGCCATTGTATTACCTGTAAGGTGACTGTTAACTGTCTGTTGTCTGTGTTCGTTTCTGCTCTTTGCTGCTTTTAGGCTCTCTCTTTGCTTAGAGGACCCCTCTCAATATTTCTTGGAGGGCTGGTTTCGTGTTTGCAAATTCCTTTAGTTTTTGTTTGTTCTGGAAGCTTTTTATCTCTCCTTCTATTTTCAATGATAGCCTAGCTGGATATAGTATTCTTGGCTGCATATTTCTCTCGTTTAGTGCTCTGAAGATATCTTGCCAGTCCTTTCTGGCCTGCCAGGTCTCTGTGGATAGGTCTGTTGCCAATCTAATGTTTCTACCATTGTAGGTTACATATCTCTTCTCCCGAGCTGCTTTCAGGATTTTCTCTTTGTCTCTGAGACTCGTAAGTTTTACTATTAGATGTCAGGGTGTTGACCTATTTTTATTGATTTTGAGAGGGGTTCTCTGTGCCTCCTGGATTTTAATGCCTGTTTCCTTCCTCACATTAGGGAAGTTCTCTGCTATAATTTGCTCCAATATACCTTCTGCCCCTCTCTCTCTCTCTTCTTCTTCTGGGATCCCAATTATTCTAATGTTGTTTCGTCTTATCGTATCACTTATCTCTCGAATTCTGCCCTCGTGATCCTGTAGTTGTTTCTCTCTCTTTTTCTCAGCCTCTTTATTTTCCATCATTTGGTCTTCTATATCGCTGATTCTCTCTTCTGCCTCATTTATCCTAGCATTTAGTGCCCCCATTTTTGATTGCACCTCATCAATAGCCTTTTTGATTTCGATTTGGTTAGATTTTAGTTCTTTTATTTCTCCAGAAAGGGTTTCTCTAATAACTTCCACGCTTTTTTCAAGCCCAGCTAGTATCTTTAAAGTCATGATTCTGAACTCTAGGTCCGACATCGTACTAATGTCCGTATTGAGTAGGTCCCTGGCTGACGGTACTACCTCTTGTTCTTTTTGCTGAGGTGATTTCTTTCGTCTTGTCATTTTGTCCAGAGGAGAATAGATGAATGAGAGAACAAAAGGCTAACAGGTTTACAACGTCCCCAGCAAATATACTGTATACAAATCAGAAAAGACCTGAAACCAGGGGAAAAGAAAGGGAAAGAAAGAAAAAAGAAAGAGAAAAAGAAAAAAAAAAGAAAAAAAAGATAAAAACAAAAACAAAACAATTCAAAAAAAGGCAGAATATGATCAAATATGATCAGGCTAGTGCATAGATCAGTGCTACACACTAGATTTTGGGCGTATTTTGGTCTGTTAGAAAAAGTGCCTCCTAAAATTTTAAAGGAAGAAAGACATATATGTACAAAATAAGGGTTGATACAATGAAGGGATGGAAGATGACTGTAAAGATGAAAATTATAAAAGATTTTATAAAAGGACTTGGTAAGATAAGTTGTTTGAAAAAAGAAAGAAGATTTAAGGAAAAAAAAAGGAAAAAGGGAGAGAATGTGATCAGGCAGGAGACTAGAACAAAGCCATACACTAGTGGTTTAGGGTATATTTTGATCTGTTAGAAGAAACTGTACCTCAAAATTTTAAAGAGAGAACAACTTATATATATATGCCAAAAACAAGGATAACTACTATGAAGGGATAAAATATGACTCTAAAAATGAAAAAAAAAAATGTTTTTTTTTTTTTAAAAAAGGGATTTATAAGATGTTGGTTGAAAAAGGGAAAAAGAAAAATAAAAAAAGTCAACAAAAATTAACTTTGATGAAATAATGAATCATGGTAAAAAAAAAAAAAAAAAAAGAAGCCATGAATCTATGTGCAGTATTCCCCTAGCGCTGGAGTTCTCCTATTCTCCTTGATCGATCAACTTGGTCTTGGCTTGCTGGCTGTTTGTGCTGATCTTCTGGGGGAGGGGCCTGTTGCTGTGGTTTCCAAATGTCTTTGCCGGAGGCGGAATTGCCCCGCCCTTGTCGGTCCGGGCTAAGGAAGCTGCTCCAGTTTGCTCTCAGGAGCTTTTGTTCCCTGCAAGCTCTCGGTACAGCTTTGGAGGACCAGGGCGAAAATGGCGGCCTCCCAGTCTCCGCCCGGAGGAGCCGAGAACTCGGGGCCCCACTCCTCAGTGCGCCCCCAGAGAAAAGCAGTCACTCCCGTGTCCCCGGTCTCTGGCCGCACTACGTGCTCACCCGGCCTGTGATCGAGCGTTGCTATCTCTGGCACCCGACCCCGCTCGGAGTCTCCAAACCCAGCAGATCCCTGCAGTGTGTTCCCGCACCGCTCCTCCCCGGGAAGGAAGGGGAGTCTCCCCGGATCTGCTGCTTGTTGGGTCCCTGCTGGGGGAGCCGTGCCCCGACTGGGCCGCAGATCACAGTTTGTGGCAACCCCGAGCTGAGAGCCTGCGACTCTGCTCCGTCTCTGCAGCCGGCTTCCCTGCTCCGATACCCGGGAGCTCTGCCGCACTCAGGCACCCCCGGTCTCTCTGTGACCCCAAGGGTCCTGAGACCACACTGTCCCGGGAGGATTCCACCCCCCGCTTAGCCACTGTAGCGACGTCCCTCCGCCGAGCCAATTTTTAAAAGGTCCGATTTTGTGCTCCGCGGCTCTAGCACTTGCCAGAAGCGGCCGGCGGAGGCCCCTCCCCCGCCGTCTATCCTCCCGAATATCGCCTCGGATTCACTTCTCCGCACGCCCTACCTTCCAGTAAGTGGTCGCTTCTCTGTTCAGAGAGTTGTTGCTACTCTCCTGTTCGATCTCCTGTTGAGTTCGTAGGTGTTCAGAATGGTTTGATCCCTATTCAGCTGAATTCCTGAGACCAGACAAAATCTAGGTCTCCTACTCCTCCGCCATCTTGCTCCGCCCCCAGGGTAGTTCTATTTTTAACTTTTTGAGGAAACTCCATACTATTTTCCAGAGTGGCTGCACCAGTTTGCATCCCCCCCGCAACAACAGTGCAAAAGGGTTGCCCTTTGCATCCTCGTCAACACCTGTTGTTTCCTGAGTTGTTAATTTTTTTTATTTACATTCAATTAATTAACATATAGTGTATTCTTAGTTTCAGAGGTAGAGTTCAGTGATTCATCAGTTATATATAACACCCAGTGCTCATTACATCACGTGCCCTCCTTAGTGCCCATTACCCAGCTATCCCATCCCCTACCTCCTCCCTTGTAGCAAGTCTCAGTTTGTTTCCTATGATTGAAAGTGTCTTATGGTTTGTCTCCCTCTCTGGTTTTGTCTTGTTTCATTTTTCCCCTCCCTTCTCCTATGCTCCTGTTTTGTTTCTTAAATTCCACATATGTGTGAAATCATGTGATGATTGTCTTTCTCTGATTGACTTATTTCGCTTAGTATATTACTCTCTAGTTCCATCCACATCATTACAAAAAAAATACGGAATGCTTCATGAATTTTCATGTTATCTTTGTGCAGGGGCCATGCTAATCTTCTCGGTTTCATTCCAATTTTAGTATATGTGCTGCTGAAGTGAGCACCTGAATTGTTAATTTTAGCCCTTTTGACAGATCTGAGACGGTATCTCATTGTCGTTTTGATTTGTATTTCCCTGTTGAGTGATGTTGAGCATTTTTTCATGTTAGGCACATTTGTATGTCTTCTTTGCAGAAATGTCTGTTCATGTGTTCTGCCCATTTGTTAACTGGGTTATTTTTTGGGTGTTGATTTTGTTGAGTTCTGGATACTAGCCCTTTATCTGATATGTCATTTGCAAATATATTCTCCCATTCTGTCAGTTGCCTTTTAGTTTTGTTTAGTGTTTTCTTTGCTATGCAGAAGCTTTTTATCTTGACGTGCTCCCAGTAGTCTATTTTTGCTTTTGTTTCTGGAGATGTGTCTAGTAAGAAGTTGCTGTGGCAGGGATCAAAGAGGTTGCTGCCTGTTTTCTACTCTAGGATTTTGATGGTTTCCTGTGTCACATTAGGTCTTTCACCCATTTTGAGTTTATTTTTGTGTGTGGTGTAAGAAAGTGGTCCCATTTCATTCTTCTGCATGTCACTGTTCAAATTTCCCAACACCATTTGTTGAAGAGACTGTTTTTTTCCTGTTGGATATTCTTTCCTGTTTTGTCGAAGATTAGTTGACCACAGAGTTCAGGGTCCATTTCTGGGCTCTCTATTCTGTTCCACTGATCTATGTGTCTGTTTTTGAGCCAGTACCATACTGTCTTGATGATTATAGCTTTGTAATAGAGCTTGAAGTCCAGAATTGTGATGCCTTCCACTTTGCTTTTCTTTTTCAACTTTGGCTATTTGAGGTCTTTTCTGGTTCTATACAAGTTTTAGGATTGTTTGTTTTAGTTCTGTGAAAAAATGCTGGTGTTATTTTGATCGGGATTGCATTGAATGTGTAGGTTGCTTTGAGAAATATAGACATTTTAACAATATTTGTTCTTCCAATCCATGAGCATGGAAATTTTTCCATTTCTTTGTGTCTTCTTCAATTTCTTTCATAAGTATTCTATACTTTTCAGCATACAGATCCTTTATCTCTTTGGTTAGGTTTATTCCTAGGCATCTTATGGGTTTTGGTGCAATTGTAAATGGGATCTATTCCTTGATTTCTCTTTCTGCTGCCTCATTATTGGTGTATAGAAATGCAACAAATTTCTGTATGTTGATTTTACATCCTGGGACTTTGCTGAATTCATGTATCAGTTTTTGGTGGAGTCTTTCAGGTTTTCTATATAGAGTATCATGTTGTCTGCAAAGAGTGAAAGTTTGACTTCCTCCTTACCAATTTGGATGCCTTTTATTTCTCTTTGTTTTCTGATTGCAGAGGCTAGGACTTCCAGTACTATGTTGAACAACAGTGGTGAGAGTGGACATCCTGTTGTGTTCCTGATCTTAGGGGAAAATTCTCAGTTTTTCCCATTGAAGATGATACTAGCTGTGGGTCTTTCATATATGGCCTTTATGATGTTGAGATATGTTCCTTCTATCCCTACTTTCTTGAGAATATTTATCAAGAAAGGATGCTGTATTTTGTTAAATGTTTTTTCTGCATCTGTTGAGAGGATCATAGGGTTCTTATCTTTTTTTTTTTTTGCAAAACAATCGGAAAACATTTATTATACTGAAATGTACGCATCCTACTATTAAAAAAACAAAGTAACAAATTTGCTGGTGCCATAATTTAACCTGCTTCACTGGGACAGACTAATGTTCAATGCTGCTTGGTACAATTTCAAGTCTGATGACTTTTAAGTGTTTTTAACCCCACTTCTAAAACCTGATGAGGAATTCAAAATAGCACACAGCCTTAAATGACATTTATTGTTCCATATACCCTGAGACTCAAAAAGGAATGCTAAACAGACAAGCAAAACTCTGAAACAAGAGATATGCTCACTTTTTTCCCAAGTGATTGGTAACAGAAAACGTGTTCATATGAAAGCAAAGGGGGATGACAGAAAGGAAAAGTTCCTCTGCTTTTAGGGCCTATAGGAGTTACAGATATTTTCAAACTGAAGATGAAAATATTTAGAGACTGGGCTTCTCTGTATCCAATAACCCTTTAAGAATAAAACACAGAAGGTCAAAGCTTTTACCCACTGAACTAGTCTGTCTTCTGGGAGATTTCAATGCCCAAATTACTCATTCCTATTTCTGCCAGAACAAAGATAAGATTCAAATAACACATTCCGAACCAAGACAGCTGCGTAACTGGTCAGAGATGCTATAGTTAAAGGGGAACTGAAGTTTAAAGAACTGGTCTGCTACACCACAGGCCTCACAGATGCTTGCTGGTGCACGTGGGGAAGGCTCTGGGAAGAGGGAAGTGAAAAGACAGGAAAATTGCAAAAGCAGTGGACTCCCTTTGAGAAGTGTACTGGCAGACAAGCATTTGGTTTTGTGGAAGAGGCACACTTTTTATAGAAAAAGAAGCAATTATGTGGTGTATAAGAAAGCCTCTCAATCACCAAAATATTTACCCATGATTATACTAAAGCTCCTATATTTCAGAAGTGTGAGAATTTTTATAGTACAATTTAGTGTTTCATTTATGACATCTCATTTGCCATGAATAATTTCAACTTGCTGATAACAAAGACCCCTTAAGCACATCAGAAATGACCCTACATTTCCCCCTACCTAGGTCACCTGTTTCCATTGTCTGGGACAGGGCTTTAAAAATGTTTAAGAATAGGATGGTGCCGGGTGGGGAGGGACAGAGAAAGGGAGGAATACCACATGAGTTTAAAAGGCAAGGGGATTCAAAAATGAAAATCAGAAACAAAATGCTAAAAATGGAAGCAGAAGCAAAAGGTTTTTCAATAAATCTGGGACAAAGCAAAATCACAAAAGTCTTGGTACCTATTAGGATTTACACTGATCCTCTCACCAAGGTACTCTTGATAATGCAGTTTGCTTCAAGCCTGCCTTCCTGGCTTGGATCTTCCCTGATCTGGCACAAGCCCGTCACACACACCCTTAGACATGATTTCTTCCGAGAAGGGGCCAAGCCTCTTACCTGACCCGGGATCACGATCTCGGCACATCGCACCTGCAGATAGATTCCGTGCGGCTCCATGACAGTACTGTCCCCCACCCCCGCTCTGGGGCAGCATAAGGTTCAGGCCATAAAAGCCAAGTTGGCACAGAAAGGTAAATGCCCACAGTACGTTTTTACATTCATTTCCAAACCGCATACAGTGTAAAAAGACAGCAAAGCCTGCTTCTAGGAACTGTATCTACTGGCCTCTGCCAGAGAAGCAGGCAGCCCTGCCAGCAAGTGACCCCCAGAGCCGCACGCGCTGTCCCGACGTGCTCACGCTCACGAGGATGCTTGGCTATGGCAGTCATAGTGAGGAGATTCGCCTCTCATACAGCTCATTAGAAAGGTCATCTTGTGTTTTCAATATGAAACATTTCATACGCTAAAATCCAATCCCAGGACTTCTTGGATTCAGTCTTCACACACTTTTAAGCGTGACTTTATTTGGTACTGAATATAGTTCAGACTAAGTACGACATCACTTCAAAACTATGTGCACCGTTCTCAGCTTTTACTGTGAAGAATAAAAAACAACTCTCATCTTGAAAGTTCTGAACCATCTGATCGCTAACAAGAATGTGAATACCAGTGGGCCCCTGTCTGTAGACCTGGTTAATCTGGTGGAAAGGAATATTAAACACCAATGCAAGTTTTCCAGCAACTTCTGAAGCAACCATTTCTTCCAAGTAGATTGCATGATACACGTAGGGCGTCCCACTGTCACTGTTGTCTCCGCCGCCGGCCGGCTGCTGGCCCTGCAGGGGTGGGCCGCTCTGCTGCTCCTGGCAGACGTAGATGGTTAACTGGGGCCTAACTGACCTGGACTTCAGGGAATTATAGAGCCTAATTCCTTCGGGTGCACCACAAATTTGTACTAAATCCTCCTTTATCAGTTTTAGTAAGTTGGCACCTGAAAAATTGGAAAACAGTCTCGTGTAGGAAGAGAATCTGTTTTTGAGCAGCCATTGTTGTGTTTCCTGGATCGTGGCTGAAGGTTGAAGTTGTTCACTGGAGGCCTATGAAACTCCATCTCCCTGATGGTCTGGGGAAGAATTGCTGTCGGGGACGCTGCAGGTGCCCTGCTGTGGGGACGTGAAGGCAGGCGCTGTGGAAGGGCTGCTATTCGTAGGCTGTGGGGGTATCGGGCCATGGAGAACACTCGGTGAGGATGGTGGTGTCGTAGGATGGCTGGTACTTTTCTTGTGAGCCGTTCTCTTCTCCATCTTCTCTCGGTCCGTTTTTTGTTTCCTGTCTGCACCTTTAGGCTTAAACACTTTGATTTGGCAGCTAGCTGAGTGGAGATGATCCGCGTACTCTCTGTTCTCATTCTGCTTAAAGGTGTCAACCTGAATCCTAAAAGGCATCCCCTTTTCACCTCCGTGCTTCCGGGGAGTAAACTGTGCTGATGCAGTGCACCTGAATGAAAGCAGATGTGAGCTTTGCAGGGTCCCACAGAAATTCAACTGCATTTAACTGGCATGGATTTGTCCTTGTGCCAATTATTCCCACAGACATTGGAATATCTAAATCGAGAAGTCTGTCTTCTGGATGATTCCACTTCCAGCCTTCAAGTTGCTGATGCTCTGTATATTGTAGCCGTCTGTCATGGAATACAACTCTTAAGATGCTCTTTACCAATTTTCCAGTGATCTTAGGCATATCTCCCATTTTCCAGTTATCCAGCATCCGCATTTCATAAGACTGACCTTGGTTCAAGTGAGAGTCTCATCGTGCAGTTTTACTGCTGGCGAGGTGGCAGCGTACATCACATATTGAAAGGGTGAGTGTTTAGTCTCACCGTCCAATGGAAGGCTGGAATCTTCCTGCTTAAAAATGGGCAATGCCAAGACATCGCTCATGCTGTAGGCGCTGGAACCCAGCTCCTGCCCGATGCCCGAGAGGCTGGCGTCGAAGTCGTGCACCACCCCGGACTCGATCACCTCGTCCATCTTGAGCACCCAGGCCATCTTCTGGCCTCGCCGCCGCCCGGCGCGGCCTCCGCGAGCAGGTGACCGGGCCGAAGCTCTGCGGGCGCGCCCTGGGGGAGGGCGCGGGTGAAGCCTCCGGCGGCGCGGCAGATGGTCACCAGGTGGCCCGGGCGGCGGCCGGGACGAGAGCGTGTGGGGCCCCGCAAGCATGGCACCGCGAGCCCGACGAGCAGCTGCAGCAGGAGCGGCCCGGCAGCCTGCAGCGCCTCCCTCCCGCGGGCGCTGGCCCCGCGTCTCATGCTGCCGCCGCCGCCCACCCTCTGCGCCGCTAGTGCTGCAGCCGCCGCCGCCCGCCCGGCCCCGGAGTCCCCGGCCACATCCTCCCTGGCACTGCGCGGAGGCGGGAGCTCAGCCCGGCCGTCACCCCATCCCCGGTCTCGATGGTCCTCGGCCCACCTGCCCAGGTACTAAGGCCCTGCCACCCTGGCCAACCCCGCCACCGCCGCTCCGCGGGCCTGGACGCAGGGTCCTATACGACTGCGGCCTGAGCTCTCCCGCAGCTTCCGCCTCCTCTGACCCCACCCCGGCTCCACCAGCACCCCGGCTTTTGCCCCCGGCCTGCCTGCCCCGCTACGACCGGCGCTTTGGGGAACTCCTATCCTTTTTCTTTTTTTTAATTAATATAGTGTATCAGGTTGATTGATTTGCAGGTATTGAACCACCCCTGCAGCCCCGGAATAAATCCTGCTTGATCATGGTGAGTAATCCTTTTAATGAACTGTTGGAATCCATTAGCTGGAATCTTGTTGAGAATTTTTGCATCCATGTTCATCACGGATATTGGTCTATAATAATCCTTTGTAGTGGGGGTCTTTGGTTTTATAATCAAGGTAATGCTGGCCTTGTAAAATGAGTTTGGAAGTTTTCCTTCCATTTCTATTTTTTGGAACAACTTCAGAAGAATAGGTATTAATTCTTCTTTAAATGTTTGGTAGATTTCCCTGGGAAGCCATTAGCCGTCCACTCTTGTTTGTTGGGAGATTTTTGATTACTGATTCAATTTCTATGCTGGTTATGGCTCTGCTCAAATTTTCTATTTCTTCCTCTTTCAGTTTTAGTAGTTTAAATGTTTCTAGGAATTTATCCATTTCTTCCAGATTGCCCAGTTTGTTGTCATATAATTACTTTTAATATTCTCTTATAATCATTAGTATTTCTGCAGTGTTGGTTGTGATCTCTCCCCTTTAATTCATGATTTTATTTATTTGGGTTCTTCTTTCTTTTTGGTAAGTCTGGTTAGGGGTTTATCAATTTTGTTAATTCTTTCAAAGAACCAGTTTCTAGTTTCATTGATTTGTTCTACTTTTTTTTTTAATTTCTGTATCATTTATTTCTGCTCCAATCTTAATTATTTCCCTTCTCTGCTGGTTTTAGGCTTTATTTCCTCTTCTTTTTCCAGCTCCTTTAGGTGTAAGGTTAGAGTGTGTATTTGAAATTTTTGCTTCTTGAGGAAGGCCTGTATTGTTATATGCTTCCCTCCTATTACTGTCTTGCTGAGTCCCAAATGTTTTGGACTGTCATGTTTTCATTTTCATTTGTTTCCATGTATTTTTTGAAATTTCTTCTCTAATTTTCTGGTTTGCCCATTCATTTTTAGTAGGATGTTTTTAACGTCCATGTATTTGTGGTCTCTGCAATTTTTTCTTGTGGCTAACTTCAAGGTTCATAGTGTTGTGGTCTGAAAATATGCATGGTATTATCTCAATCTTTTCGTATGGGTTGAGGCAGGATTTGTGACTGATTTGTGACTGGTATGTGATCTATTCTGGAGAATGTTCCATGTGCACTCAAAAAGAATGTATCTTTTGCTGCCTTAGGATGAAATGCTCTGAATATATCTATTAAATACATCTGGTCCAGTGTGTGATTTAAAGTCATTGGTTTCGGGGCGAGGAGCAAGATGGCGGAGGAGTAGGAGACCTAAATTTCGTCTGGTCCCAGGAATTCAGCTAGATAGCTCTCAAACCATTCTGAACACCTACAACCTCAATAGGAGATCAAAGAAAAGAATAGCAGCAACTCCCTGAACAGAAAAGCGACCACTTTCTGGAAAGTAGGATGGGCAGAGAAGTGAATCCGAGGCAATATTCGGGAAGATAGATGGCAAGGGAGGGGGCCTCCGTCAGCCGCTACTGGCAAGTGATAGAGAGCAGAGCACAAAATAGGAACTTTTAGACATCTGCTGCGCTGAGGGATGTCACTCCAGAGGCTAAGCAGGGTGTGGAACCCTCAATGCGACAGTGTGGTCTCGGGACCCTTGGGGTCACAGGAAGACCAGGGGTGCCTGAGTGTGACAGAGCTCCCAGGTATTGGAACAGGGAAGCCGGCTGCAGAGACAGAGCAGAAGAGTGGGCTCTCAGGTCAGGGTTGCCACAAACCATGATCCAGGGCACATTCGGGCCACTGCTCTTCCAGCAGGGACCCAATAAGTGGCAGACCCAGGAGACTCCCCTTCCTCCCCCGGGAGGAGCGGCATGGGAGCACACCACAGGGATCTGCTGGGTTTGGAGATGCCAGACGGGGTCAGGTGCAAGAGATAGAAATGCTTGGTCACAGGCTGGGTGAGCACGGTGAGCAGCCAGAGGCCAGGGAGAGGGTAGTGATTGACTGCTTTTCTCTGGAAGTGCACTGAGGAGTGGGGCCCCAAGTTCTCAGCTCCTCTGGGGCAGAGATCAGGAGGCCGCCATTTTCACTCTCGTCCTCCAAGCTGTACAGAAAGCATGCATGCAGGGAAGAAAAGCTCCAGAGAGCAAACCCGAGCAGATTACTTAGCCCGGCCCCAGCAAAGGTGGGGCAATTCCAAAGACATTTGAGAGCCATGCAATAGGCGCCTCCCCCAGAAGAACAGCAAGAAGAGCCAGCCAAGACCAAGTTTACCAATCAATGAGAATGGCAAAACTCCAGTGCTAGGGGAATATAGCATATAGAATTCATGGATTTCCCCCCCCCCCCGATTCTTTAGTCTTTCAAAGTTAATTTTTTAAATTTTCTTTCCTTTTCTTTTTCTTTTTTTTTTGAATTTTTCTTTTTCCCTTTTTGAACCAACATCTTATAAATCCCTTTTTTAAAAATCTTTTTTATTTTTCAAGTTTAAAGTCATATTCTATCCCTACATAGTAGTTAACTTTATTTTTGTTATATATATAAGTTGTTCTCTCTTTAAAATTTTGGGATACAGTTTCTTCTAACAGACCAAAATATACCCTAAATCTCTAGTGTATGGCTTTGTTCTCGTCTCCTGCCTGATCACAGTCTCTCCCCCTTTTTTTTTAATTCCTCTTCTTTCTTTTTACAATCAACTTTTTATCTTATCAATTCCTTTTCTAAAATCCTTTATAATTTTCATCTTTACAATCATATTCCATCACTTCATTGTATTTACCCTTATTTTTCTACATATATAAGTTTTACTTTCTTCAAAATTTTGGGAGGCACTTTCTTCTAACAGACTAAAATACACCCAAAATCTAGTGTGTGGTGCTGATTTATGCACCACCCTGATCATATTTGAACATATTCTTTTTTTTTTATCTTTTTATTTTTTCTTTCTTTCCCTTTCTTTTCTCCCAGTTTCAGGTCTCTTCAGATTTGTTAGTGTATATTTTTCAGGGGTTGTAATTACGCTGTTAGCATTTTGTTCTCTCATTCATCTATTGTCCTGTGGACAAAATGACAAGACAGAAAAAATAACCTCAAAAAAAAAAAAACAAGAGTCAGTACCGACTGCCAGGGACCTAATCAATATGGACATTAGTAAGATGTCTGAACTAGAATTCAGAATGATGATTTTAAAGATACTAGCTGGGATTGAAAAAAGCATGGAAGGTATTAGAGAAACCCTCTCTGGAGAAATAAAAGAACTAAAATCTAACCAAGTTGAAATCAAAAAGGCTATTAATGAGGTGCAATTAAAAATGGAGGCTCTATATGCTAGGATAAATGAGGCAGAAGAGAGAATTAGTGATATAGAAGACCAAATGATGGAAAATAAAGAAGCTGAGAAAAAGAGATAAACAACTACTGGATCATTAGGGCAGAATTCTAGAGATAAGTGATACCATAAGATGAAACAATATTAGAATAATTGGGATCCCAGAAGAAGAAGAAAGAGAGACAGGGGCAGAAGATATATAGGAGCAAATTATAGCAGAGAACTTCCCTAATTGGGGAAGGAAACAGGCATCAAAATCCAGGAGGCACAGAGAACCCCCCCCTCAAAATCAATAAAAATAGGTCAACACCCTGATATCTAATAGTAAAACTTACGAGTCTCAGAGACAAAGAGAAAATCCTGAAAGCAGCTTAGGACAAGAGATCTGTAACTTACAATGGTAGAAATATTTGATTGGCAAAGGACCTATCCACAGAGACCTTGCAGGACAGAAAGGACTGGCATGATCTATTCAGAGCACTAAATGAGAAAAATATGCACCCAAGAATACTATATCCAGCTAAGCTGTCATTGAAAATAGAAGGAAAGAGAAAAAGCTTCCAGGACAAACAAAAATAAAGGAACTTGCAAGCACGAAACCAGACCTACAAGAAATATTGAAAGGGATCCTCTAAGCCAAGAGGGAGCCTAAAAGTAACATCAACCAGAAAGAAACACAGACAATATACAGTAACAGTCACCTTACAGGCAATATAATGGCACTACATTCAAAACTTTCAAGAGTAACCCTGAATGTAAATGGGTTAAATGCCCCAATGAAAAGACACAGGCTATCAGATTGGATTAAAAAACAAGACCCATCCATATGCTGTCTGCAAGAGACTCATTTAAGACTCAAAGACACCCCGAGATTGAGTGAGTGGTGGAAAACCATTTTCCATGCTAATGTACAACAAAAGAAAGCTGGGGTGGCAATCCTTATATCAGACAAATCAGATTTTAAACCAAAGACTGTAATAAGAGATGAGGAGGGACACTATAACCTACTTAAAGGGTCTATCCAACAAGAAGATCTAACAATTGTAAATATCTATGTCCCTGATATGGGAGCAGCCAATTATATAAGCCAATTAATAACAAAAGCAAAGAAACACATCGACAACAATACAATAATAGTAGGGGACTTTAACAACCCACTGACTGAAATGGACAGACCATCTAAGCAAAAGATCAACAAGGAAATAAAGACTTTAAATGACACATTGGACCAAATGGGCTTCATAGATATATTCAGAACATTCCATCCCAAAGCAACAGAATACATATTCTTCTCTAATGCCCATGGAATATTCTCCAGCATAGATCACATCCTAGGTCACAAATCAGCTCTCAACTGGTACCAAAAGATTGGGATCATTCCCTGCATATTTTCAGACCACAGTGCTTGGAAACTAGAACTCAATCACAAGAGGAAAGTCGGAAAGAACTCAAATACATGGAGGCTAAGGAGCATCCTACTAAAGAATGAATAGGTCAACCAGGAAGTTAAAGAAGAATTTTAAAAAATCATGAAAACAAATGAAAATGAAAACACAACTGTTCAAAATTTTAGGGTTGCAGCCAAGGCAGTCCTAAGAGGAAACTATATAGCAATACAAGCCTTTCTCAAGAAATAAGAAAGGTCTCAAAGACACAACCTAACCCTACACCTAAAGGAGCTGGAGAAAGAACAGCAAATAAAGCCTAAAGCCAGCAGGAGAAGAGAAATAATAAAGATCAGAGCAGAAATCAATGAAATAGAAACCAAAAGAACAGTAGAACAGATCCATGAAACTAGGAGCTGGTTCTTTGAAAGAATTAACAAGATTGATAAACCCCTGGCCAGACTGATCAAAAAGAAAAGAGAAAGGACCCAAATCAACAAAATCATGAATGAAAGAGGAGAGATCACAGCCAACATAAAAGAAATGCAGACAATTATAAGAACATATTATGAGCAACGGTATGCCAGCAAATTAGAATATCTGAAAGAAATGAATGCATTCCTAGAGATGTATAAACTACCGAAACTGAACCAGGAAGAAACAGAAAACCTGAACAGACCTATAACCACTAAGGAAATTGAAGCAGTCATCAAAAATCTCCCAACAAACAAAAGCCCAGGGCCAGACGACTTCCCAGCGTAATTCTCCCAAACACTTAAAGAAGAACTAATACCTATTCTTCTGAAACTTCCAAAAAAATAGAAATGGAAGGAAAACTTCCAAACTTGTTTTAAGAGGCCACCATTACCTTCATTCCCCAAACCAGACAAAGACCACATCAAAAAGGAGAATTACAGACCAATATCCTTAATGAACATGGTTGCAAAAATTCTCACCAAAATACTAGCTAGTAGGATCCAACAGTACATTAAGGATTATTCACCATGACCAAGTGCGATTTATCCCTGGGCTGCAAGTTTAGTTCAACAACCGCAAATTAATCAATGTGATACAATACATAAATAAAAGAAAGAACAAGAACCATATGATCCTCTCAATAGATGCAGAAAAAGCACTTGACAAAGTATAGCATCCTTTATGATCAAAACTCTTCTGAGTATAGGGATAGAGGGTACATACCTCAATATCAAAAAGCCGTCTATGAAAAACCCACACTGAATATCATTCTCAATGGGGAAAAACTGAGAGCTTTCCCCCTAAGGTCAAGAACACGTCAGGAATGTCCACTCTCAGCACTGTTTTCATCATAGTATTACAAGTCCTAGCCACAGCAATCCAACAAAAAAAGAAATAATAGGCATCCGAATTGGCAAAGAAGAAGTCAAACTCTCACTCTTTGCAGATATGATACCTTATGTGGAAAACCCAAAAGACTCCACCCCAAAACTGCTAGAACTCATACAGGAATTTGGCAAAGTGACAGGATATAAAATCAGTCCACAGAAATCAGTGGCATTCCTATACACCAACAACAAGACAGAAGAAAGAGAAATTAAGGAGTTGATCCCATTTACAATTGCACCCAAAACCCTAAGATACCTAGGAATAAATCTAACCAAAGAGGCAAAGGATCTCTATTCAGAAAACTATAAAATACTAATGAAAGAAATTGAGGAAGACATGAGGAAATGGAAAAATGTTCCATGCTCATGGATTGGAAGAACAAATATTGTGAAGATGTCAATGCTACCTAGAGCAATCTACACATTTAATGCAATCCCTATCAAAATAGCATCCACTTTTTTCGAAGAAATGGAACAAATAATCCTAAAATTTGTATGGAACCAAAAAGAACCCGTATAGCCAGAGAAATGTTGAAAAAGAAAAGCAAAGCTGGTGGCATCACAATTCTGGACTTCCAGCTCTATTACAAAGCTGTCATCATCAAGACAGTGTGGTAGTGGCACAAAAACAGACACATAGATCAATGGAACAGAATAGAGAGCCCAGAAATGGACCCTCAACTCTATGGTCAACTCATCTTTGACAAAGCAGGAAAGAATGTCCAATGGAAAAAAGACAGTCTCTTCAACAAATGGTGTTGGGAAAATTGGACAGCCATATGCAAAAGAATGAAACTGGACCATTTTCTTACAGCACAGACAAAAATAGACTGAAAATGGTTGAAAGACCTCAATGTGAGATAGGAGTCCATCAAAATCCTCAAGGAGAACACAAGGAGGAACCTCTTTGACCTCAACCACAGCAACTTCTCAGAAACATTGCCAAAGGCAAGGGAAGCAAGGGCAAAAATGAACTACTGGGACTTCATCAAGATAAAAAGCTTTTGCACAGCAAAAGAAACAGTCAAGAAAACCAAAAGACAACCGAGAGAATGGGAGAAGATATTTGCAAATGACCTATCAGATAAAGGGCTAGTATCCAAAATCTATAAAGAACTTATCAAACTCAACACCCAAAAAACAAATGATCCAATCAAGAAATGGGAGGAATCCATGAACAGACATTTCTGCAAAGAAGACCTCCAAATGGCCAATAGACACATGAAAAAGTGCCCCACCTCACTTGGAATCAGGGAAATCCAAATCAAAACCTCAAGGAGATATCACCTCACATCCGTCAGAATGACTAAAATTAACAAGTCAGGAAACGACGGATGTTGGCGGGGATGCGGAGAAAGGGGAACCCTCCTACACTGTTGGTGGGAATGCAAGCTGGTGCAGCCACTCTGGAAAACAGTATGGAGGTTCCGCAAAAATTTGAAAATAGATCTGCCCTATTACCCAGCAATTGCACTCCTGGGTATTTACCCCAAAGATCCAAATGTAGTGATCCGAAGGGGTATGTGCACCCCGAATTTTATAGCAGCAATGTCCACAGTAGCCAAACTATGGAAAGAGTCAAGATGTCCATCGACAGATGATTGGGTAAATAATTGTGTATATATATATATATATATATATACATATATATATATATATATATATATATATATATACAATGGAATATTATGCAGCCATAAAAACGAATGAAATCTTGCCATTTGCAATGACGTGGATGGAACTGGAGGGTATTATGCTGAGCGGAATAATTCAATCAGGAAAGACATGTACCATATGATCTCACTGATATGAGGAATTCTTAATCTCAGGAAACATACTGAGGTTTGTCAGAGTGGTGGGGGGTGGGAGGGATGGGGTGGCTGGGTGATAAACACTGGGGAGGGTATGTGCTATGGTGAGTGCTGTGAATTGTGGAAGACTGATGAATCACAGACCTGTACCTCTGAAACAAATAATACATCATATGTTAAAAAAAAGGGGGGGAGAAATGAAGAGGGGGAGATCGGAGGGGGAGACAAACCATGACAGACTATGGACTCCGAGAAACAAACTGAAGGTTCTGGGGGGGTGTGGCGGGATGGGTTAGCCTGTTGATGGGTATTAAAGAGGGCATGTACTGAATGGAGCACTGGGGTTATACCAAACAATGAATCAATGAACACTACATCAAAAACTAGTGATGTAATGTATGGTGATTAACATATAATAATAAAATAATAAAAAAATAAAGTAAAAAAAGCAAACAAATAACAAAGTCATTGGTTCCTTGTTGATCTGTTTAAATGGTCTTTCCATTGCTATGAGTGGGGTGTTAAAGTCCCCTACTATTATTGTATCATTATCAATGAGTTTCTTATAAGTTTCTTATTATTTGATTTATATATTTGGCAGCTCCTAAGTTGGGGGCATAAATATTTACAATTGTTAGATCTTCCTGTTAGATAGACCCTTTTATTATGATATACTGCCCTTCTTCATCTCTTATTACAGTCTTTGGTTTAAAATCTAGTTTGTCTGTTTTAAGTATGGCTACTCCACCTTTCTTTTGATGTCCATTAGCATGGTAGATGGTTCTCCACCCCCTCACTTTCAATCTGGAAGTATTTTTGGATCTAAAATTAGTCTCTTATAAACAGCCTATCAAGAGGCCATTTTTTTAAATCTATTCTGATACCCTACGTCTTTTGATTGGAGCATTTAGTCCATTTACATTCAGAGTACTTATTAATAGATATGAATTTAGTGCCATTGTATTACCTGTAAAGTCTCTGTTCCTGTAGGTTTTCTCTGTTCCTTTCTAGTCTTTGTTGCTTTTGGTCTCTCTTTCACACTCAAATGGTCCCCTTTAATATTTCTTGCATAGCTGGTTTAGTGTTCACAAATTCCTTTGGTTTTTGTTTGTCTTGGAAACTCTATCTCTCCCATTCCAAATAAAAGCCTTGCTGGATACAGTATTCTTGGTTGCAAATTATTCCCATTTAGGACTTTGAATATATCATGCCACTGTCATCTGGCCTGCTAAGTTTCTGTGGACAGACCTGCTGCTAACTTTATGTGATGACCCTTGTAGTTTAAGGACCTTTTGTCCTTAGCTGCTTCCAGAATTCTCTCTTTATCTTTGTATTTTGCAGGGTTCTATGATATGTGTTGGTGTTGACCTGTTTTTGTTGATTTTGAGGGAAATTCTCTGTGTCTCTTCGACTTGAATGCCTGTTTCCTTTCCCAGATTAGGGAAGTTCCCAGCTATAATTTGTTAAAATAGACCTTCTGCCCCTTTTCCTGCTCTTCTTTTTCTGGGACTCCTATGATATGGATATTATTGTACTTTGTGTAATTGCTGAGTTCTGTAAGTCTATATTCATGATCTGATAGTCTTCTTTCCTTCTTCTTTTCAGCTTCATTATTTTCCATAATTTTATCTTCTATGTTACCTATTCGATCCTCTGATACTTCCATCCTCATTGTGATTACATCCAGTTAGTTGGGTTTTTAAAAATTTTTTTATTGTTATGTTAATCACCATACATTACATCATTAGTTTTGGATGTAGTATTCCATGATTCATTGTTTGTGCATAATACCCAGTGCTCCACGCAGAACGTGCCTTCTTTAATACCCATCACCAGGCAAACTCATCCCCCCACCCCCTACCCTCTAGAACCCTCAGTTTGTTTTTCAGAGTCCATCGTCTCTCATGGTTCATCTCCCCCTCCGATTTCCCCCCCTTCATTCTTCCCCTCCTGCTATCTTCTTCTTCTTTTTTTTCTTAATATATATTGCATTATTTGTTTCAGAGGTACAGATCTGTGATTCAACAGTCTTGCACAATTCACAGCACTCGCCATAACACATACCCTCCCCAATGACTATCACCCAACCCCCCATCCCTCCCACACGCTCACCACTCCAGCAACATTCAATTTGTTTCCTGAGATTAAGAATTCCTAATATCAGTGAGTTCATAGGATACATGTCTTTCTCTGATTGACATTTCACTCAGCATAACACCCTCCAGTTCCATTCGCGTCGCTGCAAATGGCAAGATCTCATTCCTATTCATGGCTGCATAATATTCCATTGTGTATATATAGCAGTGTTCTTTATCCATTCGTCTGTCGATGGACATCTTGGCTCTTTCCACAGTTTGACTATTGTGGACATTGCTGCTATAAACATTGGGATGCACGTACCCCTTTGGATTCCTACATTTGTATCTTTGGGGTAAATACCCAGTAGTGCAATTGCTGGATCGTATGGTAGCTCTATTTTCAACTGTTTGAGGAACCTCCATACTGTTTTCCAGAGGGGTTGCACCAACTTGCATTCCCACAAACAATGTAGGGGTGTTCCCCTTTCTCTGCATCCCCTCCAACATCGGTCGTTTCCTGACTTCTTAATTTTAGCCATTCTGACTGGTGTGAGGTGGTATTTCATTGAGGTTTTGATTTGGATTTCCCTGATGCCGAGCAATGTTGAGCACTTTTTCATGTGTCTGTTGGCCATTGGATGTCTTCTTTGGAAAATGTCTGTTCATGTCTTCTGCCCATTTCTTGATTGGATTATTTGTTCTTTGGGTGTTGAGTTTGGTAAGTTCTTTATAGATTTTGAATACTAGCCCTTTATCTGATATGTCATTTGCAAATATTCTCTTCCATTCTGTCAGTTGTCTTTTGGTTTTGTGGACTGTTTCTTTTGCTGTGCAAAAGCTTTTTATCTTGATGAAATCCCAAGAGTTCATTTTTGTCCTTGCTTCCCTTGCCTTTGGCAATGTTTCTAGGAAGAAGTTGCTGTAGGTGAGGTCGAAGAGGTTGCTGCCTGTGTTCTCCTTTAGGATTTTGATGACTCCTGTCTCACGTTTAGGTCTTTCAACCATTTGGAGTCTACTTTTGTGTGGGGTGTAAAGAAATTGCCAGTTTCATTCTTCTGCATGTGGCTGTCCAATTTTCCCAACACCATTTGTTGAAGAGACTGTGTTTTTTCCATTGGACATTCTTTCCTGCTTTGTCAAAGATGAGTTGACCATAGAGTTGAGGGTCCATTTCTGGGCTCTCTATTCTGTTCCATCGATCTATGTGTCCGTTTTTGTGCCAGTACCACACTGTCTTGATGATGACAGCTTTGTAATAGAGCTGGACTTCCGGAATTGTGATGCCTCCAGCTCTGCTTTGCTTTTTCAACATTCCTCTGGCTATTTGGGGTCGTTTCTGGTTCCATACAAATTTTAGGATTATTTGTTCCATTTCTTCGAAAAAAGTGGATGCTATTTTGACAGGGATTGCCCTGGATGTGTAGATTGCTCTAGGTAGCATTGACATCTTCACAATGTTTGTTCTTCCAATCTATGAGCATGGAACGTTTTTCCATTTCTTTGTGTCTTCCTCAATTTCTTTCATGAGTATTTTTTAGTTTTCTGAATACAGATCCTTTTCCTCTTTGCTGAGATTTATTCCTAGATATCTTAGGGTTTTGGGTGCAATTGTAAGTGGGATTGACTCCTTAATTTCTCTTTCTTCTCTCTTGTTGTTGGTGTATAGGAATGCCACTGATTTCTGTGCATTGATTTGATATCCTGCCACTTTACTGAATTCCTGTATGAATTCTAGCAGTTTTGGGGTGGAGTCTTTTGGGTTTTCCACATAAAGTGTCATATCATCTGCAAAGAGTGAGAGTTTGACTTCCTCTTTGCTGATTTGGATGCCTTTCATTTCGTTTTGTTGTCTGATTGCTGTGGCTAGGATTTATAGTACTATGTTGAATAGCAGTGGTGATAGTAGACATCCCTGCCACGTTCCTGACCTTAGGGGGAAAGCTCTCAGCTTTTCCCCATTGAGAATGATATTCGCTGTAGATTTTTCATAGATGGCTTTTATGATATTGATGTAGGTACCCTCTATCCCTATACTCTGAGGAGTTTTGATCAAGAAAGGATGCTATACTTTTTCAAATGCTTTTTCTGCATCTGTTGAGAGGATCATATGATTCTTGTTCTTTCTTTTGTTAAAGTATGGTATCACGTTGATTGATTTGTGGATGTTGAACCAACCTTGCATCCCAGGGATAAATCCCACTTGGTCATGGTGAATAATCCTTTTAATGTACTGTTGGATCCTATTGGCTAGTATTTTGTTGAAAATTTTTGCATCCATGTTCATTAAGGATATTGGTCTGTAATTCTCCTTTTTGATGGGGTCTTTGTCTGGTTTTGGGATCAAGGCAATGAGGCCTTATAAAATGAGTTTGGAAGTTTTCCTTCCATTTCTATTTTTTGGAACAGTTTCAGGAGAATAGGTATTAATTCTTCTTTAAATGTCTGATAGAATTTCCCTGGGAAGCCATCTGGCCCTGGTCTTTTGTTTGTTGGGAGATTTTTGATGACTGCTTCAATTTCCTTAGTGGTTATAGGTCTGTTCAGGTTTTCTATGTCTTCCTGGTTCAATTTTGGTAGTTGATACATCTCTAGGAATGCACCCATTTCTTCCAGGTTATCTAATTTGCTGGCATAGAATTGTTCATAATATGTTCTTGTAATTGTTTTATTTCTTTGGTTTTGGTTGTGATCTCTCCTCTTTCATTCATGATTTTGTTGATTTGGGTCATTTCTCTTTTCTTTTTGATCAGTCTGGCCAGGGGTTTATCAATCTCGTTAATTCTTTCAAAGAACCAGCTCCTAGTTTCGTGGATCTGTTCCACTGTTCTTTTGTTTTCTATTTCATTGATTTCTGCTCTGATCTTTATTATTTCTCTTCTCCTGCTGGGTTTAGGCTTTATTTGCTGTTTTTTCTCTAGCTCCTTTAGGTGTAGGGTTAGGTTGTGTATTTGAGACCTTTTTGTTTCTTGAGAAAGGCTTGTATTGCTATATACTTTCCTCTCAGGACTGCCTTTATTGTTTCTCAAAGATTTTGAATAGTTGTGTTTTCATTTTTATTGGTTTCCATGAATTTTTTTATTTCTTCTTTAATTTCCCAGTTGACCCATTCATTCTTTCGTAGGATGCTCTTTAGCCTCCATGTATTTGAGTTCTTTCCGACTTTCCTCTTGTGATTGAGTTCTAGTTTCAAATCACTGTGGCCTGAAAATATGCAGGGAATGATCCCAATCTTTTGGTACCGGTTGAGACCTGATTTGTGACCTAGGATGTGATCTATTCTGGAGAATGTTCCATGGGCACTAGAGAAGAATGTGTTTTCCGTTGCTTTGGGATGGAATGTTCTGAATATGTCTCTGAAGTCTATTTGGTCCTGTGTGTCATTTAAAGTCTTTATTTCCTTGTTGGTCTTTTACGTAGATGATCTGTCCATTTCAGTCAGGGGGGTGTTAAAGTCCCCCACTATTATTGTATTGTTGTCAATGTTTTTCTTTGCTTTGTTATTAATTGCCCTATGTAATTGGCTGCTCCCATATGCCCATAGGGGCATAGATATTTACAATTGTTAGATCTTCTTGTTTGATAGACCCTTTTACTAGGATATAGTGTCCTTCCTCATCTCTTATTACAGTCTTTGTTTTAAAATCTAATTTGTCTGATATAAGGATCACCACCCCAGCTTTCTTTTGGTGTCCATTAGCATGGTAAATGATTTTCCACCCCCTCACTTTCAATCTGGGGGTGTCTTAGGGTCTAAAATGAGTCTCTTTCAGACTGCATATTGATGGGTATTGTTTTTTTAATCCAATCTGATAGCCTGTGCCTTTTGATTGGGGCATTTAGCCCATGTACATTCAGGGTAACTATTGATAGATATGAATTTAGTGCCATTGTATTGCCTGTAAGGTGACTGTTACTGTATATTGTCTGTATTCCTTTCTGGGCTATGCTGCTTTTAGGTTCTCTTTTTCTTAGAGGACCCCTTTCAATATTTCTTGGAGGGCTGGTTTTGTGTTTGCAAATTCCTTAATTTTTGTTTGTTCTGGAAGATTTTTACCTTTCCTTCTATTTTCAATGACAGCCTAGCTGGATATAGTATTCTTGGCTGCATATTTTTCTCGTTTAGAGCTCTGAAGATATCATGCCATTCCTTTCTGGCCTGGCAGGTCTCTGTGGATAAGTTTGTTGCCAATCTAATATTTCTACCATTATAGGTTACATATCTCTTCTCCCGAGCTGCTTTCAGGATTTTCTCTTTGTCTCTGAGACTCGTAAGTTTTACTGTTAGATGTTGGGTTGTTGACCTATTTTTATTGATTTTGAGATGGGTTCTCTGTGCCTCCTGGATTTTGATGCCCGTTTCCTTCCCCACATTAGGGATGTTCTCTGCTATAATTTGCTCCAATATATCTTCTGCCCCTCTCTCTTTCTTCTTCTTTTGGGATCCCAATTATTCTAATGTTGTTTCGTCTTATTGTATTGCTTTTGTCTCGAATTCTGCCCTCGTGATCCAGTAGTTGTTTCTCTCTCTTTTTCTCAGCTTCCTTATTTTCCATCATTTGGTCTTCTATATCACTGATTCTGTCTTTTGCCTCATTTATCCTAGCAGTTAGTGCCCCCATTTTTATTGCACTTCATTAATAGTCTTTTTGATTTCGATTTGGTAGATTTTAGTTCTTTTATTTCTCCAAGAATGTTTTCTCTAATAACTTCCATGCCGTTTTCAAGCCCAGCTATTATCTTTAAGATCATGATTCTGAACTCTAGGTCTGATATCATACTAATGTCCGTATTGAGTAGGTCCATGGCAGATGGTACTACCTCTTGTACTTTTTGCTGATATCATTTTTTTTGTCTTTTCATTTTGTCCAGAGGAGAATAGATGAATGAGAGAATAAAATGCTAACAGGTTAACAACGTCCCCAGCAAATATACTCTAAACAAATCAGAAAAAACCTGAAACCAGGGGAAAAGAAAGGGAAAGAAAGAAAAAGGAAAGAGAAAAAAAAGAAAAAGATAAAAAGAAACAAAAACAAAAAAATCAGAATATGATAAAATATGATCAGGCTAGTGCATAGGTCCGTTGCACACACTAGATTTTGGGTGTATTTTGGTCTATTAGAAGAAAGTACCTCCTAAAATTTTAAAGAATGAAAGACTTATATATGTACAAAATAAGGGTTGATACAATGAACGGATGTAAGATGACTGTGAAGATGAAAATTATAAAAGATTGTATAAAAGGAATTGATACAATAAGAAGTTGTTTGAAAAAAGAAAGAAGAAGATTTTAAAAAAAAAGAAAGAAAAGAAAAGGGGAGAGAATGTGATCAGTCAGGAGACTAGAACAAAGCCATACACTAGTGATTTAGGGTATAGTTTGATCTGTTAGAAGAAACTGTATCTTAAAATAAAGAGAGAACAACTTATATATATATATGCCAAAAATAAGGGTATCTACTATGAAGGGATAGAATATGACTCTAAAAATGAAAAAGAAAAAAATTTTTTTTCCAAAAAGGGATTGATAAGATGTTGGTTGAAAAGGGAAAAATAAAAATAAAAATAAAAACATTTAAAAAAAATTCACTTTGAAAAACTATTGAATCGTGGTAAAAAAGCCATGAATTCTATGTGCTGTATTCCCCGAGTGCTGGAGTTCTCCCGTTCTCCTTCATCGGTAAACTTGGTCTTGGATGGCTCTTCCTGCTGATCTTCTGGGGGAGGGGCCTGTTGCCCTGGTTCCCAAATGTCTTTGCGGAGGCGGAATTGCCCCGCTCTTGTTGGTCCGGGCTAAGGAATCTGCTCGAGTTTACTCTTGGGAGCTTTTGTTCCCTGCAAGCTTTCCATACAACTTTGGAGGATGAGAGTGAAAATGTGGCCTCCCAATCTCGTCTGGAGGTGCGGGGAAGTTGTGGCCCCGCTCCTCAGTGCACCCCCAGAGAAAAGCAGTCAGTCACTCCCCTGGCCCCAGTCTCCGGCCATACTCCGTACTCACCCGGCCTGTGACCGAGCGTTTCTATCTCTGGCACCGGACTCGGTGTGGAGTCTCCAAACCCAGCAGATCCCTGCGGTGCACTCCCACACCACTCCTCCTGGGGGAGGAAGGGGAGTCTCCCCGGATCTGCCGCTTGTTGGGTCCCTGCTGGAGGAGCAGTGGCCCGACTATGTCGCCAATCACAGTTTATGGCAACCTCAAGCTGAGAGCCCGCGCCTCGGCTCCGTCTCTGCAGCCGGCTTCCCCGCTCCGACACCTGGGAGCTCCGCCGCATTCAGGCACCCCTGGTCTTTCTGTGACCCCAAGGGTCCTGAGACCACACTGTCCCGCGAGGGTTCCACCCCCACTTAGCCACTGGAGCAACGTCCCTCAGCGGAGCCGACTTCTAAAAGTTCCGATTTTGTGCTCCGCGTCTCTATCACTTGCCAGAAGCGGCCAACGGAGGCCCCTCCCCCGCCATCTATCCTCCCGAATATCTCCTCAGATTCACTTCTCCTCACATCCTACCTTCCAGTAAGTGGTCGCTTTTCTGTTCAGAGAGTTGTTACTATTCTTCTCTTCGATCTCCTGTTGAGTTATAGGTGTTCAGAATGGTTTGACCCTATTCAGCTGAATTCCTGATACCAGATGAAATCCAGGTCTCCTACTCCTCCGCCATCTTGCTCCGCCCCCCCTACATCCAGTTAGGTTTTTTTTTTAATAATTTTTTTATTGTTATGTTAATCACCATACTACATCCAGTTAGTTTTGCATCTGTTATAGCACTTCTTATTTCAGCCTGGCTAGTTTTTATGTTTTTTATCTCTGCAGTCAGGGTTTCTCTGGTGTCTTCTATGCTTCTTTCAAGCCAAGCTAGTATTCCTATGACTGTTATTCTACATTCTTGTTCAGATATATTGCTTATATCTGTTTTGAGCCAATCCTGGCTGTGATTTCTTCTGATCTTTCTTTTGGGGAGAATTCCTCCATCTTTTCATTATGTATAGGTTTTTGTCTTTTTTTAAAAGATTTTATTTATTTATTTGAGAGAGAGAGAATGAGAGAGAGAGAGAAGCAGGGAGCCTGATGCGGGACTCGATCCTGGGACTCCAGGATCATGACCTGAGCTGAAGGCAGTCGTTTAACCAACTGAGCCACCCAGGTGCCCTAGGTTTCTGTCTTCTGTGTGTGAAGTTTGTTATGTTTCCTGCTCCTGAGAGTAGTACTTTCTTAAGAAGGGGTCCTACACTGTCCACGGCCTGGTGCTTCAGGAAGGGTTTCTGAGCTATGTTGTTTACACTCTGCTGTTGTGTTTTGGCTGCTCTTTCCCACAGAACTCTGCAGAGTTCTTCCTTGCCTGCAGTGGACAGTGTTTGGACCTTTAACTACGTGTGCTTTGATTTATTTGTTAAGATAAGCCTTATTTAAAAAAAAAAAAAAGCCTGATCCAAAAGAAAAAAGGAAAAGGAACAAAAACAAACAGACCAAAAAAACAAAAAACAAAAAACCCACAAAAAACCAAAAAACCTGAAGTACAAGCCTGATTAAAAAAAAAAAAAAAAAAAAGCCTGGTCCGATTTCTACTAGAACTGAAGCTGATGCTTTGGAGCACTCTATGGTCAGTAGACTTGGTACATTCTGGGGGGCCCATGTTGGTCTTCTGAGGGAGAGGCCCATTGCACTGGCTCACAGTCAGACCTGCCTTTGTTAAGATGCCCCTGCCCGGTGCATGGGAGCGGGATTTGGTGTAAGTGACTCCAGACTCCACTGGAGGTGCTATGTTTCTTTCTGAAGTTCAGGGTGCTAGTGGGCAGGGGGTGGGCAGGAGAAGATGGTGTTACCCTGCCCTCTAGGCCCCAAAGAGGGGAACTTGGGGCCACTGCTGTTCAGGAGGCCCTCACAAAAAAGTGAACAATCTCCCCTCCTGTGTCCCAGGCTTTCCTCAGATCCCTGCCCTCAACCTTGTCTGTGCCCCACCCTCGGCACACCTGGTGCTATAGTTCTGTTGTGTTTTATCTCTAGCTGGTGGCTAGGATTCAAAACGCCAAATCCTAAAGGACCTAGCAAGACACAGACACACTCCCCTCCCCAAGAGGAGAGCCTTTCAGTGCTGCGCCTGTCACCATCTTGTCCCAGAAAAACAATAGCACACCTGCGAGAGTGCCTGAAGTCAAGGTGAAGCACAGTGAAAAGCTGCAACCACGTTATCTGCCCTCTGCATGAGTCTCTGTCCCCTACTGTTGAACAGGGGAGCTCAATGGTTCCCCACAGGTCTTTTGTCCTTGGAGAGTAATATACTGTCTTCCAAATGTTGCCAAGTGTACTCCAGGAAGGGGAACATTCTCTCCCCATGCAACCCAGGGGATCCCCACCATGACGTCTTGTGTGAACCCTACATACTGCTCTCTCTCCCTCTGTCCCTGACTGCTCTCTGTGAAGAGGGCTCCCTCCCCTCCATGGCACCGTGGCTTTTCTCTTCCTCCATTCATGTCTCTGAATCTCACATCTGCCATGTTTTGTCCCTCCATTTGTGCCGATTGTTTTCTCAATCCTCAGATCGATTTCCTACTTGTTCAAAATGATTTGATGTTGATCTAGTTGTGTTTGAGGGACAAGGCAAGTCCAGGGTCCCCCTACTACTCTGCCATCTTAACTCATCCTGCTAAGATTCTGATTTTAAAGAATAATAAGGTAACATGCTGCTTTCATAGTTCATAATTTATATGCATTCCCTCTACTTTCACTATTTGTTTTGGCACATAAAATTCCTTCTTTCAATTGCATGCCTTTCAAGATAGGACCATTAACTTATTTGAGCATAGATGTTTCTTGGTACTATGAAAAATAAATATACCTTAGCAATGTACACTGTCACACCTTGGGTGACCAACTGTCTTAGTTTGGGTTTCCTGGGACGTGGGGCTTTCAGTGCTAAAACTGGGACAGTCACTTATCAGCAAACTGGGATGGTTGGTCACCCTTAAACTCACTTATAACATATACCCCAAAGCTCTGTATTGGGTCCAGTAGGGGACTTGCTGTTGGAAAGATAATTCTGATTGTGTAAGGTGGTTTAATTTTGGAAGGCTTTTAATTTCAAGTCAAGGAGATTTTATTTATTTCTGTGGGAACTGTGGTACCACCAAATGTTTTTGAACTTGAGAGTGATATGAAAATTACCACTATGCAGTAAGCATTGATTTGGCAGCAGTGTCTATGGTAGAATTGTAGTAAGAGAAAGAGACCTCTTAGTACTTGGTGTGAGTCTCCTGGAGAAGCCCAGATGTGATAATTACTGCACTATTGATAAGTTCTGAGACAAGTAGAGTCATCTTTTTGAAGATGTCAAGAAAATGACTTCAATATGCTATTGTCCAATTTTCAAAGTTGGGTATTCAGTGTGAAAAGAGTTACACAGTGGAGAAGTAGGACAACAAATCAAGGAAGAGTGTTTTGGGAAAGAAAATAGAAGACAAGATAAATTTGACTTTTATGCTGGTAATAGAAATCATTCTTGTCCCTTATTAACTGTCTCTGCTACAAAATGGCTGTTACTTTGCAAAAATTCTTGCCACAAGTTAAAATAATTTTCCAATATCTTAGGCTGATTTTCCCCAGAAGCAGACCCTGAGATGATGGGAATGAAAGCACTTTATTTGGCATACAATTTTTAGAAGAGGAAGAATCCCAGAAGTACAACATCAAACAGGTTCTTGGTGTGGGCATATGGAGACCTGAACCCTGAACATCATTATACCACATGGCTTAGGGTTATTCCACATGAATGGCAAGGAAGCTAATGTGTTTATTTTCTAGTTCTCATTGGCTATGGGCTGATAGATGTTCCCAGAAGCATTAACTCCACCTAGTGCCTGTGATGCCCCAGCATTTCAGTGCACATTGGCCTGAAATCGAGCTGCTACCACTTGCTTCTCTTTGGCTGAGGTCTTCCTCAGCACATGTGATTCATTTGAAATCCTAAGGACTTAGAGACTTTGCTTCTCCCAGAAATAGGCCAGTTCCCTGGCTACTCTAGGATAGCTACAAAGCATATGTTCTACCTCATTTTCCAGAACTCTCCAGCAGAATTAAGTTCAAGTTACCTGGAGTGCTAATTTGCTTGATAATGCACCTTCCTAGACTCCCTTGCATCCCCTGCCTCACTCCTCAGCTTTTCTACCTGTGCTTGGTAGGATCATCTTCAACAGTAACGACCTGCATTGTAATCTTTGCTCCAAGATCTACTCCTGGGGAATCAGATACATTTTGAAATCCAAATGAAATATTTGCTTCTGAACCTGGTTATAGGAATATGACATTGCATCCATTTTTAGACAATTTTAAGGAGAGAAGCAACAATAATTTGTTAAGGATTGTTTTGGGTATAGTCTGACTGGAGAAAGTTGGAATGTACTGGACAACTTTACATGGCATTCCTAAGCCCAGACTCTACTATTTCATAGTGATGGCTAGATCCCATCTGGGAAGAGTAAAAGAAGGAATCACATACATCCAAATATAAAAATAATTTCACAGTTTGTAGCAGGTAATTGATAGCAAGGCATCCTAATTTATTCTTATTTTATACAAAAAAAAGTGGATCTTAAAACTAAAGATGAGGAATTTGTGCTTTAAAGAGAAATATGAAGCTCTGGAGGTTATGTAAGTGCCTCATCACTCACTTGCTTAATGCCTATGGTTATGATTCCAAAAAGGAAATATATATCCAATTATTTTACTGAATGTTAAAGAACACAGTAGACTACACAAGAGCTTGTTTTTGGTGGAGAAATGTCAATGTGCAATGGAAAATAACAGATTCTTGTCACAAAGCCCTCACTCTATGTTTTTATATTAATATGTTGCCATGTTTTTAGGACACATTGTTTCAGAAAATTAGTCTCAAGTTTCCATATTTTATGAGAAGATGATTTCATTAGCCATGAAATGTCTATTTTTGTTCCTGCTAAGGGGAGCTCGAGAACTTCAAAATCATAATTAAAATAGTCCATTGATGTGGTTGCTTAGCAACAAAATTTATATAAGCAGGCTAATTATTTTGTTTAAAATCTTGTTACTTTAAACTTTTTAGCT
The DNA here is from genome assembly GCF_009762305.2 of Zalophus californianus. Taxonomy (NCBI): domain Eukaryota; kingdom Metazoa; phylum Chordata; class Mammalia; order Carnivora; family Otariidae; genus Zalophus; species Zalophus californianus. The sequence goes on from NC_045609.1 coordinate 25,656,046, forward strand.
TGTTTCCAGTAGATAACCTTTCTGTAAAATGTGTTTTTTCCTTCATAGCTTTAAATGCATATTTGAATCTGAGATATATGTTTCAGAGATCATGCCCAAAATTTGGTTTCTCTGTGGACCAGCTTGGCCTGGGATTATTGGAATTAGTGAAAATTTTGTGATTAGCAAGATTTTAAACTTCACCACTCAAATGATGCTAAGATTGTTATGAGTAGGAATTAACTCTGATGTCAATCCGAAGTGACAGGCCCTGTATCTTACAGGTGATTTCTCTCTCAACCTCCTCCTCATGTCTGATATTTACCACTCCCAATCACTGTTTCTAACAGGAAAGTAACTCTCAAGTACTAAGGTACTAGCAATTGTTTCCTTTGTTAAGATTATAATAGCAAAGTTTTTCATTCCTTTTCCTTATCAATGTTTATTTTCCATTGTATGTTCACAAGGAGCGTTGGGTTTAGTGGACAGTGCATGAGGTCTGGAGTCATATGGCCTTTGATTAATGTCCTTGCTGCACTGTTTACTTTTTGGGTGACTTATTAGTTTATGTCCCTGAGCCTTAGCATCCTCATTTAATTTTATTTTTTACAAGATTTTATTTATTTATTTGTCATAGAAAGAGAGGGAGAGCAAGAGAGAGAGAGCACAAGCAGGAGGAGTGATGGGCAGAGGGAGAAGCAGGCTCCCCGCTGAGCAGGGAACCTGATGCAGGATTCCTTCTCAGGAGCCTGTGATCATGACCTGAACCAAAGGCAGACGCCTAACCAACTGAGCCACCCAGGCATCCCAGCATCCTCATTTTAAATAAGGGCCAGAGAAATACATCTTATAGGGCTGTTGTAAGAATTAGAGATGTTATATAAAGAGTACCATCTCTAGATGTAAGTGCTCAAGAGAAGCAGAAGTGAAAACATGGGGAAAAGTATTTCAGACACCATTTAGCTCAAGTCCATGGTAGATTGTTGTGCTATGAAGCAAATATGACAGATAGATAAACCCACTGTTATTTTGTTTGCATTTATTGGCCAATCTCCAACAAACAAATCTTTAGTTGTTCCTCTCTGTTGGTGACCATGGTGTGTTTGGGAGGATGCAATTTATTGTAAGACAATGGTCCTTGCTTTAAAGTCAGTGTCTAGTTAGTTTTGGAGTGGAGAGCGAGATTAATGAATAGAATTAGCTACAAATATGGTGTTGCATATAATGTGAAAAAATGAGAGATGAACATTTCTAGAAATCACTTTTATCTAGACAGCATAATTTTTTTTTTAATTTATAGCCACTTAGATGCCTGTAGTTGTATCCTTTAGGAGGTTTTTATTTGCACCAGATTCACAAATTCTACTCATTTTATTCAATCCATATCATTCATTTCTTACACTGCTCCATTCAGTTTCATGGAAGTAAAATAGTATGACCCCTGAGTAATCCCACTGAAGACCCCTTGCAAATATGCCTATTGTCTGTGGTTATGGTAGGAAAATCTGACCTAAACAGATTTGGCTTAATTCACTTTCCATCACTTAATATCTATGTGGACTCAGGAAAGTTAGTAATAATTTCCTTGGGCCTGATTTCCATCTCGACCAAATGGGAATGCTGGTACCTACAATGTTGACTGAGGGGGAGAGTAAATGAGATAATGCAACAAAAGTGTTTAGCACAGGGCTAGGTACAGTGATCAGTTATGTCCTCCATCCTATATCCATCACATAACAGACTTATATGAGAACTTAAAATACGCCAGGCATCATTTACCTGCAGAAATGATAAGGAGAACATATGTGCTGTCCTTGACAAGACTATACTTTAATAACGGAAGAACAATATGTAGAAAGACAACTCATAACAAAAATAAGCACTGTTTTCTTTGCAGAATCCCATGGGGACAGTAGGAAGAGAGCCACATACTCTTTGGCACAGTTCAGAAAGCTCAAGAAGGGAAAGACATTGATGGTGGATGTTAGAAACAGGAATTTGCCAGGTAAATAAAAAGATTTGAATTCTTGAACTCCAGAAGAGAAATGCCGGTATTTCATACCCCATATTCCAATTTTTGAGTGGAAATTGTACTTTATATGTTTAGTAGATTGTCCTTGTGAAGGGACAAATGAGAGATTTAGTGTCAGCTGATTAGTTCTAAAATCACACTCTTTTAGGCTTGGAACTCTAGTCCAAGCATTGCTCGGAATGAGGCATTTGATGGTATCATGTCAGAAGCATCATATTTATTTTTTATTTTTATTTTTTATTGTTATGTTAATCACCATACATTACATCATTAGTTCTTGTTGTAGTGTTCCATGATTCATTGTTTGTGCATAACACCCAGTGCTCCACGCAGAATGTGCCCTCTTTAATACCCATCACCAGGCTAACCCATCCCCCCACCCTCCTCCCCTCTAGAACCCTCAGTTTGTTTTTCAGAGTCCATCGTCTCTCATGGTTCATCTAGAAGCATCACATTTGTTATCACCAGGAAATTATAATGTCAGAGCTATGGACTTATTGCCTCTAATGTCTCCAGAAGGTAAGAAGTAATCAGCAAATGCATGAGTTAGGCACTTGTTTTTTATCTTTCAGTATTAATTTGTTTCAAGTCAGATACTCTGCCTTGTTTAAAGGCATTAATGCCCGTGAGCAAATTAAACTAGATTTAATTTTCTCTAAACAGATATGAATTTCAGACATCTTTATCTTATAGAGAGGCTCAAACACCACTCATACTCTTATGTGCTGACACAAGGCTTAACAATTATATTTAAGTTAACAGAAGGTTATCATCTACAATTATGTGTGGCTCTACCCCTGACTCATTAATTCATAAGGCCCTGTTTTCTAATATTTGCAGCTGATTGCTGATTTTGGTCCTTGTCTGGTATATGGAAGTAGCTGATTTGGGTACACCATGACAGTTTGATCATGCTTTTGTGTTTTAGATATTAATTTATCTTCTTCGTTAATGGCATCCCAATTCTTATGTCTGAACTAAATGTATTCATTACTTTTAGCACCCATGTATCAAGATACTACCCACATGATGGTTTTCATTGGGAAGCTTTGATTTAAAGTACAAATTTATCTTGTCCTAATAGATTGTTATGTAATGCAAATATTTAATTAAGATGGTTTTAAGTCTTTAAAAAGGGTGCATGTGTGGTCTTTGTGTCAAAGATGTTGCCATTATGAGTTGGTTTGTTGCAGAGGGGGGATTGGAAAGGAATAATACATTTCACTTTGGGGGACTTCTGGGGATCGTATGAAAATGAGCTATGTGGGTCAGCCCATTGATTTTCTACTTACCAGCAGTACTAAGACAGTAATTTAGAAAGTGGCTTTTTGGATGGAAATCATCAACGCATATTACTCCATGCAGCTCTGTGGTGCATAACATTCCATGATGACCAACTTTCCTAGAGTCCCCGATTGGTACCCCACCAGATCACCTTGGCACTGTGCTCTGATATGTGTTTTACTTCTAGAAACCCTCTGATTCGAGATCTTTTCCCAGTTCTTGGCTAGTTGGTCCTTTGGTATAATTTTTAAGTGGTTCTCTTCCTATGTCATCTGGAGAACTTAAATTTCTGCATGAAATCATCCTTAGTGTTTGCAAAGGAAATCTTTTTTTTTTTTTTTTTAGGGTTCTATTGCTGTCTACTCTTTTTAATATCTTTGCCATTCCAAAAATAGTGGGGGAAATAATTTTCATTCCTTTCTAGCCACTCCTTTTTCTCAATCTCAAATCATGGTCTTTTTCGCCTACCCCTGCCTACATTTCTACCTTAAGTAAAATTATTGCTTTCTGTAGCTATTCTTGGAGGATATATCCTGATGTAAGACCTGGAACAAGATTTTCATAAAGATGATAACTAATGTCAGAATGGTAAATTATAAATAATTTCCTCCAAATTCTTTAGCATTATTATTACTTCTAATTAAAAGACCCCCCACCAAAAAAAAAAGAAAAGAGGAAAAAGCCCAACAAAACTTATATCTTTTGCAATATGGTAGAGTGGTTAAAGGCAGGGGATTTAAAGTCTGGTTCAAGATGGAATCCCAAATCTGTCCACTTCTTTGCCCTGTGAACTTGGGAATGTTACCTAACCTCTGTAGCCTCCAATTTTATCATTTTCAAGGGCAGATGGGAGTATTAAATAAGATTAATACACTGAGTGGCACAAACTAAATCTCCAAATAGTAGATATTTTTATCATTATACTCCATACTCTCTTATCTGCAATTTTAAAACTCCTGAAGCTCTGAATACCAAAATACTTTTCTTAAGTTTGGTGCTAAGGCTTATTTGGAAAAAAACCATTGACCTAAACAGATTTGAGGCTACTTATAATTTATTTAGTGTTAATATTCATCCATTTTATGTGGAAGTATTATGATTGTTGATTTTGCGGTGCTGCAATAATGTACATATTACCTTTTTAAAATCCATGATCTGAATTCTGAAATATATATGATCTCCAGGATGTACAATGGCCCTTGGCTCCTTGAGTTACTTAAAGTGTGCCATGAAAATCACAATTCCTTTCTTTCTCTGGTTGCTGTTTTTTTTTTTTTTTTCTTCCTCCATCACCACCTCCTCTGGGGCTTTTCCTTTCATATGTTTTGTTTTTGGTCTTGCCTATGGTCAAAAGGTCATTGTCTCCATATATGTACCCCTAATAAGAAGTTTATTAGTTAAGTATTGCTGCATAACAAGTTACTCTAAAGTTTCATGGCTTAAAACAACAAACATTACACTGGGTGTTTCTGACTCAGACTCTCTCATGAGGTTGCAGTCAGGATGTCAAGTGGGTCTGCGGTCTTCTGAAGGCTCAACTGAGGCTGGAGCATCACTTCTAGGCTCACTCAAATGATTCTCGGTCAGAGGTTTTAGGTCCTCTTCGTACGGGCCTCTCTTTAAGCTCTCATCTGGGCTTCCTCACAGCTTGGCAGCTGTGTTTAAAGAGCAGGCTTTCTGAGAGATAGCTCCACAATATCCATATCATCTTTTATGAGCTATCATCAAAACCATGCAATGTATTTTCACCACATTTTTTTGATCAAATCAGTTAAGGGGATGGAAAATAGACTCCACCTTTTACTGGGGAGTGGGAACATTCTGGAAGAGAATGTTGAAAAATGGAAATATTGCTGTAGCAGAATTTTTAGAAAATATTATCTGCCACACTGTGGGTGCAGTAAAGTGTTCAAACCAGTCAAGATATATGGAATTCCATTTAGACCAGAACTGAGGGGTAGGAAGCAGGGGTAGAGTGGAGGGAAGACCACTGATTAGCCTTTACAATGTAAAGGTAAATAGCTGGGCTTTTTCTAGTTCCATTTTAGCTACCATCTTTCCTATTTGATTACCTGCCTCTTCAAAGACAAGATAATGTAAAGTTAAGAAATGCATCCTCCTACTTGGTTTTATTAGTTATAAATTCCCTACCTTATTTTATAGGGAGATAATTAGAAGTTAGGTGTTGAGATCATCATTCTTTATTACTCAGCTGGAAGGGCCTGAAATTTACCTTAAAAAGTGATTTTCGCTGGGTTAAGTGCTGATTAGAAATGACTGATATGAGATCACATCATATTCTTTTTTCAAAACTCTGATTTCTAAATATAAGTGAAATAGAAGCCCATTACAGAAATAATGTTAATGCATAAGAAAATGCCAGGGGAATAATATAGGACCCACATCATAGAATTTCTTAGGGGGTGAGGTATGCTATGTATATCTATGTACATAAGGATAGGCTTTGACTTAGAGTATGACTTAAATCTACCATAAATGTAGTTCTTTAAAAAAATTAGCTGAGAGAAATAGTCCCTCTCTAACCTCACTCCTTTCCTCTCAAATTGGAGCAAGGCACGAAGTCCATTTTAGTCAATTCTGTTCTAAGATGAAAGGCTCTTCCTGGAGCTCATTCGGGTTCTGTGTCTTAAGACTGCCTAATTAAGTGGAAAATTCTGTTTGAAGAGGTCTTACTGCTTACATGGAGGACAAGGCAACTGAAGGACTGACTGGGAAGAATCCTTATTTCTGACATATCAATCAAACTGTCTAGTTAGAATGTCCATATTGCTGCTGATTAATCCTGTCCTTGATTGGCAAAGCTGCACTAATACCTTTTAATATGTCCTCTGCTACCCTGCTACCCATCAAACACTTCACTGAAGGCTCTCACTAATTTCTTCTGTGCATTATGTAATTTGTGTCTATATAAAGCATCTCTGAGCAAGGTATGCAGCCAACATAGTAACTACTTGAATTTTAAGCTGTACAGGGAATTGTGTAAAAATATATGGTAGACTAGGAAACAAAATCAAATGGAAGGATGAAAGGGAAAATGTCCTCATACAGGAATATTGGAACGTTTGTTATTTAGAAGCTTGACAATTGTTTACTAAGGAAGGGCTAAAACTACCCCCGACAGCTTCATTACTTTGGGAGTGAGAACAGTCAGACATCAGCCTCTGTGGCCTTTATGTAATTGCTAAGGCTGTATGTTGGAACATTTCTCTGCTGCAGCCTGCTGCACAAAGTCCGTCTTCCTAGTCCTGTCTTCATAAGCTCCTAAAGACATGGGCCCACCATCAACTCTGTGACACCTGATTTCCATACACTTCCTATTATGCCCAGGCCTTTAGTCCTTCCCAGGATGGTTTTCTTGCTGTTTCATAGGCTATGCTCTGGGCTTTGGCCCATGCTGCTCCCTCTTTGTTCTTAGGAGCAAAATGACATTTATGGAGTATATGCTATGTACGTGACTGACAGATGAAAGAAACTCACTGGTTGGGATAATAAACATTCACTTTTGAAGATGCAAGTATCTCAGTTTAGGTTATCTAAGAGTCAGTTTTTAAATACTAATATACACTGTTTTAATCAGATTGCTTATTGTATAATAATAGTAATAGTAATAATTATTATAACCACACCTTATAGTTCAATATCACTTTTAGAATTTTAAAATAAGATATTCCTATTATCTCATTTAATTCTGTGGCAGCTTTTACTTCTATATTTTATTTTATGTATTGTGGATTAATAAATTAAAACTCATATAACATACAATAAATTTGTAACCTAGGAACTATATCCTAGAGATGGGACTAAAACACATATGCCCTGAAGGTTACTGTGTTCTCTTTCCACTGAACTGTACCTTTTCACTTACTGTTTGACTAAGGTCAGTATACTAAAGCAAAGGGAATTGGTACTTGGTGAAGGAGAAAATAATTTTTGGATAATGGCACAACAGTTCTGGGTGGAGGTCTCTGTGTCATCAATAACAGTGTGAAGACAATGGTATCTGGTGGTCCAGGGGTAGTTACTAAAGTTAACTGTATCTATTAAAAATCTTGCTTAGGGTCAGGCCTGTGTTTCAAAGATAGGAATGGAAGCTTTCTCTTTTCTACCTCCATTTATTTTGAAATTTAGCTATAACATTTCCTGCTCCTCAATCTCCACACTCAAAGCCAATCGTTAATTGTAATTCTAATTTTCTTTTACAGATGGGTTAAGGGAAACTTTGTGCATCAATACAGGGACACAACCACCATGTATAATCTTGGTTCTATGTAACAATTCATTTTTAGTTTCCAGTGATCCTTTCTCAAGTGAAATGTTCTCCCTCCCTTTCCTTTGTAAACAAATTCTGTTCTTAAATCAGGGCCTACCTTACATCATTCTTGAATCATCCTTGGTGAGCTTTTTTATTTTTTATTTATTTATTATTTTTTAAAAGTAGATTGAAGCAGTGATTTTTAAAACAAAGAAAGCAGAACTAGAACATCTTAAATTTTTAATCCTTTCTTTACAGGTTACCTAGACCGCTTTTGATTAAGAAAACTGTAGAAAGTTAGTAACTGCCACAAGCAAACGCCAGGCAGCCGCACGTGTCAATTTTCCACAGAGTCCTGCTTTGCGGGGTCTCCGCTCACACTCGCTGGAATCGGTCGCGGCAGAGTTTAGTCCACAGGTCGCTTCTCCCCGTATTTCTTTGTAAACTCTTCAGCATTCTTACAGAATTTTTTACGGTCCTTAGAATATTCTTCAACTAGGTCAGCCCGAAGTGGGTGCTCGGGCTGGGGGTCGTTCACCGGTGCTATGAGGGACTGGATTACTTGGTCGGTTTTGGTTGCTGGCTTCCAGTTTTCAGCACTGCCAGACAGACCTGCCCCTTTTCATCGATGTTCGGGTGATAGATCTTTGTTTTAAATGTGATCTTCGGTGGTTTGAATGGGTACTCTGCTGGAAAGTTGCTTTCGATTCTGAAGGCCCCCTTATCATATGGAGGGTTGTCAGGAACAATAAGCCCTTGCCAAGTCAATAAATTAGCTTCATCAACCGGGATGTTATGGAAGTTTTTTCATTCCACATTTGCGGATTTCTTCAAGCTCCTTCATCAGCCTCCTGCTGGCCGCCATCTTGGATCTGGTGCTGAGCTTTTATATTTTTTAAAATCTCTTTAGTTTGCTGATTGACTTGTTAACTTCAATATATTGTTATTGTCTTTCTGTCCGGTAACATAAAGATTTAGGGAAAAGAAATGATTGTGGTGAAGTTGCTGCTTTCTACCAAATGTTTCTGCTTCTCCCTTGGACACAGGGGGACTGTACTTCTCCAGTCCTTTGAAGTTAGCCACGGTCATGTGACTTGGTCAATGAAATAAGAAGTAATTAGGTCTGAGAAGAAGCCTGGAGATCTGGCCTTTGATTTGCCACAGGGTTTTCCTCTGTCAGGGTGACTGACAAGGCTCTAGATTGGTGGTTGCTCCATCAACAGTCTGCAGTGGATATGCAACATGAAGGAGAAATAAATTTAGTGCACTATACCCCTGGGATGTGGGGGTTATTTGTTACTGCAACATAACTCAGCTTATCTGTCTTGTATAAACTCTAAATTATCTAAATTCTAAAGCCAACTAAAGAAACGATCGTAAAACCTGATAGAAAGCAAAACAAAGCAAAAATCCTCCCTACAAAACAAACAACAGCAACAGCAACAGGCAGGAAATTCATCTTGTTAATCAGAACCATAAAACCTGTCAGGGTTCACTTCCTGGGGTTGGAAGTACTTCAATGCTCTATGGTCAGTGAAAGATACACAGATTCTTGACATTGATATTGACATTGGCATTTGACATTTTGTTGTTTATCAGTCATTTTGGCACAGATGTAGATGTTCCTTTAAAATAATAGTGTGAACTTGCTTTATTATGTTTTTTATTTAAAGATATTGGGTCAATTCACCAAAGAAGCTGCCCTTTCCAGAGTCTTTTCTTTTCTATTTCAAATCAACTTCTTAAAGGGTTCTAATCTCTGTACTGTCTATTCAAGGAGAACTATACCCAGGGATTTCTACAACCCTCAACTGCCCTTTTTTTTTTTTTTTTGCTCCTATTTTTTGACCATGCAAATAAAAAGGCAGTGATTAGAGGAAGGAAATGTTGATTAATCACCACAGTTAAAGATTCATGACTTCTACCTGAATATTAGCCACATCAAATTTCAGTGATTTAAAAGGAGAAAACTCTGTCATTGTCAATCATCAAATGTCAAATGTCTAAAATTACTTGATGTTATGAGTTTTTGAGTTTAATGGGAATCCTTCACCTTCTCTTTAACCTCTATTTTGGGGAATAGTGACAGAAGAAATTTCAAAATGAGGCCTAAAATTTACATTGTGGCTTTCCCATTTTCTAGTTTTTTACTTTGGGAAACATTATTTAAACTCTCTGAACTTCAGTTTTCTCATCTGTGCAGATAATACCCACTTCAAAAGGGATAAAACAGTCAACATACCAAACCTAATATTTGCCGCATAGCAGACATGAAGAGGTCCGTTTTCTTTCTGTTTTCCTCAGCCCCAAATTTATTGAGGTATTGTTTAGGTTACATTTTAGAGTAAAAAAATTTTAAAAATATAATGGCTGGATGCCAGGGTGGCTGAATCAGTTGAATGTCCAATTCTTGGTTTGCGCTCAGGTCAAGATCCCATGGGTCGTGGGATCCAGCCCTGCCTCAGGCTATGTGCTCAGCAGGGAGTCTCCTTGGGATTCTCTCCCTCTGCCCCTCTTCCCACTGTCCCTCTCTCTAAAATAAATAAGGAGGCAGAGCAAGATGGCGGAGGAGTAGGAGACCTGGATTTCGTCTGGTCTCAGGAATTCAGCTGAATGGGGCTCAAACCATTCTGAATACCTATGAACTCAACAGGAGATCGAAGAAGAGAGTAGCAACAACTCTCTGAACAGAGAAGCGACCACTTACTGGAAGATAGGACGTGAGGAGAAGTGAATCCGAGGCGATATTCGGGAGGATAGACGGCGGGGGAGGGAGCCTCCGCTGCTTCTGGCAAGTGATAGAGCCGCGGAGCACAAAATCAGAAATTTTAGAAGTCAGCTCCACTGAGGGACGTCACTCCAGTGGCTAAGCGGGAGGTGGAAAGTTCGTGGGACAGTGTGGTCTCAGGACCCTCGGGGTCACAGAAAGACCGGGGGAGCCTGAGTGCGGCAGAGCTCCCAGGTATCAGAGCGGGGAAGCTGGCTGCAGAGACGGAGCCGAGGCGCAGGCTCTCAGCTCGGGGTGGCCATAAACTGTGATCCGCGGCCCAGTCGGGCCACTGCTCCTTCAGCAGGGACCCAACAAGCAGCAGAGCAGGGGAGACTCCCCTTCCTCCCTCGGGAGGAGCGGCATGGGAGCGCACCACAGGGATCTGCTGGATTTGGAGATTCCACATGGGGTCGGGTGCCAGAGATAGAAACGCTCGGTCACAGGCCAGGTGAGCACAGAGTGCTGCCAGAGACCAGGGAGACGGGAGTGATTGACTGCTTTTCTCTGGGGGCGCACTGAGGACGGGGGCCCCAAGTTCTCGGCTCCTCCGGGCAGAGATTGGGAGGCCACCACTTTCACTCTCATCCTCCAAAGCTGTACCGAGAGCTTGCAGGGAACAAAAGGTCCTGAGAGCAAACCCGAGCAGATTGCTTAGCCCGGACTCACAAGGGCGGGGCAATTCCGCCTCCGGCAAAGCATTTGGAAACCACAGCAACAGGCCCCTCCCCCAGAAGATCAGCATGAACAGCCAGACAAGACCAAGTTTACCGATCAAGGAGAACGGGAGAACTCCAGCGCTAGGGGAATACTGCACATAGAATTCATGGCTTTTTTTTTTACCATGATTCATTAGTTTTTCAAAGTTAATTTTTTTAACTTTTTTTTTGGATTTTTCTTTTTCCCTTTTTCAACCAACATCTTATCAATCCCCTTTTTTAAAAAAATTTTTTTTCATTTTTAGAGTCATATTCTATCCCTTCATAGTAGTTAACCTTATTTTTAAGGTTAATTAATATATATATATATATATATATATATATGTTGTTCACTCTTTAAAATTTTGAGATACAGTTTCTTCTAAAAGATCAAAATATACCCTAAATCTCTAGTGTATGGCTTTGTTCTGGTCTCCTGCCTGATCACATTCTCTCCCCTTTTTTTTTTAATCTTCTTTCTTTTTTCAAACAACTTATCAATTCCTTTTATAAAATCTTTTATAATTTTCATCTTTACAGTCATCTTCCATCCCTTCATTGTATCAACCCTTATTTTGTACATATATAAGTCTTTCTTTCTTTACAATTTTAGGAGGCACTATCCTCTAACAGACCAAAATACTCCCAAAATCTATTGTGTGGCACTGATCTATGTACTAGCCTGATCATATTTGATCATATTCTGTTTTTTTTTTTGTTTTGTTTTGGTTTGTTTTTATCTTTTTCTTTTTCTTTTTCTTTTTCTTTCTTTTTTCTTTCTTTCCCTTTCTTTTCCCCTGGTTTCAGGTCTTCTCTGATTTGTTTAGAGTATATTTTCTGGGGACATTTTTAACCTGTTAGCATTTTGTTGTCTCATTCATCTATTCTCCTATGGACAAATGACAAGATGAAAGAAATCATCTCAGCAAAAAGAACAAGCGGTAGTACCGTCTGCCAAGGACATACTCAATATGGACATTAGTACAATGTCGGACCTAGAGTTCAAAATCATGATCTTAAAGATACTAGCTGGGCTTGAAAAAAGCATGGAAGTTATTAGAGACACCCTTCCTGGAGAAATAAAAGAACTAAAATCTACCAAATCGAAATCAAAAAGGCTATTAATGAGGTGCAATAAAAAATGGGGCACTAACTGCTAGGATAAATGAGGCAGAAGAGAGAATCAGTGATATAGAAGACCAAATGATGGAAAATAAAGAAGCTGAGAAAAAGAGAGATAAACAACTACTGGATCATGAGTGCAGAATTCGAGACATAAGTGATACGATAAGACAAAACAACATTAGAATAATTGGGATCCCAGAAGAAGAAGAAAGAGAGAGAGGGGCAGAAGGTATATTGGAGCAAATTATAGTAGAGAACTGCCCTAATGTGGGGAAGGAAACAGGCATCAAAATCCAGGAGGCACAGAGAACCCCTCTCAAAATCAATAAAAATAGGTCAACACCCCGACATCTAATAGTAAAACTTACGAGTCTCAGAGATAAAGAGAAAATCTTCAAAGCAGCTCAGGAGAAGAGATATGTAACCTATGAAGGTAGAAATATTAGATTGCAAACAGACCTATCCACAGAGACCTGGCAAGCCAGAAAGGACTGGCATGATATCTTCAGAGCTCTAAATGAGAAAAATATGCAGCCAAGAATACTATATCCAGCTAAGCAGTCACTGAAAATAGAAGGAGAGATAAAAACCTTTGAGGAAAAACAAACCTAAGGAATTTGCAAACACGAAACCAGCCCTTCAAGAAATATTGAAAGGGGTCCTCTAAGCAAAGAGAGAGCCTAAAAGCAGCATAGACCAGAAAGGAACACAGACAATGTACAGTTACAGTCACCTTACAGGCAATACAATGGCATTAAATTCATACCTTTCAATGTAAACGGGCTAAATACCCCAATCAAAAGACACAGGCTATCAGGTTGGATTAAAAAACAAGACCCATCGATATGCTGTCTGCAAGAGACTCATTTTAGACCCAAAGTAACCCCCAGATAGAAAGTGAGGGGGTGGAAAAACATTTACCATGCAAATATATACCAAAAGAAAGCTGGGGTGGTGATCCTTATATCAGAAAAATTAGATTTTAAAACAAAGACTGTAATAAGAGATGAGGAAGGGCACTATATCCTACTTAAAGGGTCTATGCAACAAGAAGATCTAGCAACTATAAATATCCATGCCCCTAACATTGGAGCAACCAATTATATAAGGCAATTAATAACAAAATCAAAGAAACACATTGACAACAATACAATAATAGTGGGGGACCCTAATACCCCCCTAACTGAAATGGACAGATCATCTAAGCAAAAGACCAACAAGGAAATAAAGATTTTAAATGACACACAGGACCAAATGGACTTCACAGACATATTCAGAACATTCCATCCCAAAGCAAAGGAAAACACATTCTTCTCTACTGCCCATGGAATATTCTCCAGAATAGATCACATCGTAGGTCACAAATCAGGTCTCAACCGGTACCAAATGATTGGGATGATTTTCTGCATATTTTCAGACCACAATGCTTTGAAACTAGAACTCAATCACAAGAGGAAAGTCGGAAAGAACTCAAATACATGGAGGCTAGGGAGCATCCTACTAAAGAATGAATGGGTCAACTGGGAAATTAAAGAAGAAATAAAAAAATTCATGGAAACCAATGAAAATGAAAACACAACTGTTCAAAATCTTTGGGATATGGCAAAGGCAGGCCTGAGAGGAAAGTATATAGCAATACAAGCCTTTCTCAAGGAACAAGAAAGGTCTCAAATACACAATCTAACCCTACACCTAAAGGAGCTGGAGAAAGAACAGCAAATAAAGCCTAAACCCAGCAGGAGAAGAGAAATCATAAAGATCAGAGCAGAAATCAATGAACTAGAAACCAAAAGAACAGTAGAACAGATCCACGAAACTAGGAGCTGGTTCTTTGAAAGAATTAACAAGATTGATAAACCCCTAGTCAGACTTATCAAAAAGAAAAGAGAAATGACCCAAATCAACAAACTCATGAATGAAAGAGGAGAGATCACAACCAACACCAAAGAAATACAAACAATTATAAGAACATATTATGAGCAAATGTATGCCAACAAATTAGATAACTTGGAAGAAATTGATGCATTCCCAGAGATGAATCAAGTACCAAAATTGAACCAGAAAGACATAGAAAACCTGAACAGACCTATAACCACTAAGGAAATTGAAGCAGTCATCAAAAATCTCCCAACAAACAAAGGCCCAGGGCCAGATGGCTTCCGAGGGGAATTCTACCAAACATTTCAAGAAGAATTAATACCTACTCTCCTGAAACTGTTCCAAAAAATAGAAATGGAAGGAAAACTTCCAAACTCATTTTATTAGGCCACCATTACCTTGATCCCAAAACCAGACAAAGACCCCATCAAAAAGGAAAATTACAGACCAATATCCTTAATGAACATGGATGCAAAAATTGTCAACAAAATACTAGCCAATAGGATCCAGCAGTACATTAAAAGGATTATTCACCATGACCAAGTGGGATTTATCCCTGGGCTGCAAGGTTGATTCAACATCCGTATATCAATCAACGTGATACCATACTTTAACAAAAGAAAGAACAAGAATCATATGATCCTCTCAATAGATGCAGAAAAAGCATTTGACAAAGTATAGCATCCTTTCTTGATCAAATCTCTTTAGAGTATAGGGATAGAGGGTACATACCTCAATATCATAAAAGCCATCTATGAAAAACCTATAGTAAGTATCATTCTCAATGGGGAAAAGCTGAGAGCTTTCCCCCTAAGGTCAGGAATGCGGCAGGGATGTCCACTATCACCACTGCTATTCAACATAATATTAGAAGTCCTAGCCATAGCAATCAGACAACAAAAAGAAATCAAAGGCATCCAAATCAGCAAAGAAGTCAAACTCTCACTCTTTGCAGATGATATGATACTTTATGTGGAAAACCCAAAAGACTCCACCCCAAAACGGCTAGAACTCATACAGGAATTCAGTAAAGTGGCAGGATATAAAATCAATGCACAGAAATCAGTGGCATTCCTATATACCAACAACAAGACAGAAGAGAGAGAAATTAAGGAGTCGATCCCATTTACAATTGCACCCAAAGCCATAAGATACCTAGGAATAAATTTAACCAAAGAGGCAAAGGATCTGTACTCAGAAAACTATAAAAGACTCATGAAAGAAATTGAAGAAGACACAAAGAAATGGAAGAAAGTTCCATGCTCATGGATTGGAACAAATATTGTGAAGATGTCAATGTTACCTAGAGCAATCTACACATTCAATGCAATCCCCATCAAAATACCATCCACTTTTTTCAAAGAAATGGAACAAATAATCCTAAAATTTGTATGGAACCAGAAGAGACCCCAAATAGCCAGAGGAATATTGAAAAAGAAAAGCAAAGCTGGCGGCATCACAGTTCCGGACTTCCAGCTCTATTACAAATCTGTCATCATCAAGACAGTATGGTACTGGCACAAAAACAGACACATTGATCAATGGAACAGAATCGAGAGCCCAGAAATGGACCCTCAACTCTATGGTCAACTCATCTTTGACAAAGCAGGAAAGAAGGTCCAATGGTAAAAAGACAGTCTCTTCAACAAATGGTGTTGGGAAATTGGACAGCCACATGCAGAAGAATGAAACTGGACCATTTCCTTACACCCCACACAAAAATAGACTCCAAATGTTTGAAATACCTAAACGTGGAGACAGGAGTCCATCAGAATCCTGAAAGAGAACACAGGTAGCAACCTCTTCAACCTCAGCTGCAGCAACTTCTTCTTAGAAACATCGCCAAAGGCAAGGGAAGCAAGGGCAAAAATGAACTATTGGGATTTCATCAAGATAAAAAGCTTTTGCACAGCAAAAGAAACAGTCAACAAAACCAAGAGACAACCGACAGAATGGGAGTAAATATTTGCAAATGATATATCAGATAAAGGGCTAGTATCCAAAATGTATAAAGAACTTATGAAACTCAACACCCAGAGAACAAATAATCCAATCAAGAAATGGGTAGACGACATGAGCAGGCATTTTTCCAAAGAAGACATCCAAATGGCCAACAGACACATGAAAAAGTGCTCAACATTGCTCGGCATCAGGGAAATCCAAATCAAAACTTCAATGAAATACCACCTCACACCAGTCAGAATGGCTAAAATTAACAATCAGGAAATGACAGGTGTTGGCAGGGATGCGGAGAAAGGGGACTCTCCTACACTGTTGGTGGGAATGCAAGCTGGTGCAGCCAGTCTGGAAAACATATGGAGGTTCCTCAAAAAGTTGAAAATAGAGCTACCATATGATCCAGCAATTGCACTACTGGGTATTTACCCCAAAGATACAAATGTAGGGATCTGAAGGGGTATGTGCACCCCAATGTTTATAACAGCAATGTCCACAATAGCCAAATTGTGGAAAGAGCCAAGATGTCCATTGAAAGTTGAATGGATAAAGAAGTGGTATATATACACAATGGAATATTATGCAGCCATCAAAAGAATGAGATCTTGCCATTTGCAAGGACGTGGATGGAACTGGAGGGTGTTATGCTGAGTGAAATAATTCAATCAGAGAAAGACATGTATCATATGACCTCACTGATATGAGGAATTCTTAATCTCAGGAAACAAACTGAGGGTTGCTGGAGTCGTGGATGTGTGGGAGGGATGGGTTGGCTGGGTGATAGACATTGGGGAGGGTATGTGCTACGGTGAGCGCTGTGAATTGTGCAAGACTGTTGAATCACAAATCTGTACCTCTGAAACAAATAATGCAATATATGTTAAGAAAAAAAAAGAAGAAAAGAAGATAGCAGGCGGGGAAGAATGACGGGGAGTAAGTCAGTAGGGGAGACGAACCGTGAGAGATGATGGACTCTGAAAAACAAACTGAGGGTTCTAGAGGGGAGGGGTGTGGGGGGATATGTTAGCCAGGTGATGGGTATTAATGAGGGCACGTTCTGCGTGGAGCAGTGGGTTTTATGCACAAACAATGAGTCATGGAATACTACATCAAAAACTAATGATGTAATGTATAGTGATTAACATAACAATAAAAACAAATTAAAAAAATAATTAAATTTTGAAAAAATATACAATGGCCCTTCATTATATATTGTTAATATAATATATACTAATATATTTTTTCAATTTCTTTAGCATTTCCAAATTTTAGACTGTGCCTGTTCTGAGCAGAAAGAAAATAGGAAACTTAATACCATACCAAATTAAACACTAGTGGCTACTTTGTTTTCAGTGCAAAAAATAATCTAAAAATAAATGCAAAAGCTTTCTTCGTATAAGACCTCTTTGTCTTATAACAATTATTCATAAAGCCCTATGCAATACTGGTAGAGTAATGAGCCCATTTCTGTGGAAATAGACTCATTTCTATTCAGCTTGCTGGTTCCCAGGAGAATTATGAATTGCTCTCCCAGTTTGAACATGTAGTTCATGAATCTCAAGGAAAAAAATATGTGTCAGGAGCCAATAACTGTTTACCTTTAGATATCTAGACAACTGTTCAAACGGTTTGGAAAAGAAGTAAAGAAATAAAAGAGAAAGAAATGAAAATTGATATCCTTGTTATTTGTGGATGTAACTGAAATTCCTACAGTCTCTTAGTAACGCATCCTTCCTAGCATGACGAGAAAAGTGCAGCTAGGGAGATGGCAGTGGGAATCTGGACAACCGTGGTGAAGCTGTTGTTAATTTTCAGATGCATAGCTTTTGTCTTCTGGCCTCTTTCATGTTTTTATGGGAAGTGGATAGTTCGAGTGATTCACAAAGACCAAAAGAGGAACATCACCGATTCTGGAGGGCTATGTGCAGCCCCAGGTTTATAAGTGGCTGGGCCATAGACAGGCCACACTTTGTAAAATCTCGTATATGAATCTGGTAGAAGCACATTTTCTCTCCAGCTCCCCACATGCCCAATCACTCCCTGCTGTGCTCCACATTAGTGCTGCCCTCATTTACATTATTAGGCTCTAGTACAGGGTGTTTCAATTGAGATCCATCCTGTCTTCTCTTCTGTTACGGTGCAGCAGACGTCTGTCTTGCTACTGATGACCTGCCCCTGCCTTTGTCTTCCTGACCCCTTCTCCTCTCTGCCACTTATGTGCTTTGCTCCTACAGCTACTCCCTCTTTCTCCTTCATCAATTTCTCATCCTCTATTGGATTTTTTCCAGTCAGCATAAAAACATGTTCTGTGTCCTCCCACTGCCGTAGAAACAGTATGCCCAATTTTCCCTTGACCTCACATTCTGCTTCAGTCTCTATTTTATATGGGTGCTGGATGCTAGGCAGCCTCTGCCAGGAAATTACACAGATGTTGGCATGAATGACACATGGGCACTAATATGAGATGAAATAACATTTATTATTCACAAAATAAAAAAACAAAAGGATTTCCCAAAGATACGGGCTCAGGTTTGGTCTAAGTGAAGCAAGTGCAAAGCATGGTGGGTAACTGGCTTTTATTGATTTTGTTAGGTCATGAGTGCTGGTTGGGGTTTGGGTGGGTTGAGTTGCCCCATCAGCACCAAGGGAGGGAGCTTGGGGGCTTTCTTATCCAGTGGCCCAGACGTGGAACAATAGGAAGAGGGGGAGAGTTGGGGCAAGAAAGCTGTCAGTGGTCAAACATCAGAAGGAGTCTTTCTCTTTAGCATACCCTCTTTCACTCTTCCCCTTTGATATGAAGCTTTTATTTATATATTTATTTATTTATTTATTTATTTATTTATAAAGATTTTATTTATTTGACAGAGAGAGACACAGCAAGAGAGGGAACACAGGGCGCCTGGGTGGCTCAGTTGGTTAAGCGACTGCCTTCGGCTCAGGTCATGATCCTGGAGTCCTGGGATCGAGTCCGACATCAGTCTCCCTGCTCAGCGGGGAGTCTGCTTCTCCCTCTGACCCTCCCCCCTCTCGTACTTTCTATCTCTCATTCTCTCTCTCTCAAATAAATAAAATCTTAAAAAAAAAAAGAGAGGGAACACAACATGGGGAGTGGGAGAGGGAGAAGCAGGCTTCCTGCTGAGCAGGGAGCCTGATGCAGGGCTCGATCCCAAGACCCTGGGACCATGACCTGAGCCAAAGGCAGACACTTAATGACTGAGCCACCCAGGCGCCCCCAATATGAAGCTTTTAATTAATGAATTTATTTGACAGAGCACACAGAAGTGGGGGGCTGGCCGAGGGAGAGAGAGAGAAGCAGATGCCCTGCTGAGCAGGGAGCCAGATATGGGGCTCGATCCCAGGATCCCGGGATCATGACCTGAGCAGAAGGCAGATGCTTCACCAACTGAGCCACCCAGGTGCCCCCACAACTGCCTTTCAGTTTCCAATACTTGACCAAAAAGATTCCTGCCGAAGTCATGTAGGATCTTCATGTCACCAAATCCAATACCAATTCTTTGTGCTCATCTTTCTAGATCACCCAGGAGTCTTTGACCCATATGACCACTTAACTGTCCTTCATACATTTTCCTGTCTTTATTTCTATTTCTTTCTATCGGTTTCTTCCTATTTATTCCTAGTTACTCTTCTCAGTTACCTTCATGTGATGCTTCCTTTTTCTGACCTGAAAATATTGGGGCCATTTAGAAATCTATCCTCCTCTCTCTTTTATGTGAACCCCAATGCCATAGCACATATCAGTTCTTTTTGTAGTTTTAAATATCTGCATACCAATGCAAGTTTATGTCTCCATGTAGATATTTCATATAATTTTTGGGCTTAAAATCTAGGCTATTTGAAAGTTTTATTTGGTTTTCTCATAGACATCTGAAACATAGAACTCCCCAAGGAAAGTCCAATTTCCCTTCCAAAATGTGTTTCTCCTCTAATTTTCTCTATTTCAATAAATGACATCACCAAGCCTCCATGACTAAAGCCAGAAATCTAGAATTATTACTGATTAAACCTTCCATTCCCTCATCTCTCACATGTGCTCTGTCAGCCCCTCTCATTTCTCTACCCTGCAACGTAGCTCATCCTGCCTATTCTGTCTATCTTTAGTGTAGTAGAGGAAGCTATCTCTTGCTCTAAGTCATCATCAATTCTTCCCAGGGCTACTGTGGGAGCCTCCCACCTCATTTCCATATTTCCACTCCTTTTCCTCCAATCCAGCTTCTCAGAGCAGTCAGAGTGACCTTTAAGAAATAATTTATATCACATCACTTCTCTGCTTAAATCCCTCCAATGGCTTACTGATCCACACAGAGTGAATTCCGGACTCCCTATCATGACACACAGTGCCCTTTGTGTAGCTGACATGGTTATGTGATCATTCTGCATGATACGTTATTGCAAGTGCTTTTTGGGCATTCATTTATCTAATCTTCACACCAGCCTGTCATCTAAATATTATTATTATCTTCATTTTTTTTTTTAGCACAGGAAATGAACCATGGAATGTTAAGTAACCTGCCTAAGGAGAAACAAATAGAAAATGGTGGAGTTGGGATTCAAATCCAGGTCATCTGGCTCCAGGGTTCACCCTATAACCACCACATATTACCACTTCTCATGGGCAAAGGCATGGACAAAGAAATGAGAGAGATTTCTTAGTGAGGCATGAAATGAATGGTCATTCAACCATTCCGAAATTCATCCAGAGAAGCAAAGCTCCTGCATCATAGGTCAGGAGTAAGAAGCTTTGGCAACTCTCCGCAGCATACTCCTTATGCCAGCAGTGGGTCTGGGTTTAGCTGAACAATCTTTTCTCCCCCCCCCCCTTTTTTTTGTTTCCCAATCCAGGCATGTTACCAACATGGCAACCCGTGGATTCCAGCTTGATAGTTTTGTGCTGCTTGCAAATGGCACGACCAGGGCGGCAATGACAAAATGAGACTGAGTGTGTTGCGGTGTGCTATGTAAGTTGTCATGGGCTCTAGCAGAATTGAATTCGCCTTTCTTGTCAAGATACATGGTGTCACCATTGCCCCCAGCAGCAATTTCTTGGCACACCTGCCAATCCCACTGACAAGTCCTAAAATGGTAGATCATCAGAGTCAGTAAAACGTTGACTTTGAGTTCTGCTCTGTGCAGGACAAAATGCAGGTTATATACTGAATGAGGCTCAGTTCCTGCTTTTAAGGCAAGAGGAAGAGACAGGATATTTTTACCAAATATAATGAAAATCAGTTTGTGGGAATGTTACAAAAATATACAACATGCTGTCAGAGCACAAAAGAGGGAAGGATTAATTCTCCCAGAGGAAATAGGGAGGCTTCATGGAGTAGATGATGGGCACTAATGAATTCAACAAATATTTATTGAATTTTTACTGTATTTTGGACTCTGGACTGGGTACATTATCTATTTAATGGAATTAATTTAAGTTAGATAAGGAAAAGAAAAATACAATCTCTCAACTTTTCTCCATATTTATTTCCTGAGACTGGGCAAATTTTGTCCAGTTTGGTAATTATACTTGTTTACAGCATATACCTATCTTGGTGGGGATGGGCAAAACTAGAAAGGGGGAATCCAGGGGCGTCTGGCTGACTCAGTCAATGGAGTATGCAACTCTTGATCTTGGGTTGTGAATTTGAGCCCCAAATAGGGCATAGGGATTACTTAAAAAAAAAAAAAGAAAGAAAGAAAGGGGGAAGCCAGTTGCTTCTGCTTTTGATTTGGAGAGAGTGTCCAGGTATAAACCATTCTTCATCATCAGGGGCTGAGACTGTTAATATACATGTAATATTCTGGAAATTCCTGCTGGAACATGGTATTGTAATTGTTTTTTTTTTTAAGATTTTATTTATTTATTTGGCAGAGAGATACAGAGAGAACAGGTAGGCAGAGAGGCAGGCAGAGGGAGAGGGAGAAGCAGGCTCCCCGCTGAGCAGGGAGCCCGATGTGGGGCTCAATCCCAGGACCCTGGGATTATGACCTGAGCCCAAGTCAGCCGCTTAACTGACTGAGCCACCCAGGCGCCCCTGGCATTGTGATTGTTAACAGGAAAATAATCCTGCACACAGGCTTGAAAACATTTTGAAAATTGTCTCTTTTGATTATTTCTGTTTAATTTTTTTTCTTATGAAATGATTATCTTGCTTTTCCTCCAAAGTTCTTCCAGTACATGCTGTAATTACATAGTAACTTGTGTAGTTGAGATGAGAAATATCTGCTCTGACATGCTTTTGAACTAGACATAGTAGTTATTCTGGGAAGGAGTCAGGAGACAAAAAAGGAAATAACTGCAAAGACAATAGGATAAATGAAAAAAGCAAACCAAAGCTGGTTTTGTGACATACTTAGAACCCCATTCAAATCAAGTTCCTGACCTCCACTGGATCTGCCGGGTAGTGGTGTGGGGGAGAGGACATGAAGGAAGAAAGCTTGAGGAAAGAGTCTTCTAATGCTATTTTTGGAGGAAATCCTATGGCCAGCACTGTTGCTTCAGTCCATCATTTCCAGGCCCACTCGTTCAGATGTTAGAGCCCCAGATCAATGATATCAATTCAGCTGCCTTGACTAGTATGGAGTCCTCTTCCTCCTTCATTGGCCTGGAAACGAACGGTGTGCTGGGGCACCTGATTTGGTATGGTTCAGTAACTTTTCAGGAACCTATACTCCCCGGATTATGCACTTGCTTTTCTGTATGTAAATAAAATTTATCACTTGCCCCCAAATATCGCTGGGATGGTCAGGAATAGAAACACAACCACCCCAACAAGATATGGTTTTGAATGCAATGGACTGGTTCTGAACACTTTGGACTCAGAAAATTCTAACTTTTAATCCCTGCTAGTGCCCTCCCTAAATAGTGCTCACTTGGGAAAGCTATTTAATGTTTATTTATTTTATTTTTTTCTTTATTTTTTTATTATTATGTTATGTTAATCACCATACATTACATCATTAGTTTTTGATGTAGTGTTCCACAATTCATTGTTTGCGGATAACACCCAGTGCTCCATGCAGAATGTGCCCTCCCCAATACCCCGTCACCAGGCTAACCCATCCCCCCACCCCCCTCCCCTCTAGAACCCTCAGTTTGTTTTTCAGAGTCCATAGTTTCTCATGGTTCTTCTCCCCCTCCGATTTACTCCCCTTCATTTTTCTCCTCCTGCTATCTTCTTCTTCTTCTTTTTTTTAAACATAATGTATTATTTGTTTCAGAGGTACAGATCTGTGATTCAACAGTCTTACACAATTCACAGCGCTCACCATAGCACATACCCTCCCCAATGTCTATCACCTAGCCACCCCATCCCTCCCACACCCCACCACTCCAGCAACCCTCAGTTTGTTTCCTGAGATTAAGAAATAGAGCTCCTTAAAGTTTCTAAGACAAAGCTTCTTTGTGTGCACATTGAGACCCATCAGACTTTACAGTGTTGCGAAGATAAAACAAGATAATCTATGTAGAGGAGTGATTGGCATGCATTAGCACTTTGTTCGGCAAAGGGTGAAATATAATGACAGCGAGTCCTAGGGTCAGAATCAGTCCCAATCATTTCTACTGATTGTGTTAGTGGGGTAGTGACACCAGGTCATGCCACCCAGATCCCCTTTTAGGAACTAGGCATTTATTCCTAAGTGGTTGGCAGTGTTGGCTTCTGATGGCTCAGGACTACGTCACTTTCTGAGAATTGCCCTTTGATGAAGGAGGCTGCCTTGGGCAGGATTGTGCTCCCTCCGCAGGAGCAGCCCACATCCAGTGACTGATGACTGTGGGCAGCACAAAGGCTCAGACTCTTGCCGCAAAAAGAACATCTCTGGAGGACTTCCAAGCCCAAGAGCTTTTTCAATGATTGGCGCGGCTGCAGTTAGAACCATATCTCACTTTGTCTTCTCTGTTCAATACTGCTTCCTCTGCTCCCCAACAGTTGTTCCTGAGAACACATTCCAGTAAGCCTCCTGCATGCACATCTCGACATCTGAGAGTCTCTTTTCTCAGGAGCCCAAGAAAGACAGGAGGCATCTCCATTTTCCCACACCACGCAGAAGTACCTTCCTGAAGGAAGGTACATGGTTCTTGAGGTAGAGCTTCCCAGAGGGCTGGTGTTAACAGTAGTATGCTGTCTAAAGAACAGAGGACTATTTTGTGGGTGCCATCAGAATGGTTCTTTCTTCTTTTTCCTAAAAATTCTAGGCTTCCCCAAGCTTTTCTGTATTTTCTGTCCACACAGTTTGGTTCACCCCAGACTAATTCAGTGCTTTTCTCTTGACCCAGGTGAGCAGGGCTATAAGTTGAAGAGAAGACAGATGCTCCTGACCTCAATTCCACACATTCCTTCATCCCACTGTTCTTTAAGAAGTGACAGAGACTTTACTGAGACAACATAAAGAGGACTGAATGAGGAAATAGAATGTGAGTCCCCCAAAGTCTTCCTGTCTGTTGGGTTGTGATTTTGAAGTGGCTTGAGTATTACCTGGCAAGACTACAATAAAACACAAGCAGGCTCACATTTGTTAAAGCTATAAGTAGCTTGAGTCAATGCTAGGCTGCTAAAGATCGACTAACTTTAGGTGATACCCAGGGCCTCTAGCTTTGGAAGGTTTCCCTGTTAGGTGAACAGTTTTAAATAAATCATAGAAACAAATCCTTCTTCAGTGCCTGCTCACCACATGCAGGGCACTGTTTTTGTCATTCTGAGGTTTGCAAAGGATTCTTTGAAGAAGCCTTTGAAAAGTCTAGGGTTTTAGCTGGAGTCAAAGCAGATAGGGCAAAAAATATTTCAACCACTTGACTTCAAATGTTCTGAAGACAATTCTAAAATCATGATAGCTTCAAATTATATACCAGCCAGGCCACCATTACCATCTTCTATAACTGTTTTGGTATACAGCCTTTAAAATGTGAGCAGATTTCTTAGTATTTTAGCTGGCTTAACTGAATATTCTCACCCACAAAAGTAGATGGTTGTTTTTTTGTTATTGTTTTTATTTTGACATTCTTAAATATCCAAATCTGTTCCTGAGACAGTTAAGAACAAAGTGACTGAAATGCTATAGCAAGTGTCTAGTTTGGTGGAAAAAAAAAAATGTCCAGCCATGAAGAACTTCAAAAGTCAGGGAAAAAACTCTACTTTCAGATAGCAGTATTTTCCTTTGGTATTCTGCCTTACAAACTCTATCAGCGACTATTGGACTCTTAAATCTTTCCAAGTGTTCTGTATTAAGGCAAATAAGAAAGTTATTAAACTTGTGCCTATAGGGAAATATGAATCATAAAAATACAATCAACTAGAATTAAAATCTTCAATTTTATATAATTTATGTTGAAAGGAAAACACTAAAAACAAAATTTATTAAAAGAAAAAGCAGTAAATGAAGTCATCCTCAGGCATTAGAAACTCTCTTTAGCTTTCAGTGTAGATAGTCTGCATTTGGGAGCATTCATAACAACACAGGAGTGGGTTATAAGTCTTGGTATGGAATTGAGGCCATGTTGATGAACCAAACAGAAAAATTTTCAAAAGAAAAATATTGGGTATTACAATGCTTTTAAAATTTGTTGTGGTTTGTTTTAAACAGAATTTCTTCTTATCAAATGAAATTTTATCTAAATTACCCATTTGCATATCAGGTAAAATTCATTTTTTTAGTAAAATACAGTTTCTAAAATGCATTTAGTAAAATATATTTAAATGTCCTAGTTAAAGCTTTTTTGATGAACACAAAAATTTAATTCGGCATCCAAATTTTTATTTTATGTTAGCTACATAATATGGAGAAAATTGCCATTCACACAGATAAGTAGCTGAACATGACAGTTTCTTTCTTTCTTCTTCTTCTTTTTTTTTTTTTACTAACACCATGTGATCATAGTATACTTTTCAAATAGATATGAGGAAAGACATTATGTTGGAGGTTTGCCACTAAACAATTTAACCTGACAACAACCATTAACATATTGGTTTTCTCTAATGTACTATAATTTGGGATTTGTGTGTATATGTTGTATATAATAGTTTTAAAAATTGGTTTTAAAAAGCAGAAAAATAAAATTTGAATGAAATATTTACAGATATCTGAAACACCTTTTCCAAGAATATGCCCATCTCTATTATAATACATAATAAAAACATCAAAACAGTGATGCTTATCTACCCCAGGGGATTAAATGAATGAACAGATATAATGTGTGAGGGTTAGATGTAAATTGGGCCTTTCATCAATAATTGTTTTTTTCTTTTCCTTTTTAAAAAATCTTGACTCTACTGCTGACTTTCAGTGTCACCTAGAACTGTTTATTTGAAATTCATTTTCCTCATCTGTAAAGTGGAAATAGTACCTATCTAATAGGCTATCATGAGAATAAAGTAAGGTGACAAATAATATAGTCTCTCTTTCTTTTTTTTAATTGTGTGTTGTTATTACTATCATTGTTTACCTGATTATAAACCCAGTTGGCTGGCTGTGCCATCATCCCTTCTGCTCTATAGAGTGAGCAAGGGGAAAGTTTATTTGCAACTGAAGTCTTTATAGAACCATCATCTCTAAGGGAAATCAGGATATATACCAGTGTGTTTCCTGCATTTTAGTCTGAACATTTGTATCTAAATCATTGAAATTTAGTTAACCCAATGAAATTTGATTAAAATGAAGGCTGGATGGTCTTGAAAGGGGTAGTGGAGGTTTATAAAAGGGTGACATGAAACTCAAAGGGTGTGTTTACAGCTGCCTGTAGCTCTTTCCTGCCTGTATGCCACATAGCTGTCTCTGAAAACACACCCTTTGCCTGAGACTCCCCAAGAGTTTTTAGGTCATTATGGAAGCTAGAAGCCTGGCAGTTGGATTTGACTTCCTTTTCTTACTACCATTATCAATCAGTTGCCAAGTCCTGCTGATATCCCTGCTTAACGATCCCAACTCCTGCTACCTAGTTTTGGACTTTAAATATGTTCTTCCAGAATTAAATCAATAGTCTCCAAATTCATGTTTTCTACCCTCTGCAAATCTGAGCAAGTTACTCTTTTCCTAACAACAACATAGATGTCTCAGTTACAGCCTATGGAATGAAGTCTAAGCTTTTAGGATCTGGTCCCTGCATCTCCCTCAAGTTAATTTTTCACTACTCTCTGTATCAAATTTACTCTTGCTCAACAGTGTAGTTCTGAGTACACATGGCATGGTTTCATTTCTATGTCCTTGGGTTTCTTCTTTCATCTGGATAACCCAGTTCATGTACAGATAAATTCCAGGAAGTCTTTTCTGAGTGCTCCATCTCTCTGTTCTCGGCCTCCTTTTGAATTAGTTTAGGTCCCTTCTCTGAGGCCGTGTAGGTCCCTATTCATCCCCTTCCCTTGTACTTATGATAGGACTTTGTGGTTCTTTATTTAGGTGTCTGTATCCTTCTGTGAACTCCTGGAAGAAAAGACACTGTATCTCATTGATTCAGTGTCTGGGATTCTTTCTGACTCCTAGGTGTCAGAGAAAAAAATGTATTTGTCACACATGAAATGAGTTAATGTATGGGTTGCAGACAGTCTCACTATCTCGGTGAAGTCACAAGTTAGTCAATAATGGATTACCTCCATTTGCACTTTGGGTTTCTTGATTTTAACAACAAACTTTTAACCACAAACTCTACAGTATTTCCTTTACCCCGAGGGTTGTTGTTATAAGATCCCACATCCATCCTCTATAGTAGTGGGAAATTTCTGTTTATTGGAACTAAATAATTATGGACAGCTGCATGGGGTCTGTGCCACAGTGGGCTGCCCAGTTAATGGGTAAAGCATAATGTTTAATTGATGGGGTTAGGCCATTGTATAATTTGACTTTCTCAGCCTGAATTTTCTTGGAAAGTTCAGAAGAATATCCAAGGCTGACTGTATCTTTATATTCCTGAGCATTTACCAAGCTCTTTGAAAGGGCAAAGAAGTGTACTAGTATAATTGTTAGAGTTGAGGAGATAGTGGTAGTGAGTTTATATGAAAGAGAGATTTTTTTTTTTCCCTAGAGAGAGAGAGGCACGGGGGAGGAGCAGAAGGAGAGGGAGAGAGAGAATCCAAAGCAGGCTCCATGCTGACATGGGGCTCCTTCTAAGGACCTGAGCTAAAATCAAGAATCAGATGCTTAACCTACTGAGCCACCCAGGTACCATGAAAGAAAGATTTGAAAACACTCTCTTACTCTCCTACCAAGCTTTGGTGAATCTGGATAATGTAAGCCCCCAATTAAGCCATAGTAGGAATGTAAATGGGCAGAAAAGGTCAAGAAATGACAGCTCAGATCAGCCCAGAAATGGAAAGGTTTAGAACAAAATCATTACACTATTAAGTAAACAAACAAACAAAACCCATGACTAAGAAGTGCTGCATTCTCCGTGGTTCAAGGAGGTAGCTGGGAATAAACATGTTATATTTCCTCTTTAGTACCATCACTCTCTAACATACTCTGTAACCTACTTTTTATGTTATTTATATCTGTCTCCCTCACTACAATGTAAACTCCATGGGGTAGGGGTTTTGGTCTGCATTGTTTGCTCCTGTATCCCCAATGCCCAACACCCCAAAAAAGAATAATCTAATCTATAATGGGCAGAAGACATGAACAGACATTTCCGCAAAGAAGATATACGAATGGCCAACAGACACATGAAGAGGTGCTCATCATTGCTTATCATCAGGGAAATGAAAATCAAAACTACAATGAGATATGACCTCACACCAGTCAGAATTGCTAAAACCAATAACACAAGAAACAACAGGTGTTGGTGAGGATGTGGAGAAAAGGAACCCTGTTGCACTGTTGGTGGGGATGCAAACTGGCACAGCCACCGGGGAAAACAGTATGGAGGGTCCTCAAAAAGTTAAAAATAATCCCATGTTCTTTGAAATGCCTTTGGTGATATCTCTATCAAGTTAATTAATTCATTTTCCATCTGGAGCTTATGGTAGGTATTAAATTTAGAATTTGATCAAAAATTTATTGAGGAGAAATACTGAACCATGCACTATTTATCATTGGACTTTTAGATTCTTTATTTCAAGATCACCATCAACTTAGAATTGTTCCATCATATATTATCATATCTCCATAGAGATAAACATTCCCATTTTATATATTGTAGGCAAGATTTGCATTAAACCATGAACTGGAAATGTAATGGTGACTACTAAAACTGAAATAAAAAAATTTTCTCAAGTTTCAAATAAATAGCCATCAAACTCACATACAAAAACACAAGAACACTCAGAAAATCAGCTTAACCTGCAACATTACAATATTCTTGATGAAGTTGATGTTTAAATTTTTGCAAGATTTTATTAAAGAAGAAACTTTTTTAGTCTGGTATCAGTATAAACTAACATCTTTTGAATTATTGATTTCCTTAAAATATATTTACAGTAGAACTTACAGTATATAATTATTGAACAGACCTGAATGTATATTGACTATCATGCTTTTTTTAGGACTTAACAATACTAAATAGATGATCTTAGCCAAGTGTTTTGTTTTTTCCACAAATAGTATCAGTATGCTGTTATATCCAAGTCATCTATTATCTTTAAATAAGTTAGAATTTTTTCCTGATAGTTTATTTCCAGTGATGCTCCATCTGTTAACACAATCTTTTAAATAGAGCATCTCTGTTATAATCCGAGCTTTAACAGTAATTAGCTCTATACCTTTAGATCAATTGCTTTCTAGACCTCAGATTTCTTATCTGTTAAATGGTCTTTATAATTTCTTCTTTCACTAAGATCTTACAGAAAATTTTATAGTTATCTGTGCAATTTAGAAAATAAGCAAGAATTATATTCAATTTACCTCAAAATTCTTCAATGCACATTAAATACATTGTAATACTTATTTTTTCCTGATTATTAATACTGACTGTAAGGTTTCATTCATTTGTAAAATATGAATAAATAGTAGTTTGAGTTTTTCAAAAAGAAAAAAACGAATCATATACTTGATTGTTTTTCTCTCCAATTTTTATTTAGGGAGAAGTACTTTTGAAAGAAGAAAATGTATGATTGAATAATAACTTGGTCCTGGGGCGAATGGTTTAGTAAGTTGCATGTAACTTCATAATCAGAATATCTGAATTATCTTGCTGTGTAGAGTATAACACAAATTTTCCATTATAAATTATGTCTACTTTCTTCTGCTTATTTTTATTTTTAAATTCATATATTCCTGTTGTGATAGAAGTTAATAGTCAACAATATTTGCATATGGGACGATAATTTTCCTTTATTTTCAAAAACAAAGGTAAATATATTCAGTTTTCCTTCCATTAAAGTTATGGAGGTAAATAAATTTCCCTTTGTTTTTTCTAAAATTCTCCTGGACAAATACATACCATAGTCCATAAAGGAGTTATTATTGAGATATATAAAACAACAATACAAATAAGTTATAGTAAGTATGATGACGGTGAGTGATGGCAATTTTATGAATCTGTATTCATTTCTTATATTTCTTCAAAATTGCATAATATAAGTATGTTTAATACATTATTTTAAAAACTTGGAATAAAACAGTCCTAGGCACAGTAAAAGCTGAAAGCTCTCCCCTTGTGCTTGTCCTTCTACACCTTCTACACCTTCTACACCTTCCCTTCCTTGGAAGAAATGCGCTATGACCTTAGGTTATAAGTTTTTGAAAATGTATCTTCAGACCATTTTCTTCTATTTATTAATAATACATACCTATATATTTAAAAGTTTTAAAAATATCTGGGAATTTTCTCTTTGTGTTGTTTTTATTCTTGGTTTTTTACTTGATAATGATATCTTGTAAATCCTTTTATAAGTCACTATTTATACATTTCCATGGTTCTTCTACTGGATGTACAGTAAATAGTTCATTAAATTGAATATATTTCATTTCTAAACATATTTTTTGGATTTTTAATTTCTTCTTTCTTGATTTCATGAAACAAAAAACAAATCTTCATGAATTTTATTTCCTTCCAGTGAACTCACTTTATGATATCTGTGTAGTAAGATTATTGATCTTAAGGCAGACTTTATAGGAGATACTGTGCATGAAACTGTTAGTTTTCATGAGTTGTGATTTTAGAAAGGTCTTATCTCTCAGTGAAGAAGAGTAACACTTTTTGTAGAGTTCATATTATCAGTAGCTGCTGAGTAGAGCACTGGCTTATTTGATAGCCCATCAAACCAGGTTAAAAATCTTATTAAGTGATTACTAGATTTGAAAGCCTATCAAATAATCATTGTATTTTATGATTATAGTTAATAAATACTCTAAAAATTTTGGAAAATATAAAAAGCATACTGTAATCTCATCACCCAGCTATAACTTTTGTTATTCTTTTGGTGCATTTTTTTTTAAGATTTTTTTTTTTCTCTTGGTATATAAGTCTGACTTCTGAAACCAGACTTCCTGGGTTCAAATCCTAGTTCTGGTATTTGTAAGCTATGTATTTTTGAATAAGTTCCATTAACTGTTCTAAGCCTGTTTCTTCATCTGTAAGATGGGAGGGCAATAGAACCTTCCTCCTACAGTTGTGAGAACCTAATGAAGTAAATACATGCAAAGCCTTAAGCCTGGCATATATAGTGTGTACTCAATACATTAATTATTATTTAAACCATTTGGAATGTTGTACCATAATTAGTTACTTTATTTACTCATTTACTATATTCTTATCATCTCCAGGTCATTCTGTAGTTTCTTTAATTATTAATTAATTTTAACAAGGAAATGGTATTCCATCATGTGATAATACGATGTATATTTCATATAGCAATCTATTAGTATTGGGCAGTTAAACTAGTTAAAGAAATTTATGTTGTTAAAAATAACAAACGTGTAGATACTTTTTGTATTCTTTTCCAATTTGAAAAAATAAGATGGCTAAAGTCAATAATATGTACCCAGTTTTAAGGCTTTTGATATCTGTTGCCAAATTGAACAATGGGGTCTGATGGATTTTTAAAATCCCTATTGTAAAGATTCTTTTGGTGATTTTAAATAAAACAATCATATCTGCTCCTGATTTATTTCCTTTTGGTTGAAAATCTTGGTTTAACAGTCACTTTCACATTGAAACAATAATGGTCATAGACTGAATATGTGGTACAAATGATATAACACAACAATTTATGCATCCAATCAATGTTGTCTTTCAAAATAATTACCTTGAAAGATAAGATACAAACTTGTTATACTCATGATTACATTTGTCAAAATGTCACATTTGTCAGAAGAAGTTATTCTTCAGCAATTACATAAAGACATGAACATTTTTTCATATATTTTGGTAGGTTATTATTTTTTATAACAAAGTATAATTGAACTTTATTTTGATTTTTTTTATCAGAGTTGACTTAAATTGTTTGCAGCATTTTCCTACTCAATAGCCAACTCTTCCTTCTTAACCAGAATATTATCATTTTTATTATTTTAGCTAATGTGGTTGCAGTGTATTTGGCCCTGGCAATAGGTTATGGCTGGTCCAAGCCAATTCTCAGGATGTCTTACAACATGATTTGGTCTTAAGAACCTGTTCTGTCAATAAGACCTGATCAGAAATCTACTCAGTACTTGCAATGGCTTTTGTTTTCCCGATTAAAGGAGATGGTTGTAGCTGTCCATCCTTTCTTGATTTCTCTCTTCTTCCTGCCTCAAATGAAGCCAAGATGGTTGGAACTGCAAAACCATCTTGTGACCAGAAGATCACCTCAACCTCACTGAGCTTCTGAGTCAACATCAACAACTTCCCACCTTCAGACTTATTATTGTTTGGAAGGAAAAAGTTCTCCTATTCATTTAAACTACTGATGGCTTTTCTCTTGTTTTGAAAGCATTTTTTTTTATAACTTTTTACTTTTGAAACTTACTTCTTTAGAGTTCCCCACAATTGACTGTTCTAGGAGAGTATATGATTTCATGAAAAAGAATAGATTGGTTTTAAATGAGTATTTCGAAGAAATTACAGACTATAGTGTTGGAAGGGAACTTAGAGATCATTTAACCATAAGTTCTTAATGGTGGATGTTCATCAAAATTACTATTGGAACTTTAAAGAAATATACATATCTGGGCTCCATGTCCAGTACATCTTAGGTAGGGCCCAGACATCTGTATTTTTTTTTAATATAGGCTGATTCTTTTTTTAAAAATTTTTTTATTGTTATGTTAATCACCATACATTACATCATTAGTTTTTGATGTAGTGTTCCATGATTCATTGTTTGTGCATAACACCCAGTGCTCCATGCAGAATGTGCCCTCCTCAATACCCATCACCAGGCTAACCCAACCCCCACCCCCCTCCCCTCTAGAAGCCTCAGTTTGTTTTTCAGAGTCCATCATCTCTCATGGTTTGTCTCCCCCTCTGACTTACTCCCCTTCATTCTTCCCCTCCTGCTATCTTCTTCTTTTTTTTTTTCTTAACATATATGGCATTATTTGTTTCAGAAGTACAGATCTGTGATTCAACAGTCTTGCACAATTCACAGTGCTCACCATAGCACATACCCTCCCCAATGTCTATCACCCAGCCACCCCATCCCTCCCATACCCCCACCATTCCAGCAACACTCAGTTTGTTTCCTGAGATTAAGAATTCCTCATATCAGTGAGGTCATATGATACATGTCTTTCTCTGATTGACTTATTTCACTCAGCATAACACCCTCCAGTTCCATCCACGTCGTTGCAAATGGCAAGATCTCATTCCCTTTGATGGCTGCATAATATTCCATTGTGTATATATACCACTTCTTCTTTATCCATTCATCTGTCGATGGACATCTTAGCTCTTTCCACAGTTTGGCTATTGTGGACATTGCTGCTATAAACACTGGGGTGCAAGTACCCCTTTGGATCCTTACATTTGTATCTTTGTGGTAAATACCCAGTAGTGCAATTGCTGGATCATATGGTAGCTCTATTTTCAACTTTTTGAGGAACCTCCATACTGTTTTCCAGAGGGGTTGCACCCGCTTGCATTCCCACCAACAGTGTAGGAGAGCTCCCCTTTCTCTGCATCCCTGCCAACATCTGTCATTTCCTGACTTGTTAATTTTAGCCATTCTGACTGTTGTGAGGTGGTATCTCATTGAGGTTTTGATTTGGATTTCCCTGATGAAAATATAGGCTGATTCTAATGGAAAGCCAGAAATAAAAGTTACTATACCTACCCTTCTAAAACAGTGATCTATGGACTAACCTGTGATGTGTGGACCTAGCAGCAGCCCACATAGGGGAAGTAACTTTATGAAATTTTATTACTAGCCAAACCCAAGATCCAGATAAACAGGAGAAGAAAACAGTCATTTAAATCCAAGCTAACTGGAGCCAATTTTCTTTATAGAAAAAAAAAATTATAAAAAATGGAATTTGATATCGTTCTTTCAACTCTCTCATAATTCCATGAGAACTTCACCTTTAGTTCCACTGCTCATAATTGTTCAGATATCCAGAGTCTGCTGAGGTTTATTCCAATGGTTCGGATTACCTTGTTTGAAATATTGGATCAAGATAATAAATGGAGGCAGGTTGGATGGAGCTGTTGGCTGGGCATAGTGTTAGCTGTCACTTTACCCTTCCCCAACCCTAACTTCTCTACCAAGAGCAAGTGAATTTTCTCGTAAAGATGATCCGGGCACTGTTTTGTTGGTTCTTATTTCAATTATATGTATCATTACTTAGAAATTCTTCCAGACCTCATCTGACAAATCATTTAGGTTTCTACTTAATGTGAAGTCTCAAATAATTTAGATAATTTATTATTAATAAATAGCCATTCTCCAAAATGAGCTCTGGCACATTTTTAGATATAAGGTAAAGATTAAGAAATAATTATTACTTCCAGGCCTGAAATAATAAGGAAATGTAGTAAATCTCAAATTATGTTTTTTTTTAATATAGGTTTCATACATTTTGAGCTCATTCAACTTGAATTTAGAATTTAGCTATTTTCCATTACAAATCAGGTTAATCTTATGTTCAAACACCCAAATACATATATAATAAATATATATATGGTTTGTATACATATATACACACATCATACGTATAAATGTATGTGTGTATATAAAGTGGGTAGCATTGTATGTGTGGATATACTTAATACATACATATATAGTATATAACAATATATATGAATATATCTGCATATATACCTATGTATACGCACAAAGACAAATACACACATACTTATATACACACATGTATGTATTCTAAAGTACATTACATGGTCTCCTAGATATGATAGTAAATATTTTGTGAAGATATTTTCATATTCCCCTACTCCATCTCCAAAAGCAGGATCCTGCTACTAGATTTTAAGGTATGCTTTAAGTAGTGCTAATTATAGACAGTGCATGTTATGTGGTTGGAATTTAAGAGCTGTGGTTACTCAGAGCCTTGGCTATGTTGTCCTCTCTTCCTATGGGGAGCCATCAGCAGAGAAGACCGAGGCTCCGAGGGGCCAGATTTCTTGCAGGGTCAGGAGACTCTTACTAACGTGCCAAACCGGAAGCCTGCCTGTGGAACCGAAGCTCGGGAACCCGCAAAAGAAAAAAAAAAAAAAAAAAGGTTCACAGAGAGGCTGGGGGTGCATTTCAGTTGACTATTCGCTCTGCGCCACGTGGGCGTGGTAAGAACTGTCTCTCCAATTGTTACAGTCTGTGGAACCCAGGACGGCAAGTGCCCTTGGTCTCCGGAGTCCAGGCAGTCAAGGCGTGTCCGCTGCGCGGCAGCCGGGTTTGGGGAAACGGCGACAAGCCGCCCTCTGCAGCAGGGCAGCCGGCAGAGCACAAAGATGGCAGCCGCGGCTGCCTCGAGTGTGTGAGTGGCACCGGCTCGGGAAAACAAAACAAAACGCTAGCACTAAAAAAGAGAGAGAGAGAGAGAGAGAGAGACATGGGGCCCGTGGGCTAGAGTGCTAAGACAAGACTGTCAGCTGGAACGAAGCAAGGGAGAGTGTATAGATGGTGCTCGCAGGGAAAAAGAAAAAAAGGTGGTGTCCACTGCCTGGAGCGAAGCAGAGGGAGAGCAGGAAGATGGTGCCTGACGTCAAGCAGGCCTCTGGGTGTGTGCTAAATTAGCTGCCTGTGCCTCAGCCCTTGCCTTAAGATTAGCAACAGGAAGTCTGGGTGCCTCTGGACAGGCGCCTCTCTGCTGGGCCCTGGGCTGGTGAGTCTAAGGCCTTTAAGAGCCGGTTCTCTGTTCATTATGGACTTGTGGGTCTGTGGATGCAGCCCTATTGGTTTTCAAAGCTACATGTTCTGGGGGCTTGTCTCACAGGTGCAGGTCTTAAAAGATGGGGGTGCCTGGTGTGGGGTTCAAACCCTTCACTCCTCATGGAGAAGCTCTAGTTTTGAGTTCCCTCCCGACTGTGGTTTGCTGCACTGGGGATGAGGTCTATGGTGAGATTGTGACCCAGCCTCTCCTACCCGCTTCCATGTGGGACTTCTCTCGTTCTCCTCCGCCCCCTGCCTAGGAGGTGCTTAGACAGTTCTTAGGTTTTTTTCAGAGGCCGTTGTTCCATGTTTAGCTTCACATTTGGTGTGTCTATGGGAGAAGGTGAGCCTAGGATCTCCTACTTAGACCTCTTCACTGGCTAAAAATCACGCATATTTAAAAGCATTACTTTGGTTGATGTCTTGGAGCCTAGACTGGAGGTGGCCAAGAATTGATGCAGAAAAGGTAATTTTGGCTTGGGCTTGGAGGTAGAGAGAAATGAACCAATCTGAAAACATTCAAGACCTGTGCCTGACAGGCTTTCCTCACAAACTGGATGTGGGAGAGGGAGGAATGAAGAATCTCTTCTAGATTTTTGGCCTGAGCATCTGGGGGTATGGTGATGCCATTTATTGAGATTTGGAGTATTAGAGGAAGATAAGTAGTCTTTCCCGACTTGGTCTTATCTCCTTTTAAAATTTTTTATAGTTATTTTTGTTTTCCTTTTATATCATCTATTACAGACTATTTTTGTGTGTTAATATTTGATTACTAACACTCTCCTTCAGTAGATTGTAAGCTTTAGTGTATCTCCTTGGCTTCAGTGTGTCTCCTTGCCATGTTCTAAGCCAAGGCACATGGTAGGCTCTTAATAATCATTGAGTGAATACATGCGTGTGTTGCCTTTGGGACATGAAGTCAAAGGATTTCTAACTGGTTGTTGAACACAGATGTGTTTGGAGGTAGGAAGAGAGAGTGGGCTGCAGATATTCACCTGCAAGATGATGAAATCACCAGCAGAGTGTAGAGTGAGACGAGAACAAAGTCAAGTAAAGGAGGCGGGACTGGTAAACAAGACTAAGATAAACTGAGGAAGGAAGGCATCTGACTGGAAAACTACTGAGTTAGTCTGCGACCTCATATCTAAAATAAGCAGCTTTCCTTGCATAAACTCGACACAGTCAAAGGTGATCACAATCTCCTGCTTCAGTCATCCTGACCAAAACCAAAAGCTTCCTTTAAAATTTTAATTCACCCTTCTGCAAAATGTATAAAGCAGAAAGAAATGGATTGTTCAGTAAATGCATGGAGAACTTCAAACCTCAAAAAACTTTTTTTTATTAATTTTATTTTATTATGTTAGTCACCACACATTACATTATTAGTTTTTGATGTAGTGTTCCATGATTCATTGTTTGTGTGTAACATCCAGTGCTCCATGCAATACGTGCCCTCCTTAATACCCATTACTGGGCTAACTTATCCCCCACTCACCCCCCTAAAACCCTCAGTTTGTTTTTCGGAGTCCATAGTCTCTCATGGTTCATCTTTGCCTCTGATTCATCCCCCCTTTAATT
This sequence comes from Zalophus californianus, assembly GCF_009762305.2. Classification (NCBI taxonomy): domain Eukaryota; kingdom Metazoa; phylum Chordata; class Mammalia; order Carnivora; family Otariidae; genus Zalophus; species Zalophus californianus. The sequence continues at coordinate 25,693,850 of NC_045609.1, forward strand.
TTTCCCTTCCTACTATCTTCTTTTTTTTTAACATATAATGTATTATTTGTTTCAGAGGTACAGGTCTGTGATTCATCAGTCTCACACAATTCACAGTGCTCACCATAGCACATACCCTCCCCAATGTCCATCACCCAGCCACCCCATCCCTCCCACCCCCCATCACTCCAGCAACCCTGTTCGTTTCCTGAGATTGAGTCTCTTATGGTTTGTCTCCCTCTCTGGTTTCATCTTGTTTCATTTTTTCCTCCCCTCCCCTATGATCCTCTGTCTTGTTTCTCAAATTTCTCATATCAGTGAGATCACATGATACTTGTCTTTCTCTGATTGATTTATTTTGCTTAGCATAATACCCTCTAGTTCCATCCACGTCATTGCAAATGGCAAGATTTTGTTTTTTTTTTTGATGGCTGCATAATATTCTATTTCTTTATCCATTCTTTATCCATTCATCTGTTGATGGACATCTTGGCTCTTTCCATTGTTTGGCTATTGTGGACATTGCTGCTATAAACATTGGGGTGCACGTACCCCTTTGGATCACTACATTTGTATCTTTGTGGTAAATACCCAGTAGTGCAATTGCTGGGTCATAGGGTAGCTCTATTTGCAACTTTTTGAGGAACCTCCATACTGTTTTCCAGAGTGGCTGCACCAGCTTGCATTCCCACCAACAGTGTAGGAGGGTTCCCCTTTCTCTGCAACCTCATCAACATTTGTCATTTCCCGACTTGTTAATTTTAGCCATTCTGACTGGTGTGAGGTGGTATCCCATTGAGGTTTTGATTTGTATTTCCCTGATGCCGAGTGATGTTGAACACTCAAAAAACATCTTTAATCTAAAATTTGTGGACAGAATTAAAGTACATTCTCTGCTGAGGCTGAAGGTAACAGGAATCCACAATGTATTAGCCATCTGTGGAAATCTCTCCAGAAAATTGCCCCTGAAGGAACACACTATACTATAGCTGACTGAGTCTGGGTTGCCCCCTCAAGCCCATTTAAAACTGCAGTGAATTCCAAAAGTGAGATAAACTTGATCTAATTAATTGTAACATGTTCTACATGAAGTAATGATGTAATGATAGTTTTCATGACACATAAATCTGATAAAGAAGAGGAGGATAATTACCTGACCGTTTATCTATGGAAGAAAAAAATATGTATGTATTTTCCAGTTACTTCACCAAATATTCTTGTAGTGAAGATGGGTACACTAGGCTTCACAGTTTGAGTCCACAGATCTTTTTTTGTTTGTTTGTTTGTTTGTTTTAAGATTTTATTTATTTATCTGACAGAGACACAGCGAGAGAGGAACACAAGCAGGGGAAGTGGGAGAGGGAGAAGCAGGCTCCCCGCCGAGCAGGGAGCCCGATGCGGGGCTTGATCCCAGGACCCTGGGACCATGACCTGAGCTGAAGGCAGACGCTTAACGACTGAGCCACCCAGGAGCCCCAGAGTCCATAGCTCCTTTATTTTGTTTCTGTACCTACTACTTTTACTGCTGCCACCAAGAATGACAACAACAACAAAATGATTCTGACAAAATTGGCTCATTTTCTTTTTTATAGTTTAAAGGACGCTGCTAATCCCTTGAAAGTCATTATCTCATTTAATACAACAAAAAATAAAAGTTGGCATGATTATTTTTTCTGTCGTTCTTATGAGGAAATAGAGGATTTCAGAAGTTAGGTGAATTGCCCAAGGTTGTGCAGCTGATGAATGGTACAGATGAAACTCCAGCCCAGATCTGTTTGACTATGAAGTCCATGCTGATAACTGTCATCAGCCTTGCTGGTGGTTATTTTGTTTTCTTTGTTGTTTGTGTAACAATCAATCTAAAACTAAATCTGTAGAAATGTTGTATAGAGAGATTCAGGATTCAGACCTACCCAAAGCACAGACAGTACTTGAGGCCCACTCCAAAATTACCAGCTGCCCTTCCCCTCCCAGTTGTAACCACAGTAGTCATCCATCTACTAGCTCTAGTTTGTGTAAGGTAAGCACCAGAGAGCTCCTTAATGCTGCTTATGTGAATCTTTAAAATCCCATTATTGGTTTCTGAAGGCTTTCATCCATCACCCTCTCATGATAAATCTCTAACAAGGCTTTTGGTCCTCCTTTCACTTTCAGATTCCCTCATACTCAATAAATTTCCTAGTGAAGTCACAATTAATCTTGAGTAGCACATTAACCTTGTTCATATCAAAGTAACCCTGCAAGTTTTGCAGTTTTACATGTGATTAGAGACAGGTACCTCACACGCTGTAAGTCTCCTTTCACCATGGGTAGAAGAGTAGGATGAGGTTTCTGATCTCTGCTCTCATTCATCTCTGTTCCCTGGCCAGGCTTGGGTATCTGCAAGGCTCTGCTTGCTTCTCGGCTTTTAGATAACTCTGCTGATCTGTCAGCATTTTTCTCTCTTATCCACTTATCATCTGATAAAAGTCCCCTTGCATCATTCCATTTTCTTAAGTGCCATTGCTTGATAAATTAGTTTGAATTAAAAATTTAAGCCCCTCAAACTATATGGAAAATTTAAACCTTTTATTTAATTGATTTAAAAAAATGCTCTAATGTCTCAGTGGCTGGATTCCCCTTCAGAGAGCGACGTCTTTTTGCATTCAGAAATCAGCTAATAACTCATAATCATTATGCCTCCAAAGGTAAGAAGGTTGATTAGTCTATCAAGATTCCACCGGAAGTAATCTGTTCAGACTCAACAGTTATCTGGTTGTAGTCTGCTACTGTAAGCAGGGGGCAGCCATGCTCAGGCTCAAAGCAAAAACGTTTTACATAGTGTAGTTGGAAAGTGACATAAGGCACCACATCATCCATACATATTTCCCTTTGCGCATCTGCCATGAAACCTGAAATTCCCACCATTTTATAACATTTCAGGTTATGGCATCAGAAATCCTCTTAAAATGTAGTTTAGTCACCAGAAAAAGGTAACCTTTTAAGTCATTAATGGCTATTAACATCAAATTGAGATTTAGTTTTGAGTTACTTAATGGCTCAAGAAGGACAAGAAGAGAATAATAAGGGAATGATATGATAGGCTTTGATGGGATGGAGTGTCAGGAAGGTTGTAATTGGGTGGTTCTACATCTGGAGGGCACATTTGAAAGGGGGACCATGGTGGAATATTCAGGAGAGTCAGAATGAAGGATGAGATTTTTCACCATCAATGAGTTGGCGGTGGAGGACGTGGGCTAGAGTAGAGAATCTGGGAAGATACTGAGATAGAGATGTCTATTTCACAGTTTGTCAGAGGCTCAAGCTTATTTTAAAATGGATAATTTTAATTCAGTACTTGTTTCCTCTCATGATTAGGAAATCAGAGCAAAGATCAAGGTGAAAATGTTGCTAAATCTGATGAAACTGGACTGGCAGTGTATGTTGTGCATAGGATTTTCTGACTGAAGTCCAGATTTGATGGAACCAGAATGATGCTCATGTGTCAGATGGGAGTTTTCCATGTTTCCCTATAGAGAGTGGCATTGAGTGGATCCTCCTTCAGATGCAGTTAATTAGCATGTTTTGCTAGTCTCATAAAATATAGGTTAGATGAAGGGAAAACAGTATCATGTGTGGAATTCACAGTGTTGAGAAGTACTTTTTAAATACAACATTGGACATTTGAAGATGAAATTATCAAATAGAGGGTAATTATAAAGGAAAAAGGAAAAAACAGCTGATCTGCCTGTATTAACAATGGCAGATTAATCACCTCAAACTGCTTATTAGTCCATGAAAGGACAACCACTAAAAAGGTCAAATGGCCAAACATGGGAGCATAAAGCCACTACTGCAGAAAGGTCAGTTTTGAAAATTAGACAAAAAGGTGAAAGCTGTTATTATGGAAAAGATAAATCAGTAGAGCAGAGCAAAGATCACTAAGGATGACATACCTGGGAAAACCAACAGCACGGACAACTGCATTTTCTTCTGAGTGACAGACTCAAAGGGCTCCAGACCGAAGAAAGGGACAGGGAATCTGGTGGCCAATAAAAGCTAAGCAACTCAGGATAATTTAGGGGAAATCTCCATCAACAGAGAATCTTGAAAGTGTTGGGGGTCTAGAATTTTTTTTTTGAGGAAATCCTCAGAACCCCCACTATGAAATGAATGTTTGAAAAAGAACAAATCTCTGTCAGAACAAATATAGTGACAGTGCTAATTTTCACAAGGTGTTAGGATCACAGTCTTTGTGAACCTCTTGAACTGTCCCAGGCATTTCCTCAAGTTCTGGTGTCACAGGGGGTATATCCAAAGTGGTAGCCATGGGGAGCAGGGGTAGCCTTTTTTTTTTTTTTTTGAATCATCTTTAAGTGCTGTTTACTGGCTTCTGGTTACATATAACCTGGTCATATTTTTGAAAAGCAGAGCAGAATATTGACAGAGATAGAGATCTCCAGCTCAAATTGTAGTGTAGGCATCTTCCCATGTGATTAATATATATTTGGGGTTGGAATGGTAGGACTAGTATGGGGTTGGTAAAGTAGCAAACTAGGGGGATGACATAGATAGGACTCATGGATCTGAGTATGTTGATATTAGAATGGATGTTAGAGTTCATTTCCAATTTCCCTGGCCTTTTGCTCTCCCCAACTTTTAACATGAGAACATATAATTCTGGAGTGGTTGGCCATGAAATACCAAGTAGAATTAATATGGAATCAAGTCTCGGGTCTAGACTCAACATGCAGCACTCTGGCTATGGCAGTACATTATATATACTGTTGTTTAGATATTTCTGGCTCATTCAGTTCCCCAGGTTAATAGGACTGGTTTTTAACTGCTGTTTCTCATCTTGCAAATATTAGCGGGTCAATACTTGTCTCTTATGTAGTGAGTCAGTTTGAATACATTGAAGTAGTTAGGTTTGCCACATTTCCTAAATTCAAAGACTGGATTTCAGATAACACCCATACACAACCGCACATATACCCATAATGCAAAGGCAAGGTGTGGCATCACAGTAGATATGAAAGATGCTTTAGTGTTACAATTTGATTTTCTATACCAGATACCAAATAGAAATGTTTGGACAGGATCTAAAAGTTTATTTTCACACAGTAGCACTTATATGAGGTACACTTTGCCCCACCTGAACCATACTGCTTATCTAAAAGGTGCGATTAGTGGTGGTTGCTCCATAGTCTGCTGACCAAAGAGTTTGTGTGTCTCCCTTGCAGGTTTACTTAATGGTAAATGCCACAATGATGTCCCCCAGGAAAATGGCTATTTAGAGTGGATGTGAAACAAAGGGACAAAGAAAGAGTGTGGATGATAGAAATTTTTGTGATTCCACATGCCCCATTCTTACTCTATTCCATCATACCTTCATTTTGGACCAACCAACAATATTAATGCCAAACAGTCAGTTTCAGGGTAGGTAAGAACATTCTGACATTCTCCGAGGGGGCTTAATTTATACAGTACTTGAAGCTACTTTTGTTTGAACAGTTCTTGAACAATTTGATAATCATAAACTATTTTAAATGTAAACAAAAAAACAAAATCTCATTCAAAATACAATAACAGTTGGGTGACAACAACACACTTTGCAATGATTCTGCTCCCAAGTCTGCTAGAAATAAATGGAAGGTTATATCTTCTGACTTGAGAAAGTCTGCTATTTATAGAACATTTATTTATGTCTGAAGCACATTTAAATATAAATTGCAATACTTAATGCCTAGTTTTATAACATGTCATTCACAATCCATTAAGTATTTTATTGCATGAATAGTATAAGAAACAGATTTATAGCCCTCAATTACGGCATTAATAAGGGATGATGGAATCTCACTGAAGATGTATTTCCCTGCAGTTTTTACGGAACTTTATTGTTGTAGTATGATGTGAACTAGATTCTTAATGTTTTAGTATAAGAGGACTAGAAACAAGTACTCTGATAGGCAGAGAGTATAAGAAAAACATTGATATTCTCACTAAACATTATTGCTTTAAGATCAATGCAGAAAAATTACTGAAAGCATATACTGGGTTTTGTATAGGACATTTTAAATCAAGTTGGAAAATAAAGTTAGTTTTGGTCTTATGACATATAGTTGCAACCTGTTTCTAAAATGTTTCTCTTTCTACATAAGAGCTCCAAGTACTTGAATGTAATAGCTCACTTTTATTGTGTTGATTTGTTACAGGCTAAAGACATGCATCTCACATTTTGATTATATGAATTTTAAAGGAATTTCAAGATAATTTAGCATCTTCATCTTTTATTTGCAGAGGGTGTGGAGAACAGGTCACTGAGTAGAAAAGGGGCTGAACATGTGACTAATGAGGACATTGCATTCTAACCCCCTCCCCCGCCAAGTTAGTCAGAGATTTAATAATCAGAAATGAAGTAATGCAAAAAACAGAGGGATGAATGTTAAGAGAGTGTATGAGAGTGACCAAAAGTCAGTATAAAAAATTGAAACACAGTTGATCCTTGAACAGCACGGGTCCACTTATATGTGGACTTATATGTGAGGTTTCAGAAAAAATTCAGAGCTGAATAAAGTGGCACCTCACACAGAAGAACATATAAAGCATGTACCTGGGAGGGCAGCATAAGACCCAGGGAGTGGAACACAGGATTGGGTTAACATTCTAGAAGTCAGGGAATTAATCAGCTTGCTCAGGATGTGTGGTAGAAGAGGAGGCCCAGATGACCCTACTGACAAATGAAGTAGAAATGTGGAAATAGCCAAGGCTTTCTAAGTTAAAAAAGAATGTTTTTCTGGTAACAGTTATTAGTAATGTTAAATGTAGTGCTGCGTTCAGCACTGAGAAATTTTGTAATACATTTCCTGTTAATGTTTTTGCGAATCTTACCTGGCAGAATGGGAGATGCTAACTTGTCAGGGATATGATCTAGTTGGCATCCATATTTCCAAGGCAGAACTCATAAGTAGCTTTTAAAGCTTTTGAGGAGTCAATGAAGATTAGGTGTGACCAGGTACAAGCTCTTTCCCAGGAAACATGCAGGACAATGAAGTGGCTCTACAGTCGCTATTTCTACAGCAAGCACTGCACAGGGCTCTCAAAACCTTCTGGCTCTGTTCCTTGTATAGGAGCTGTGTGTGGGAGAGCTCAGAGGACCAATTTCACAGCTGACATGTAAGGATTTCAAGCCATTTAAAATGATTGAGTATAATTCCTAAACCGTGATTTGCAACTAGTGGTTAAGGAGTTGTCTCCATTCCCTATATTTGTAGATGGTGTGCATTAATTACAATCTTCTTTCTTTGTTTCAGAGAATCAGTCAGACTGACTTATGGTGATAAAATCACTTATATTTGCTTTGTACCACTTATTAAGAGAACAATGAATGTGTCTTTTACTGTTTTAAATGTCTCATTTTCTTTTGCTATGGACATTATCAGTTTTATTAGTCATTATTTTTCTGTTTCTAACACATTTCCAAGACATTGATGATAGTATTTCATTATCAATTAAGAAGTTTGCAATATTTACCTCTCTACTTGCAATGCACAGTACAACTTATCTGTATAATGAATGGAAATAGAGAGTCATGAATTTAGACTTGGAAGAAACTTTAGAAATCATCTATTTGAAATTGAAATCTCTATTTTAAATACTTGTACAGGGAAGCCCAAAGAAGTAAAATAACTTTGCCAATGTCATACAGTGCATTAACAGGAGTTTCTAGGACTAAAACCTAATGTCAGATATATTCGGCATATGTGATAGACATCATACTAAGGCTTTAAGTATATTAACTATTTATTTATTTATTTATTTATTTATTTATGATTTTATTTATTCATTTGAGAGAGAGAGAGCAGAGGGAGAGGGAGAAGCAGACTCCCTGCTGAGCTGGGAGCCTGATGTGGGGCTCAATTCCAGGACCTGGAGATCATGACCCTAGCCAAAGGCAGACAACCATCTGAGCCACCCAGGTGCCCCTGTATTCACTAGTTTAAGCCCCACAACTATTATATGAAGTAGGGCTACTATTATCCCTGTTTCACAAAAAAAAAAATAGAGTAATTTTCCCCAAATCACCCAGCTAATAAGCAATAGAGCAAAGATGAGGATCCAAATGGCCTGTCTCCAGGGTTTGCCAAACTCTAATTTCAAATATACTGACCTCAAGTCCAGGGTCTTTCCTACCACATTTCATGTATTTTCAAGCTCATTATTTAAAGTATATTTATGGTTCTTTTAATTTACAAAAACATGGAAAATATTCTTGTAACAATCTAAGGAAGTAGGGATTAAGTAATATTCCATTTTAGAGGTGAACAAATTAGAGACAGAAGTAAACATGTCTAGTTCAGCCAGTGAATCAACGGCAAGCAGGAACAAAACTCTTTCACCTACCACTTAAGTGTTACAAGAAATAACTGGCCTCTCAGGGTAATGCCAACCCCCATCTCATTTTCTGTGTTCTCTGCCTTCTTCGTTTCCCCCAGACCAGTATTCAACTTCCTGCACAGATACCCCAGCTCCCTCTACACTGCCCATAAGACAGTGGGGTGTAGTATTAAATCAAAGCAATGTTATACAGGAAGTGATTAAGTTTTGATTTTGTACTCGTTAAAAAGTGGTAAATATACTACATGAAATTACTATTTACAGATTAGTGACAAGGGCTGATGATAGGATCCAGCTGGGCCCTGATTTCTAGATGCCCTCAAACATATAGTGCTTCTAAACTCAAGTTCAGCCATATGCTATTTTGCTAACATGTCAGAGTAATCTGTATTTTTGTAGGTGATTTCTGCTTTTATAGACTTGTTTTACAATAAAACACGTTTTTATAAAAATGAAAAAAAAATCACTCCATTGAGTCACTCTTCTACTTACCAGGATCCTAATTTACAAATGAGCATTTTTGTTGCTCGTTGGACCCAGGGCAAAGCCAGTGTTTCTACTGTACTTCCACAATTTCCAGGATCTATATTTCATTCCCCTATGTTGGCCATGGGATATTCAAAATTTTGAACCCAAGTAATCACTTCTATCAGAACCATATAAATGGCCACCTGTCAGGGCTCCAATTCTGAAAGCTTCTTTGTAATCCACATAGAGTCTTAGTCCCTTTGCAAGCAAGGCAGTCCCTGTGTTGTTCCCTTTTCCTCTAACATTCTGCAATAAGAGGAGCATCAAATCATGTGTGCTATGTAAAGACTGTAGTACTGTAATTATAAGCTAATAATGTGATCACCATGGTTTTTTAGGTAGTGAAAACCACTCTAGAGGAGCAGAGCTGGCCCTAGACAGTCCTCTACGTCTTGCCTTCTAACTACAGAGGTACCTCACACACGTTCCATTATTTTTGTAGAAAAATTCCTTTCAGCGGCGCCTGGGTGGCTCAGTCGTTAAGCGTCTACCTTCGGCTCAGGTCATGATCCCAGAGTCCTGGGAAGAGCCTCACATGGGTCTCCCTGCTCGGCAGGAAGCCTGCTTCTCCCTCTCCCACTCCCCTTGCTTGTGTTCCCTATCTCTCTCTGTCAAATAAATAAAATCTTGAAAAAAAAATTCCTTTCAGATTTAAAATACTATAAAACTACTGTATACTAAGGTGAAGATGACTGATAAACAATTGTCCTAGTATATTCCTATATGTTAATGCAGGGCAATATTTTAATCAAAAGAAATTATCTTGGGGGGAGGGTAATAATATTGGAAGTTTGTATTTGAATGTGGAAGAAATTGTGTGGAAGTGAGATATTCCAAGATTCCATAATGCTACATTTAAATAGAAGTGACCATGTACTGATAAATAATTGTACTCCTGAGCAGTAGTAACCTCTGCATTTTTTTTCTCTCTTCCTTCCTATTCCTTTTGGTAAAGGCAAAGGGTATGACTTGAGAAAGAAGAATCATTCCTCTTCCTGTTTTACTCTCTGATCTAAATATATTATCTAGAAAAATTTTGACCTACACATCCAGGGTTGTGTGAGCCAATAGTAAACTTCACTAGTTTGTTCCACCTCATGACTGGGGGAAATAAAAGTGAAAGAGATGCCAACATTTTCACAGAAGTGGCAGCACCACAAAGAAGTATGAAATGTGGCTGGGGGAAGACATGAGCAAGCCACCAAAGTTATTGTAAATTTGCATTTTCCCTATCATCCCAATAGGAGCATCAGAGACCAGGGATGGAAAAGGGAGGTATGAGAAAATACTGGAGCAGTGTTAGACATAAAAGATGTTGAATATCATTTGAAAACTTGGGTAGGGCTACATGATGTTAATTGCCATTCCTTCATTGGGGTGGATTTCTAAGCATTATACATCCATTGTCTCCTTGGGTCTTGTCCACAGTCTTGGTAAGCATACAAGGATTATGCTATTAGTTGTTTTTGGCCACCAGATCTCCACCACTTACTAGCTTGAATAAATTTCTTATACTCCCCAAACCTCAAGTTTCCATATAAATAAAATGGGGATAATAATAGGATTACTCAAAGGGTAATTGTAAGGGATGGCATGAGATAACACATGTGAAATGCTTAGCACATGTATCATAGATGGTTTTTATTTTGTTATAATTTTGCTTATTAATGGAGATGCCAGAGGTTAAATAGTTTCCCTCTGGATACCCCTACTTAATAGTGGAATCAGAACTATAATCTTATCTTTTTTGCCTCCACAAGTCCTCTTTCTCCTCCTGGGAGTTGTGTTTCCAGAATGAAGAATTCTTTTTTTTTTCTTTTTTTACCAAAGCAGCAGACTACTCTCCTGTTTTAACTCAGGAGTCCTCCATTATCACCCTGTCAAGTGAAGAACTGCTGTTTCTATACTAATCAGTGGAACAGTTGCCTGTTGAGGTCGGTGGTATTGATAGCATCTGCTTCTACAGGGAATCAGTGGGCCATCCATCAGTATTAGTGCCTCTGACTCCCACTGGACCCTCATGGTGTTACAAGGTGGTGTCACAGGTTAAACAGATTCAGTGTTTCTGGACAAGCAGGGAGTGGTGCAGAGTGTATGAAGGTCAGAAGGGAGTGGAACTGAGCTGTGGGTTTTTTTTTTTAATTTTTTATTGTTATGTTAATCACCATATATTACATCATTTGTTTTGGTGTAGTGTTCCATGATTCATTGTTTGTTCATAACACCCAGTGCTCCATGCAGAATGTGCCCTCTTTAATACCCATCACCAGGCTAACCCATCCCCCTACCCTCCTCCCCTCTAGAACCCTCAGGTTGTTTTTCAGAGTCCATCATCTCTCCTGGTTTGTCTCCCCCTCTGACTTACTCCCCTTCATTCTTCCTCTCCTGCTATCTTCCTTTATGGTTGCCTACCATCTTTTTAATTAAAACTTTTTGGTATTTTTTTTAGAGCAGTTTTGGGTTTACAATAAAATTGAGAGGAAGGTACAAAGAATTCCCATTTGTCCTGTGCCCCCACACATGCATAGCCTCCCCCATAATCAACATCACTCACTAGAATGATATATATATATATAAAATTCTACATATGTGTGTGTGTGTATGTGTATATATATATTTTTTTCTTTTTACCAAGGTTGAACCTACAATGACACATCATGATCACCCAAAGTCCATTGCTTACCTCAGGGATCACTCTTGGTGTTGTATATTCTATGGGTTTGGACAAATGTATAGTGACATATTTCCATCATTGAAATATCATACAGAGTATTTTCACTACCCTAAAAATCCTTTGTGCTCTGCCTATTCATCTCTCTCTACCACCCCCATTCCCAGCCCTGTCACCCCTGCCAATCACTGATCTTTTTATTTTTTCCATAGGTTTACCTTTTCCAGAAAGTCATATAGTTAGAATCATACAGTATGTAGCCCTTTCAGTTTGGCTTCTTTCACTTAGTAATATACATTAAGTAATATCAATATACATTGATAGCTCATTTCTTTTTAGTGGTGAATTATATTTTGTTGTCTGGGTGTAGCACAGTTTATCCATTCACTTTACTGAAGGACATCTTGGTTGCTTCCAAGTTTTGGCAATTATAAATAAAGATGTTATAAAAGTTAATGTGAAGGTTTTTGTATGAACATAATTTTCAACTCATTTGAGTAAATATAAGGACCGTGATTGTTGAATCACATAGTAAGAGTATCTTTAGTTTTGTAAGAGACCACCAAACTATCTTCCAGAGTGGCTGTAACATTCTGTATTCCCACCAACACTGTATGAGTGTTCTTATTGCTCCACATTCTTGCCAGCATTGGTATTGTCAGTATTCTGGGTTTTGGCCATTCTGGTAGGTGCAGTGTGGTATCTCATTGTTTTAATTTGTATTTCCCCAATGGCATAAGATGGCTAGCATCTTTCCATGCAGTATTTTGTCATCTGTATATCTTCTTCGGTGAGGTATCTATTTGGCTGATTTTTTTTTATTTTTTACTTTTTTTTACTTTTTTATTTTTTTATTGTTATGTTAATCACCATATATTACATAATTTGTTTTGGTGTACTGTTCCATGATTCATTGTTTGTTCATAACACCCAGTGCTCCATGCAGAATGTGCCCTCCTCAATACCCATCACCAGGCTAACCCATCCCCCCACCCTCCTCCCCTCCAGAAACCTCAGTTTGCTTTTCAGAGTCCATCATCTCTCCTGGTTCGTCTCCCCCTCTGACTAACTCCCCTTCATTCTTCCTCTCCTGCTATCTTCTTCTTTTTCTTTTCTCTTAAAATATGTTGCGTTATTTGTTTCAGAAGTACAGATCTGTGATTCAACAGCCTTACACAATTCACAGCGCTCACCGTAGCACATATCTTCCCCAAGGTCCATCACCCAGCCACCCCATCCCTCCCACCCCCGACCACTCCAGCAACCCTGTTTGTTCCTGAGATTAAGAATTCCTCATATCAGTGAGGTCATATGATACATGTCTTACTCTGATTGACTTATTTCACTCAGCATAACACCCTCCAGTTCCATCCACGTCGTTGCAAATGGCAAGATCTCATTCCTTTTGATGGCTGCATAATATTCCATTGTGTGTGTATATATACCACTTCTTCTGTATCCATTCATCTGTCGATGGACATCTTGACTCTTTCCACAGTTTGGCTATTGTGGACATTGCTGCTATAAACATTGGGGTGCACGTACCCCTTCAGGTCCCTACATTTGTATCTTTGGGGTAAATACCCAGAAGTGCAATTGCTGGATCAAATGGTACCTCTAATTTCAACTGTTTGAGGAACCTCCATACTGTTTTCCAGAGGGGTTGCACCAGCTTGCATTCCCACCAACAGTGTAGGAGGGTTCCCCTTTCTCCACATCCCCGCCAACATCTGTGGTTCCCTGACTTGTTAATTTTAGCCATTCTGACGGGTGTGAGGTGGTATCTCATTGAGGTTTTGATTTGGATTTCCCTGATGCCGAGTGATGTTGAGCACTTTTTCATGTGCCTGTTGGCCATTTGGATGTCTTCTTTGGAAAAATGTCTGTTAATGTCTTCTGCCCATTTCTTGATTGGATTATTTGTTCTTTGGGTGTTGAGTTTGATAAGTTCTTTATAGATTTTGGATACTAGCCCTTTATCTGATATGTCATTTGCAAATATTTTCTCCCATTCTGTCGGTTGTCTTTTGGTTTTGTGGACTGTTTCTTTTGCTGTGCAAAAGCTTTTTATCTTGATGAAATCCCAATAGTTCATTTTTGCCCTGGCTTCCTGTGCCTTTGGTGATGTTTCTAGGAAGAAGTTGCTGCGGCTGAGGTCGAAGAGGTTGCTACCTGTGTTCTCCTTTAGGATTTGGATGGACTCCTGTCTCACGTTTAGGTCTTTCAACAATTTGGAGTCTATTTTTGTGTGTGGTGTAAGGAAATGGTCCAGTTTCATTCTTCCGGATGTGGCTGTCCAATTTTCCCAACACCATTTGTTGAAGAGACTGTCTTTTTTCCACTAGACATTCTTTCCTGCTTTGTCAAAGATAAGTTGACCATAGAGTTGAGGGTCCATTTCTGGGCTCTCGATTCTGTTCCATTGATCTATGTGTCTGTTTTTGTGCCAGTACCATACTTTCTTGATGATGACAGCTTTGTAATAGAGCTGGAAGTCCGGAATTGTGATACCGCCAGCTTTGCTTTTCTTTTTCAATATTCCTCTGGGTATTCGGGGTCTCTTCTGGTTCCATACAAATTTTAGGATTATTTGTTCCATTTCTTTGAAAAAAGTGGATGGTATTTTGATGGGGATTGCATTGAATGTGTAGATTGCTCTAGGTAGCATTGACATATTGACAATGTTGGTTCTTCCAATCCATGAGCATGGAACGTTTTTCCATTTCTTTGTGTCTTCTTCAATTTCTTTCATGAGTCTTTTATAGTTTTCTGAGTACAGATCCTTTGCCTCTTTGGTTAAATTTATTCCTAGGTATCTTATGGTTTTGGATGCAATTGTGAATGGGATCGACTCCTTGATTTGTCTCTCTTCTGTCTTGTTGTTGGTGTATAGGAATGCCACTGATTTCTGTGCATTGATTTTATCGCCTGCTACTTGACTGAATTCCTGTATGAGTTCTAGCAGTTTTGGGGTGGAGTCCTTTGGGTTTTCCACATAAAGTATCATATCATCTGCAAAGAGTGAGAGTTTGACTTCCTCTTTGCCGATTTGGATGCCTTTGATTTCTTTTTGTTGTCTGATTGCTGTGGCTAGGACTTCTAATACTATGTTGAATAGCAGTGGTGAGAGTGGACATCCCTGCCGCGTTCCTGACCTTAGGGGAAAAGCTCTCAGCTTTTCCCCATTGAGAATGATATTCGCTGTAGGTTTTTCGTAGATGGCTTTTATGATATTGAGGTATGTACCCTCTATCCCTACACTCTGAAGAGTTTTGATCAAGAAAGGATGCTGTACTTTGTCAAATGCTTTTTCTGCATCTATTGAGAGGATCATATGATTCTTGTTCTTTCTTTTGTTCATGTATTGTATCACGTTGATTGATTTGCGCATGTTGAACCAGCCTTGCAGCCCAGGGATAAATCCCACTTGGTCGTGGTGAATAACTCTTTTAATGTACTGTTGGATCCTATTGGCTAGTATTTTGGTGAGAATTTTTGCATCCATGTTCATCAAGGATATTGGTCTGTAATTCTCCTTTTTGATGGGAACTTTGTCTGGTTTTGGGATCAAGGTAATGGTGGCCTCATAAAATGAATTTGGAAGTTTTCCTTCCATTTCTATTTTTTGGAACAGTTTCAGGAGAATAGGTATTAATTCTTCTTTAAATGTCTGATAGAATTCCCCTGGGAAGCCATCTGGCCCTGGGCTTTTGTTTGTTGGGAGATTTTTGATGACTGCTTCAATTTCCTTAGTGGTTATAGGTCTGTTCAGGTTTTCTATTTCTTCCTGGTTCAGTTTTGGTAGTTGATACATCTCTAGGAAAGCGGCCATTTCTTCCAGGTTATCTAATTTGCTGGCGTAGAGTTGCTCATAATATGTTCTTATAATTGTTTGTATTTCTTTGGTGTTGCTTGTGATCTCTCCTCTTTCATTCATGATTTTGTTGATTTGGGTCATTTCTCTTTTCTTTTTGATCAGTCTGGCCAGGGGTTTATCAATCTCGTTAATTCTTTCAAAGAACCAACTCCTAGTTTCGTTGATCTGTTCTACTGTTCTTTTGGTTTCTATTCCATTGATTTCTGCTCTGATCTTTATGATTTCTCTTCTCCTGCTGGGTTTAGGCTTTATTTGCTGTTCTTTCTCCAGCTCCTTTAGGTGTAGGGTTAGATTGTGTCTTTGAGACCTTTCTTGTTTCTTGAGAAAGGCTTGTATTGCTATATACTTTCCTCTCAGGACTGCCTTTGTTGTATCCCAAAGATTTTGGACAGTTGTGTTTTCATTTTCATTGGTTTCCATGAATTTTTTTAATTCTTCTTTAATTTCTTGGTTGACCCATTCATTCTTTAGTAGGATGCTCTTTAGCCTCCATGTATTTGAGTTCTTTCCGACTTTCCTCTTGTAATTGAGTTCTAGTTTCAAAGCATTGTGGTCTGAAAATATGCAGGGAATGATCCCAATCTTTTGGTACCGGTTGAGACCTGATTTGTGACCTAGGATATGATCAATTCTGGAGAATGTTCCATGGGCACTAGAGAAGAATGTGTATTCCGTTGTTTTGGGATGGAATGTTCTGAATATGTCTGTGAAGTCCATTTGGTCCAGTGTGTCATTTAAAGTCTTTATTTCCTTGTTGATCTTTTGCTTAGATGATCTGTCCATTTCAGTCAGGGGGGTGTTAAAGGCCCCCACTATTATTGTATTGTTGTCAATGTGTTTCTTTGCTTTTGTTATTAATTGCCTTATATAATTGGCTGCTCCTATGTTCGGGGGATAGATATTTACAATTGTTAGATCTTCTTGTTGGATAGAACCTTTAAGTAGGATATAGTGTCCTTTCTCATCTCTTATTACAGTCTTTGTTTTAAAATCTAGTTTGTCTGATATAAGGATTGCCACCTCAATTTTCTTTTGGTGTCCATTAGCATGGTAAATCGTTTTCCACCCCCTCACTTTCAATCTGGGGGTGTCTTTGGGTCGAAAATGAGTCTCTTGCAGACAGCATATGGATGGGTCTTGTTTTTTAATCCAATCTGATAGCCTGTGTCTTTTGATTGGGCCATTGAGCCCATTTACATTCAGGGTAACTATTGAAAGGTATGCATTTAGTGCCATTGTATTGCCTGTAAGGTGACTGTTACTGTATGTTGTCTGTGTTCCTTTCTGCTCTTTGCTGCTTTTAGGCTCTCTCTTTGCTTAGAGGACCCCTTTCAATATTTCTTGGAGGGCTGGTTTCGTGTTTGCAAATTCCTTTAGTTTTTGTTTGTTCTGGAAGCTTTTTATCTCTCCTTCTATTTTCAATGACAGCCTAGCTGGATATAGTATTCTTGGCTGCAGATTTTTCTCATTTACTGCTCTGAAGATATCTTGCCAGTCCTTTCTGGCCTGCCAGGTCTCTGTGGATAGGTCCTTTGCCAATCTAATGTTTTTACCATTGTAGGTTACATATCTCTTCTCCCGAGCTGTTTTCAGGATTTTCTCTTTGTCTCTGAGACTCGTAAGTTTTACTATTAGATGTCAGGGTGTTGACCTATTTTTATTGATTTTGAGAGGGGTTCTCTGTGCTTCCTGGATTTTGATGCCTGTTTCCTTCCTCACATTAGGGAAGTTCTCTGCTATTATTTGCTCCAATATACCTTCTGCCCCTCTCTCTCTTTTTTCTTCTTCTGGGATCCCAATTATTCTAATGTTGTTTCGTCTTATCGAATCACTTATCTCTCGAATTCTGCCCTCGTGATCCTGTAGTTGTTTCTCCCTCTTTTTCTCAGCCTCTTTACTTTCCATCATTTGGTCTTCTATATCACTGATTCTCTCTTCTGCCTCATTTATCCTAGCTGTTAGTGCCCCCATTTTTGATTGCACCTCATCAATAGCCTTTTTGATTTCGACTTGGTTAGATTTTAGTTCTTTTATTTCTCCAGAAAGTTTCTCTAATAACTTCCACGGTTTTTTCAAGCCCAGCTAGTATCTTTAAAGTCATGATTCTGAACTCTAGGTCTGACATCGTACTAATGTCCGTATTGAGTAGGTCCCTGGCAGACGGTACTACCTCTTGTTCTTTTTGCTGAGGTGATTTTTTTTGTCTTGTCATTTTGTCCAGAGGAGAATAGATGAATGAGAGAACAAAATGCTAACAGGTTTACAACGTCCCCATCAAATATACTGTACACAAATCCGAAAAGACCTGAAACCAGGGGAAAAGAAAGGGAAAGAAAGAAAAAAGAAAGAGAAAAAAAAGATAAAAACAAAAACAGAACAATACAAAAAAAGCAGAATGTGATCAAATATGATCAGGCTAGTGCATAGATCAGTGCCACACAC
This sequence comes from Zalophus californianus, assembly GCF_009762305.2. Classification (NCBI taxonomy): domain Eukaryota; kingdom Metazoa; phylum Chordata; class Mammalia; order Carnivora; family Otariidae; genus Zalophus; species Zalophus californianus. The sequence goes on from NC_045609.1 coordinate 25,711,723, forward strand.
TAGATTTTGGACGTATTTTGGTCTGTTAGAAAAAAGTGCCTCCTAAAATTTTAAAGGAAGAAAGACATATATGTACAAAATAAGGGTTGATACAATTAAGGGATAGAAGATGACTGTAAAGATGAAAATTATAAAAAATTTTATAAAAGGACTTGATAAGTTGTTTGAAAAAAGAAAGATTTAAAAAAAAAAAAGAAAAAAGGGAGAGAATGTGATCAGGCAGGAGACTAGAACAGAGCCATACACTAGTGATTTAGGATATATTTTTATCTGTTAGAAGAAACTGTATCTCAAAATTTTAAAGAGAGAACAACTTATATATATATGCCAAAAATAAGGGTAACTAATATGAAGGGATAAAATATGACTCTAAAAATGAAGAATAAAAAATGTTTTGTTTTTTTTTAAAAAGAGATTGATAAGATGTTGGTTGAAAAGGGAAAAAGGAAAAGAAAAAAAAAACAGTTAACAAAAATTAACTTTGATGAACTAATGAATCATGGTAAAAAAAAGCCATGAATTCTATGTGCAGTATTCCCCTAGCGCTGGAGTTCTCCCGTTCTCCTTAATCGGTAAACTTGGTCTTGGCTTGCTGGCTGTTCGTTGCTGATCTTCTGGGGGAGGGGCCTGTTGCTGTGGTTTCCAAATGTCTTTGCCGGAGGCTGAATTGCCCCGCCCTTGTCGGTCCGGGCTAAGCAAGCTGCTCGGGTTTGATCTCAGGAGTTTTTGTTCCCTGCAAGCTCTCCGTACAGCCTTGGAGGACCAGGGCAAAAATGGTGGCCTCCCAATCTCCACCCGGAGGAGCTGAGAACCCGGGGCCCCACTCCTCAGTGCGCCCCCAGAGAAAAGCAGTCACTCCTTTGTCCCTGGTCTCCGGCCGCACTCCGTGCTCACCCGGCCTGTGACTGAGCGTTTGTATCTGTGGCACCTGACCCCGTGTGGAGTCTCCAAACCCAGCAGATCCCTGCGGTGCGTTCCCGCGCCGCTCCTCCCCGGGAAGGAAGGGGAGTCTCCTCGGATCTGCCGCCTGTTGGGTCCCTGCTGCAGGAGCAGTGGCCCGACTGGGCCGCGGATCACAGTTTATGGCAACCCCAAGCTGAGAGCCCGCGCCTCAGCTCCATCTTTGCAGCTGGTTTCCCCGCTCCGATACCTGGGAGCTCTGCTGCACTCAGGCACCCCCGGACTTTCTGTGACCCCAAGGGTCCTGAGACCCCACTGTCCCGCGAGGGTTCCACCCCCGCTTAGCCACTGGAGCGACGTCCCTCAGCGGAGCCGACTTCTAAAAGGTCCGATTTTGTGCTCTGCAGCTCTAGCACTTGCCAGAAGCAGCCGACGGAGGCCCCCTCCCCCGCCGTCTATCCTCCCGAATATCGCCTCGGATTCACTTCTCCGCACGTCCTACCTTCCAGAAAGTGGTCGCTTCTCTGTTCAGAGAGTTGTTGCTACCCTCCTCTTTGATCTCCTGTTGAGTTCATAGGTGTTCAGAATGGTTTGATCCCTATTCAGCTGAATTCCTGAGACCAGACGAAATCTAGGTCTCCTACTCCTCCGCCATCTTGCTCCCGGGCTATTTGGCTGATTTTTAAATTGGGTTGTTTTCTTATTGTTTAGTTTGAAGAATTCTTTCTATATTTTATTTTATTTTATTTTTATTTTTTTTCCTTGTTCTAAGTTTTTATTTTAATACCGACTTGTTAACATACAGTATAATACTAGTTTCGGGTGTACAATATAGTGATTCAACACTTCTATACATCACCTGGTGCTCATCAAAACAAGTGCACTCCTTAATCCCCATCACCTGTTTCCCTCTCCCCCATCCCCCTCCTCTCTGGTCACCATCAGTTTGTTCTCTGTAGTTAAGTGTCTGTTTCTTGGTTTGCCCTTCTCTCTCTTTTTTCCCTTTGTTTGTTTGTGTTGTTTCTTTTTTTTCCCCTTCTTTAAATTTTTTTATTGTTATTTTAATCACCATACATTACATCATTAGTTTTTGATATAGTGTTCCATGATTCATTGTTTGGGCATAATACCCAGTGCTCCACACAGAACGTGCCCTCTTTAATACCCATCACCAGGCTAACCCATCCCCCCACCCCCCTCCCCTCTAGAACCCTCAGTTTGTTTTTCAGAGTCCATCGTCTCTCATGGTTCGTCTCCCCCTCCGATTTACTCCCCTTCATTCTTCCCCTCCTGCTATTTTCTTCTTTTTTTTTTCTTAACATATATTGCATTATTAGTTTAAGAGGTACAGAACTGTGATGCAACAGTCTTGCACAAATCACAGCACTCACCATAGCACATACCCTCCCCACTGTCTATCACTCAGCCACTCCATCCCTCCCACCCCCCCGACCACTCCAGCAACCCTCAGTTTGTTTCCTGAGATTAAGAATTCCGTATATCAGTGAGGTGATATGATACATGTCTTTCTCTGATTGACTTATTTTACTCAGCATGACACCCTCCAGTCCCATCCACGTCATTGCAAATGGCAAGATCTGATTCCTTTTGATGGCTGCATAATATTCCATTGTGTATATATACCACCTCTTCTTTATCCATTCATCTGTCATCGCTTCTTGGCCTTTTGGCTAAGATCAAGTGTATCCATGCATCTGTCGTTGAACATCTTGGCTCTCTCCACAGATTGGCTATTGTGGACATTGCTGCTATAAACATTGGGGTGCAAGTGCCCCCTCGGATCCCTACATTTGTATCTTTGTGGTAAATACCCAGTAGTGCAATTGCTGGATCGTATGGTAGCTTTATTTTCAACTTTTTGAGGAACCTCCATACTGTTTTCCAGAGTGGCTGCACCAGCTTGCATTCCCAGCAACAGTGTAGGAGGGTTCCCCTTTCTCCACATCCCCGCCAACATCTGTTGTTTCCTGACGTGTTAATTTTAGCCATTCTGACTGGTGTGAGGTGGTATCTCATTGAGGTTTTGATTTGGATTTCCCTGATGCCGAGCAATGTGGAGCACTTTTTCATGTGTCTGTTGGCCATTTGGATGTCTTCTGCCCATTTCTTGATGGGATTATTTGTTCTCTGGGTGTTGAGTTTGATAAGTTCTTTATAGATTTTGGATACTAGCCCTTTATCTGATATGTCATTTGCAAATATTTTCTCCCATTCTGTCAGTTGTCTTTTGGTTTTGTTGACTGTTTCTTTGGCTGTGCAAAGGCTTTTTATCTTGATGAATTCCCAATAGTTCATTTTTGCCCTTGCTTCCCTTGCCATTGGCGATGTTTCTAGAAAGAAGTTGTTGTGGCTGAGGTCAAAGAGGTTGCTGCCTGTGTTCTTCTTTAGGATTTTGATGGACTCCTGTCTCACGTTTAGGTCTTTCAACCATTTGGAGTCTATTTTTGTGGTGGTGTAAGGAAATGGTCCAGTTTCATTCTTCTGCATGTGGCTGTCCAATGTTCCCAACACCATTTGTTGAAGAGACTGTCTTTTTTCCGTTGGATATTCTTTCCTGCTTTGTTGAAGATGAGTTGACCATAGAGTTGAGGGTCCATTTCTGGGCTCTCTATTCTGTTCCATTGATCTATGTGTCCGTTTTTGTGCCAGTACCATACTGTCTTGATGATGACAGCTTTGTAATAGAGCTGGAAGTCCGGAATTGTGATGCCGCCAGCTTTGCTTTTCTTTTTCAACACTCCTCTGGCTATTCGGGGTCTTTTCTGGTTCCATACAAATTTTAGGATTATTTGTTCCATTTCTTTGAAAAAAGTGGATGGTATTTTGATAGGTATTGCATTGAATGTGTAGATTCCTCTAGGTAGCATTGACATCTTCACAATGTTTGTTCTTCCAATCCATGAGCATGGAACGTTTTTCCATTTCGTTGTGTCTTCCTCAATTTCTTTCATGAGTATTTTATAGTTTTCTGAGTACAGATCCTTTGCCTATTAGGTTAGGCTTGTTCCTAGATATCTTAGGGATTTGGGTGCAATTGTAAATGTGATCAACTCCTTAATTTCTCTTTCTTCTGTCTTGTTGTTGGTGTATAGGAATGCCACTGATTTCTGTTCATTGATTTTATATCCTGCCACTTTACTGAATTCCTGTATGAGTTCTAGCAGTTTTGGGGTGGAGTCTTTTGGGTTTTCCACATAATCATATCATCTGCAAAGAGTGAGATTTTGACTTCCTCTTTGCCGATTTGGATGCCTTTGATTTCTTTTTGTTGTCTGATTGCTGTGGCTAGGACTTCTAATACTATGTTGAATAGCAGTGGTGAGAGTGGACATCCCTGCCGTGTTCCTGATCTTAGGGGCAAAGCTCTTCGCTTTTTCCCATTGAGATTGATATTCGCTGTAGGTTTTTCATAGAGGGCTTTTTTGATATTGAGTTATGTATCCTCTGTCCCTATACTCTGAAGAGTTTGATCAAGAAAGGATGCTATACTTTGTTAAATGCTTTTTCTGCATCTGTTGAGAAGATCATATGATTCTTGTTCTTTCTTTTGTTAACATATTGTATCACGTTGTTGATTGATTTGCGGATGTTGAACCAACCTTGCAGCCCAGGGATAAATCCCACTTGGTCACGGTGAATAATCCTTTTAATGTACTGTTGGATCCTATTGGCTAGTATTTTGGTGAGAATTTTTGCATCCATGTTCATCAAGGATATTGGTCTGTAATTCTCCTTTTTGATGGGGTCTTTGTCTGGTTTTGGGATCAAGGTAATGGTGGCTTCATAAAATGAGTTTGGAAGTTTTCCTTCCATTTCTATTTTTTGGAACAGTTTCAGGAGAATAGGTATTAATTCTTCTTGAAATATTTGGTAGAATTCCCCTGGGAAGCCATCTGGCCCTGGGCTTTTGTTTGTTGAGAGATTTTTGATGACTGCTTCAATTTCCTTAGTGGTTATAGGTCTGTTCAGGTTTTCTATGTCTTCCTGGTTCAATTTTGGTAGTTGATACATCTCTAGGAATGCATCCATTTCTTCCAGGTTATCTAATTTGCTGGCATAGAGTTGCTCATAATATGTTCTCATAATTGTTTCTTCTCATAATTTATTTCTTTGGTGTTGGTTGTGATCTCTCCTCTTTCATTCATGAGTTTGTTGATTTGGGTCATTTCTCTTTTGTTTTTGATATGTCTGGCCAGAGGTTTATCAATCTTGTTAATTCTTTCAAAGAACCAGCTCCAGATTTCGTTGATCTCTTCTACTGTTCTTTTGGTTTCTAGTTCATTGATTTCTGCTCTGATCTTTATTATTTCTCTTCTCCTGCTGGGTTTAGGCTCTATTTGCTGTTTTTTCTCTAGCTCCTTTAGGTGTAGGGTTAGGATGTGTATTTGAGATCTTTCTTGTTTCTTGAGAAAGGCTTGTATTGCTATATACTTTCCTTTAGGACTGCCTTTGCTGTATCCCAAAGATTTTGAACAGTTGTGTTTTCATTATCATTGGTTTCCATGAATTTTTTAAGTTCATCTTATATTCTTGGTTGACCCATTCATTTTTTAATAGGATGCTCTTTAGCCTCTATGTATCTGAGTTCTTTCCGACTTTCCTCTTGTGATTGAGTTCTAGTTTCAAAGTATTGTGGTCTGAAAATATGCAGGGAATGATCCCAATCTTTTGGTACTGGTTGAGACCTGATTTGTGACCTAGGATGTGATCTATTCTGGAGAATGTTCCATGGGCACTAGAGAAGAATGTGTATTCCGTTGCTCTGGGATGGAATGTTCTGAATTTGTCTGTGAAATCCATTAGGTCCAGTGTCTCATTTAAAGTCTTTATTTCCTTGTTGATCTTTTGCTTAGATGATCTGTCCATTTCAGTCAGGGGGGTGTTAAAGTCCCCCACTATTATTATATTGTTGTCAATGTGTTTCTTTGCTTTTGTTATTAATTGCCTATATAATTGGCTGCTCCCATGTTAGGGGCATAAATATTTACAATTGGTAGATCTTCTTGTTTGATAGACCCTTTAAGTAGGATATAGTGTCCTTCCTCTTCTCATTACAGTCTTTGGTTTAAAATTGAATTTGTCTGATATAAGGATTGCCACTCCAGCTTTCTTTTGGTGTCCATTAGCATGGTAAATGGTTTTCCACCCCCTCACTTTCAATCTCTGGGTGTCTTTGGGTCTAAAATGAGTCTCTTGCGGACAGCATATGGTTGGGTCTTGTTTTTTAATCCAATCTGATAGCCTGTGTCTTTTGATTGGGGCATTTAGCCCATTTACATTAAGGGTAACTTTTGAAAGGTATGAATTTAGTGCCATTGTATTGCCTGTAAGGTGACTGTTACTGCATATTATCTGTGTTCCTTTCTTGTCTATGCTGCTTTTAGGCTCTTTCTTTGCTTAGAGGACCGCTTTCAATATTTCTTGGAGGGCTGGTTTCGTGTTTGCAAATTCCTTTAGTTTTTGTTTGTCCTGGAAGCTTTTGATCTCTCCTTCTATTTTCAGTGACAGCCTAGCTGGATATGGTATTCTTGGCTGCATATTCTTCTCATTTAGTGCTCTGAAGATATCATGCCAGTCCTTTCTGGCCTGTGAGGTCTCTTTGGATAGATCTGTTGCCAATCTAATGTTTCTACCAGTATAGGTTACATATTTCTTCTCCCGAGCTGCTTTCAGGATTTTCTCTATGTCTCTGAGACTCATAAGTTTTACTATTAGAAGTCGGGATGTTGACCTATTTTTATTGATTTTGAGAGGGGTTTTCTGTGCCTCCTGGGTTTTGATGCCTGTTTCCTTCCCCAAATCAGGGAAGTTCTCTGCTATAATTTGCTCCAATATACCTTCTGCCCCTCTCTCTCTTTCTTCTTCTTCTGAATCCCAATTATTCTAATGTTGTTTCGTCTTATGGTATCGCTTATCTCTCAAATTCTGCCCTCATGATCCAGTAGTGTTTATCTCTCTTTTTCTCAGCTTCTTTATTTTCCATCATCTGGTCTTCTATATCACTAATTCTCTCTTTTGCCTCATTTATTCTAGCGGTTAGTGCCCCCATTTTTGATTGCATCTCATTAATAGCCTTTTTGATTTGGATTTGGTTAGATTTTAGTTCTTTTATTTCTCTAGGAAGGGTTTCTCTAATAACTTCCATGCTTTTTTCAAGCCCAGCTAGTATCTTTAAAATCATCATTTTGAAACCTAGGTCAGACATCATACTAAGTCTGTATTGAGGAGGTCCCTGGCAGACGGTACTACCTCTTGTTCTTTTTGTTGAGGTGATTTTTTTCGCCTTTTATTTTGTCCAGAGGAGACTTGATGAATGAGAGAACAAAGTGCTAATGGGTTAACAACGTCCCCAGAAAATATACTCTATACAAATCAGAAAAGACCTGAAACCAGGGGAAAAGAAAGGGAAAGAAAGAAAAAAGAAAGAGGAAAAAAGAAAAAAGCAAAAGATAAACAAAAACACAACACAACAAAACAATAAAAAACAGAATATGACCGAATATGATCAGGCTAGTGCATAGATCATTGGCACACACTAGATTTTGGGTGTATTTTGGTGTGTTAGAAGAAAGTGCTTCCTAAAATTTTAAAGAAAGAAAGACTTATATATGTACAAAATAAGGGTTGAAACAATGAAGGGATGGAATATGACTGTAAAAATGAAAATTATAAAAAAGTTTAAAAGGAATTGATAAGGTGCTTGAAAAAGAAAGAAGAGGATTTAAAAAAAGAAAGAAAGAAAAAAAAAGGGGAGATAATGTGATCAGGCAGGACACTAGAACAAAGCCATACACTAGAGATTTAGGGTATATTTTAATATGTTAGAAGAAACTGTATTTCAAAATTTTAAAGAGAGAACAACTTATATATATATGCCAAAAATAAGGGTATCTACTATGAAGGGATAGAATATGATTCTATAAATGAGAAATAAAAAAAATTTTTTTAAAGGGATTGATAAGATGTTGGTTGAAAAAGGGAAAAAGAAAAGTTCCAAAAAAAAAAAAAACAGTTAAAAAAATTAACTTTGAAAGACTAATGAATCATGGTAAAAAAGCCATGAATTCTATGTGCAATATTCCCCTAGCGCTGGAGTTCTGCCATTCTCATTGATCGGTAAACTTGGTCTTGGCTGGCTGTTCTAGCAGATCTTCAGGGGGAGCAGCCTGTTGCCGTGGTTTCCAAATGTCTTTGCTGGAGGCGGATTTGCCCCGCCCTTGCTGGTCTGGGCTAAGCAATCTGCTCGGGTTTGGTCTTGGTAGCTTTAGTTCCCTGCAAGCTTTCCGTATAGCTTTGGAGGACGGGAATGAATATGGCGGCCCCCAATCTCTGCCCCGGAGGAGCTGAGAACTTGAGGCTCCACTCCTCAGTGCGCCCCCAGAGAAAAGCAGTCAGTCATTCACATCTCCCTGGTCTCCGGCTGTACTCCGTGCTTACCCGGCCCATGACAGAGCGTTTCTGTCTCTGGCCCCTGACCCCGTGTGGAGTCTCCAAACCCAGCAGATCCCTGTGGTGCGCTCCCATGCCGCTCCTCCCTGGGGAGGAAGGGGAGTCTCCCCGGCTCTGCCGCTTGTTGGGTCCCTGCTGGAGGAGCAGTGGCCCGACTGTGTCGCGGATCATGGTTTATGGCCACCCTGAGCTGAGAGCCTGCGCCTCGGCTCCGTCTCTGCAGCCGGCTTCCCCGCTCCGATACCTGGGAGCTCTGCCGCACTCAGGCACCCCCGGTCTTTCTGTGACCCCGAGGGTCCTGAGACCACACTGTCCTGCGAGGGTTCCACCCCCACCATAGCCGCTGGAGCGATGTCCCTCAGCGGAGCCAACTTCTAAAAGTTCCAATTTTGTGCTCCGCGGCTCTATCACTTGCCAGAAGCGGCCGATGGAGGCCCCCTCCCCCGCCATCTGTCCTCCCGAATATCGCCTCGGATTCACTTCTCCGCACGTCCTACCTTCCAGAAAGTGGTCACTTTTCTGTTCAGAGAGTTGTTGCTATTCTTTTCTTCTATCGCCTGTTGAGTTTGTAGGTGTTCAGAATGGTTTGATCCCTATCCAGCTGAATTCCTGATACCAGATGAAATCCAGGTCTCCTACTCCTCCGCCATCTTGCTCCACCCTGTCAATTCTTTTTATATTTTAGATAAGAGTTCTTAATCAGATGTCTTTGCAAATGTTTTCTCCCAGTCTGTGGCTTGACCTATAATTTTCTTGACATTATCATATGCAGAGTGAAAATTGATAACTTTAATCAAATAAAGCTTATCAATTATTTCTTTCATGGATATTGTCTTTAGTGTTGCATCTGAAAAGGCATTACCGTTATCCAAAGTCATTTAGTTTTCTTCTTTGTTAACTTCTAGAAGTTTTATAATTTTGTCTTTTACCTTTAGGTTTATGATCTGTTTTGAGTTAATTTTTGTGAAGATTATTATAGATTCTTTTTTTCTTTTTTCCTTTTCTCTTTTTTCTTTTCTTTTCTTCTCTTTTCTTTTCTTTTCTTTCTTTCGTATGTGGGTGTCCATTTGTTTCAGCATCATCTGTTGAAAAGACTGTCTTTGCTCCAAGCATTGTACTGCTTTTGCTCCTTTGTCAAAGATCAGTTGAGTGTATTTGGGGGGTCTATTTCTGGGCTCTCTGTTCTGTTCCATTGATCTATTTGTCTATTCTTTCACCAGTGCCACACTGTCCTGATTACTGTAGCTTTATAAGAAGTCTTGAAATCAGGTAGCCTTAGTTCTCCAACTTTGTTCTCCTTCAGTACTGGTGTGTCTATCCTGAGTCTTTTGCCTTTTATATTAGCTTTAGAATAAGTTTGTTGATATTCATAAAATATGCTGGGATTTTTATTGGGATTGCACTGAATCTAACAGATCAAGTTGGGAAGAACTGATATCTAGACTATATTGAGTCTTCCTATCCATAGACATGGACTACTTTATATTTATTTAGTTCTCCTTTTATTTCATTCATTAGAGTTTTGTAGTTGTCCTCATATAGACCTTGTATATATTTTGCTAGATTTATAACTCATTTTTTGGGTTATAAATGGTATTATGTTTTTAATTTCAATGTTATTTATGTTTTTAATTTCGAATTCCCCTTGTTCATTGTTGACATAGGAAAGCAATTGACTTTTGTATATAACCCTTTTATCCTGCCTTCTCAGTGTAATTGCTTATTAGTTCTATGAATAATGCCTCCCTTCTCATATAACCTTCAAATGTCTGATTTTTGATTAGTCAAACCAGATATACAGAAATCCCGTCAAATAACTGAACTAAGTACCTAGAGAAAAATTACTTTTAAGCCTTTGTTGAATGCCTCTCTTAGTGACTGTTGAATGCATCTCTTAGTGACACTGTAGATTTGGGTGGAGGAGATCCTGTGGGCCACATGCCCTATATCACAATGACCTTGTAACCAATAATGTGATGTAATATTCCAAACATCCCATGGAAGAAAAACAATAATGATGGCAATATATACATATCAAGTTTCTGGTCAAAATGGAATATCACCATTTCAAGGAGTGAATAACCACTACTCATTTAGATTATGCTTTCATGGGGTTTTAAAAATTTAACTAAAAATGAGTCAAGTCTCTGGCTCCTATATATTCAGGACTGTTCCTGATACTTTGAAGGAAATAGACAAACTATAGGACATGAATCCTGAACTTAAAAGCTTGCAATTTTCTAAGGTTAATTATTTTGAAATAATAAAGAACCCCTAAAATATGTAATACTGACCATGAGGGTGTTTAAGAAATAAAAATAAATGATATGACTTCATGGTTGAACACTATTTGAAAAGGTCAAATATACATTTGTAATAATACCCAAATAAGCTCTTGTTATTGTAATTGTGAAGCATTGGAATATACTTAGAATATGTCTAGACTAAGGTAAACTTTGGGGAATGGTCTGTTTCCCAAAGGTGACTATGTAATGTTAATTTTTATAATTCGAAATGAGTTGAATTAACCAAAACCTTCATTTTCTGTGTATTTTAGGAGAGAAGTACACATTCTGAGATATAATAGCAGAGGTGACTGTGTATAGTAAATCTTATGAGTTTATCCTTCACTTCATGCACTAAAGGAGATGGCTTGACTGGCAACATTAGGATACATTCATAAAATTAAATCATGTGCCATTGGTCTATCCTTATCATTTGTCTTTTCGAACTTGAACCTCCTTTCTTAAACCTAACAGGCCCTAAATCCTTGACCTCTATTATATTTCTTTGATCATTATGTTAAGCAAACTTGTCTTACATTTCATACTGATTTTTCTCATAGCCAGGTTAAAAGTAAAAGTACTCTGTCAGTAGTACACACATTTCCAACTACCTGGGGATTTCATATTAGGAATGCAGAATAACTAAGGGCTTACAGCATTTTACAGTTTTCACTTTTTTTGTAATTTATTTTTTATTAGTTGCAGAGGTAGAATTTAGTGGTTCATCAGTTGCATATAACACCCAGTGCTCATTACATCAAGTGCCCTCCTTAATGTCTGTCATTCAACTACCCCTTCCCCCCACCCACTGCCCCTCCAGCAACCCCCAGTTTGTTCCTAGTGTTCAGTGTCTTTTATGGTTTTAAAGACACAACCCTGTTACATTCCCCAACTCTTCAAATAATTGCAATGATATAAAGATTTGTTTTACTTCATTGTATTTAAATTACTTTCTTGCTGTATCTCTTTTATCATGAAAAATATTCTGAAACAAATCAGGTGAGCAGTGTGAGTCCAACACTAATTAATTAAACAATTACACCAGAATTGTTGTCAACTAAAATCATGAGCATTAATATTACGAGATGCACCAGGCAATTCATCAGAATAGAAATTTGGAAGAGTGTCTGTGTCCTTTTAACTGCTAGAAGCCAGAGAGATCCAAGACTGGGGTTGCAAAAGGTGAATAGAAATGATTTGTTAGTGTAGATATAAACAGATGGTCCCCTAGACAGCCATGAGTTTCAGCCTTCTGCCTCCAAATTGAAGAGCCCTTTAATCATTTCAGGCAGGTGATTATATCCTTAAAAATTCCCATGGACTAAGATATCCCAGTTTCCCTTTATAGACTTAATGTTGCTATGAGAGAAAGTCTCTCAGGAATTAGGAGTTTTGCAAACTGGAAGTGGGGCTTTCTCTTCCTTGGTCATTGGGTTTAATTTAATTCTAATAAGTGCCAGGCACTGTTTTGGGTTTTTGGGATAAAGTAGAACAAAAAGAATAAGATACTTGCATTGTAAACTTCTACTCTAATGGGGTAAGATAGAAACTAAAAACAAACAAATAAAAGAATTTCAAATTGTGGTGATTGGTATGAAGTAAAAATATGTCAGTGGGGACAGATATGCTTTAGAGAAGCTGGTTAGGCATGACTCTGTGAAGAAGGGACATTGGACTTTACCTGAATGAAGAGAAAAATTAAAGGGACTTGATGACATGGTGTGTTGGAAAGAGTGCCAGAGGTGTGACCTTGGATAAGCTTGTTAACCTCCACAGACACCATTTCCTGGTTCTGTTGGCCAGCATATATTTTTGTTAAGTTCTAATCAAAATTTATTCTCATTGGGCAAAATTATCCTTATTTCCCAAGAGTTCCCAAACTCCCAGGTGTTTCTATACTGGACTGTTGTTTGACATCTCTAGAGGGATGTTGGAATCATGGTGAGTCCTCATTGGTAAAGATCTCAGAAAACAGCTTGGGAGAGCCGGTAGGCCTGGCTTCTCATCCATGCTCATTGTTTCCACCTACAGTAGTTAACACTCTCAAAATAAGGTAGCCTAATGCTTAAGGGGCATTTTTCAACCCAACCAGGTTGTGGTTGACAGTCTGATAGGTTACTTCCCTGTGCACCCATATAGAGATGGACTATCATACCCAGAGCCAGATGGGGACAGATGGCAAACCCATCTCTTCACTGAGGTTGGTGAAAGGGTGAAGATGACAGGTATTCACTAGGGGTATGAAACAGGCTTAATTCCTGGAACACGGGGCATCAGAGCCCTAAGATCAGGTTTCTGCATCTAGGGTGGTTGAGAAGCTGGTCATTAGGTAGAATCAGCTTGTGGAATAAAGCTTCAAGCAGCACATGTCTATAACACAGGTACATTTCACTCACTGAAGTGCACTATGCCTACCCTATAGTCTCTTTCTTATTGCTGTCTTTTAAAGATATTCTTCCTAAGTATGATTCATGGGAATTAAGTTTGAAAGATAAAAATAGTGTTCTGGGTAAAACAAAGGGAGGAGGGGCTTAACTGATGCTAAATGATGCCTCTTTTTGGAGGAGAGGCTAAATACTCAAGAGAAATCCTGTAATTAAATCTATTTAAGTTTGTTTTACCAGCCAGCCTCAAGCTTAGTCGACTATGTAAACTTATTTTTTTCCTCACAGAACATCTATTAGTATCTTGTTGAAAGCAGCCCGATTTAGAGACATTGCTGCAGAGAGAATATTTAAAAGGTTGCATGGCGAAAAGCCGACTGGTTGGCTGGGGATGATTGCCTGCGATGAGGCTTTTGTTTAGAAAAAGGCAGAGCAAGCACACTGATGTTGAAATGATTTTATCAAATGCTACCGTAAGATATTTTCTAAGACAGGAGTAGGACTGAGATTCTGAAGGAAACCTTATATGCAGCTCCCTGGTAAGGCCTTTTCAAAATGTTTGCTCAGTCTCAGAATGACCACGTAATCTTTAAGAACAAGGTGTGCAATTAGAAGCTTATAATTACTCTTTCTTAAGTTTCTTAATCTTTAGTGCCAGAATTTGATGACAGGAGGAGTTCTCAAAGCAGTAGGAAGTGGTTCTAGTTTGCTGCTGTTGTATTGGAAAATCAATTCATCCTTAATGGCTTGCAAGTGATTTTGACTTCTAAAATGCTTCAAATTTAGACTTCTAATTTGGAAATTCTGAAATCTTTATACCAGGTCATAATGCAGGAAATTGCTTTTCTTTAATTGCTAGGCTAACCCATTCCTTTTTTTTTTTTTCTTTTATTTTTTGGTTTGGTTTCCTAAATGAAAAAATGTGCTTCTGGGAAATAGATACTCAAATTACATAATTCAGATTCCTGCACACCCTAGTCTCTGTTGTTTTGTTTTTATCATTGCTTTCTTTATGCACTTTGAAACTTGGCTCTGAGATTGGTCTCCATCATTGCTCTTATCTCTGTGTTCTGGACAGTTACTCGTGATTGTTGCTTAGACACCATTGATCAAAGGACATCTGGCCTTCAACATGACTAAGATTGATATTAGCTCTAATGGAGAGTAGATCTTAGGGCCATGGGTAAGACCATTTCCTTTTCAGCCTTTTAGTTTTAAATATGATTCATGAATATATATTTTTTTTTTTTGCCAATAGGAAAAATCAGTTAATGGCTGAAGAAATTGGTAAAGCTAGAGTGACAGCAGAGGGACGAGGAAGTTAAAATGAATTGCTCTGCATTCATTCAGATTACAAAACTTCAAGTAGCAGTGTAAAATTATTTAGGTCCCCATTTTCCCAATTTTATCCTTGGCTCAGGTTTCTGCATTAACACCTAGGATTAGAGAAGAAGGAAGAGGTACGCAATGTCTGCACATCTTTATAAAGATCTGGTAATACCTTGGAGAGCTGATATGAGAAAGCAAATTGTAGTAGTCTGTTCACATACTGTCCCAACTCTGTTATTTTGATATTTACTAATATGAATTTTCTCACCTAGTATTGATGGTCTGTCATTATCTAGTTTTAAAGATTTTTGTAAACAGTAATCAAATTTCTATCCCCCTTTTCTGCTGTTGGCCTTCTCTTGCTTCTTTCTCCAACGTTCAAAATTGCCTTCAGCTTCAGAAAATGTTAGTTCTGTTTCCTTGGTCTTCCTTTCCTGTTAACTTAAAATCTCTCCTTCTATACTCTCTGGTTTAAGGATAATAGATAATTTGGTTTTTGTTAAATGATTCTGAGGCCCAACCTGGGAATTTTCCTTCAAAATGAGCAATCCTCTGTCCTGAGTTACAGACTGTAGGTTGTAAATGCCTCGTGAGGCTTTTATCCTCTGTCCCATCCCCAACCTGCTGCCAGACCCAAGTTTTATTTATTTATTTATTTATTTATTTATTTATTTATTTATTTATTTATTTATTTATTTTAGCATCTTAGGATAATTAGAAACATAGACAAAGATAGCTGGGCCCAAAGAAGTTGAATTTAGGCATTAGTTTACCATCAAACTATCAGGGTTTGTTTGTTTTCTTGTGTGTGTGTGTTTTGTTTTTGAGTTTTTGTTAACATTTCCTCTTACTGTTTCAAAAACCACTTGGTATCAGAGGTCTGCTTTTGAAAGGTCATAGAGAACTCTCTGAAGACCAGAAGGAAGTAGGGCAATGCAGCATCACATTGTGTTTAGACCGAGAATTTCTGAACACGTGAGGATTGTTGCTTTATTTTGCCACTCAGCACCCTCTGTAAACTATTTTTGCAAACTAAAGTGTACTTTTTCTAGTTGTCACACATTAGCTGAGGGACAAGGTAAGAGAGTTTTGTGAATCTCACATTTTATTTTGTGTAAGGGTGCTGTTTGGGATTTGAGTTGCATAGCCAACTCTACAAGGAATCTCTGGAGATAGTCCTGCTTGACATTATCAGCCAGAATCATCATGGGGCTCCTGAAAAATTGTACAGTTTCTATCAGATACTGGGAATTGTGGGACTGACCACAAAGTTTCCCTTTTAGAGTTGATTACTGAAAAGCTCAGTCAACCTTACCACTTCCTTTGGCAATTGTGTTGGTTTTATAGTATCTATTTTACAATTAAGCTTATTTCTAACTCAGATTTACACACTTATCCTTGTTTTACATTCCTTTTAATTTACTTTTTTCCCTTACATTATCTTTCCCAGTTCATGTGAGGAGTCTTAAATTCTTTATGGAATAATATAGAGAGTAAATAAGGAAATAACTAAGAGCTACTCCACATTTCAACTCTCCTCTAGTTTAGGATTCATTGTAGTAAAGAATGAATTTTGTCTGCCCAGTTACGTTTTTCTCCTTTTATCTTCCACTCCTTTAGCTGGCTTTCTTAGTGCCCAGCCTTTAATCTTTCTCTGCACTGTTTATCATTTTTGATGTTACAGCATTATTGTTGTTGTTGTTATTATTATTTTGAGAGTCCAGTACTGACAAGGACACATCATCTATTTCCACTTCAAAAACAGTTCCTGTTCAAAAAGACCACAGATAAATATAACTCTCAAGTAAGCTAATAGAAGAGTCTTGTAACTTTTAGAAAGAGCGAAAACCGCTGTGCATCCCATGCTTTCTCAGGCATATGGTGACAAATAAGAAGATAAGACAGACTGCATTTTGAAACTGAGCAGTGATGCTCCTGGTACTGATTAAGTATCAGTAATCCCGTTGGCTTTATTAACCCTATCTGAAAGTACACTTTGAAGTGCTGAAGCTAGGTTTATACAATTGCACTCTGAGTACCACTATGCCAAGCAGTTTATCACAGTGTGTCATGGTGTGCATCTTTACCTGAAGTTAAAAAAAAAAAAAAAAAAAAACTCTCAACTTCAAATTGGGATTGATTTTTTATGCCAACAATATTATTCTCTGGCTCTCAGCTGGCATTGGCCAGCTTGCATTGGCAGCAAGATGATAGATAGGGCTGATGTTGGAAGAATGCATTTGGAAACTGGGATCAGGGTATTTCTGACCCTAAGCAGGCCTGTGGGTAAAAATATTTTTAAGTATCATTCTCTCTACTTGACAGTCATTAGAGGTATTTCACCCCTTCAAAGAAGATATGTAGTTCAAAGAATATATGAACCATAGAAGATTCAGTAGCAAATGAACTCCAAGATGTAATGAGAGTTTAGTGGAGAGAAATAGCTTATTTCGTGATTACTTTACTCAACTAATTTTCCAAACTAGAAATCTTTGATTATCCTTAATTCTTCCCCCTCACTCCCAATCTACAACCATTGTTTAACACTGTTCATTTTGCCTCCTTATGTCTTTGAATCTATCCAGCTTCTTTGACTCAACTACCATTCTCTTCATCAGGAAATAGGTTTGTGCTTTGCTTACCCCCCTGACTCTAATCCAGCTTCTTCTCTTGAACAAAGCAGCTACTGGGGCTAGCAGTAATTGAGTCTTGGCCCCTAGAAGGGAATCCAGACAAGGATAGCTGGAATTGTTTTTCTCCTTTATGGGCCCAAAGCATTGAATTCCAGGAAGATCTGAATGTAGCAGATCTTGACTCTTGACCAATGTTAATATCAGCCCTATATGAACTTGCCTGATTTCTTTAGTCCTCAATAAATCTAGGAGGAGATGAATGGGTGAGCCAGGTTTTCCCATTCTTGAGGTGGGACTATGCAAGGAAACTGGGGAACAAGTTGACTCCCTCATGTTATCTACTGAGTGACTGGCAGCCATCTGCTACGCTACTGTTGGCCCAAGGCATATGGAAGATTTTACCTTTTGCTACTTACAGGCTTGTTTATAGTTAGGGTGCTCCAACTACCATACCTGCATACCAGCGAGCTGACAAAGAAGAAGATAACAAATTTAGGGGCTGAGCAGCCAGAGAGAGGAATATCAAATAGATCTGCTAAAAGAGACTATTAACAATTTAACAAGAAAAATCATAAACACACTTAAGGAGATTGGGGTATAGCAAAACCCCCCAATTCTTTACATTTAAAACACTGCTTTATTTTAGAATCAATTTTTAATTGTATCTCAAATTAATATCTTGGAAGATGAGGTAAAAGAAATATTTCAAAACCATGATGAAAGCAAAGGCCTAGATGATGCGTCTAGAACAAATGTGAATAACCACTGTTTCAGAAAAAGAAAAAGGATCATACGAAGGAGAGGCAGTTATTTAAACAAATATTAGTGGGGAAAGTCCTCATACTGGATAAATACTTGAATTGCAGATTGAGAGAATGTACCAATTTGGGCAGATTTGATAAGAACAGATATTTTTGGACAGAGGTTTGCAGAATTCTGAATTCTAAGAATACATAGAAACCTCTTAAGCATGCAACAAAGAATAAATACCTATGGGATGTAGAGAAAACATTTTTTATGTTTATGCACAGTTAGAGCTGTCTGAATAAACTTTTTTGAAATGTGGGACCTGCCCTAAAAAAACAAACCTAAATGTACTGCATGGAGCACTGGGTGTTATACGAAAACAATGAATCATGGATCACTACATCAAAAACTAATGGTGTAATGTATGGTGATTAGCATAACAATAAAAAATTTAAAAAACCTAATGATGTATGGTGACTAACATAACATAATAAAATAAAATTTAATTAAAAAAGAAAATTAAAAAAAGGTTAATTTATAACTAGTTAGATAGTAAGAACTCCAGAATATTTACCTCTGCAGAGGTAGGAGGCATGTACTTATATTTCAAGGGGAAATGACAGCAGGAGTCGGAAGAAACCCATAGGTTGCAAAGCTAGAGACTCTGGTCTTATCTTTTCCTTGGAGAAATTTATTTACATTCCAAAGGGTTAGAGTAAGAACTCGGAATCTTTCATTACTTTTCCAAGGAGACAATCTCAGAAGGAGAAAGTAGACATTTGCCTCTTTCTCCTGTGTAATGTAGAAATCCATATTTTCAATAGTCTTCACTACAATGGAGACACTGTATATATAGGTGACATTTAACTTTTATAGTATTGCCCCAGAAGAGGGAAATTGGAGCACATAGGAGCTGGCACATTATTTACTTTAAATAAATTAATAATCTATTCTACCCCCAGAAACCTCTTGTCTGCATTCAGGATAATATATATATGCATTAAAAAAATTAACAGTACCAACAAAAGAAGATAATTTAACTAGCTTCAGGTTTTCCATCTGAAATATTGGAAGCTACAAGATAATAGATTAACCATCTTCTAGTATCTTAAGAACCTGCAATGATACTTTCAGTTAACATACACATATATACATTTATAGTTAATAGTTATATCTAATTTGATAAAACCTAGACTTTTTGTGAATGGGTGATACAATGTTAAACAAGGATTCTTTAAACAGGAGAGACATACTTCAAGGGTAATTCTAGAAAAATAAGTGTATGTGTTGCATGGGGAAAGGTAAGAAACCTGTAAAAGGAATGTAATAGTAAAACAGAACTCCCCATTTACAGAGGACAAGCTAGAATAAATAGCTCTGGGATGAATAAAAACTTGGTCAACCAAAAGCAAACATAAAGAACAAGAAAGTAAAATAATATATTAACAGAAAGATGAAGAAAATGGAATTGAGTGTATTAGCCATTATACTAAATCTTAATGGGTTAAATTCTACCATTAAAAGACATTCTGTCAAATTAATTTTAAAAATAAAACTGGAATATGTAGCAATAAAAGTGAAAATCAGGTTGATCAAATCAAAAATAAAACAGACAAAACAAGCAAAATGTCTTAATGTAAAGATGGAAAGATCGGAATTTACTGCATCTGCCATTATACTAATATGATTGTATTAAATTCAGTGGTAAAACAACATTCTGTCAGATTGACTTGAAAAGTAAAACCAGAATAAAAATTAACGGGAGTGAATAGCAACTTGATCAAACCAAATTAAAAAGAGAAAATAACAAATGAAAATAAATAATAGACATAAAAATGGATAGAAAAGAATCAAATATATCAACATCAACAACTACACTAAATATGATGAACTGAATTTTGCCATTAAAAGATACAGTCTGACTTATTAAAAAAACCCAGCAATATGCTATTTACCAAAAATATTAAAGCAAAATAATAAAGGTATGAAATTAAAGAATAAACAGATAAATATAACTAAAAATGAAAAGAAGTAGCAATATAACTGCAAGATAGGGCTGAAATGTGTAAACGTGGTAAGGAGAAACATTATAATGATAAAAGGTACAGGTTATGAAAAGGTAGACTCAAGGTAAATCTGTTTGCACCAAGCAATATAAAAGCTAAATATGGAGGAAAAACCTTTAGAAACACAAGGATAGCTTGTTAAACATATCACAACAGAAGAACATATCAATATATCATTTTCAGAATTTAGAGGTTCTGTAGAAGGTTCCATAGAAATAAAAACGTAATGCCTTTAAGGACTTGCAAAAACAGTCAATAAACTGAATTTACTTTTCTCTCTCTCTCTCTCTCTCTTTTTTTTTTTTACAGTCTCAGGTCTTTTATTTTCTTTACATTATCATGCCATGAATTCACAGGGAATAGGTTCCAGCGGTTTGGGCTCCTTTCCATTGGTTCTCACAAAGTGTGCTTCTCTGTGGGGCAGGCTGGCACTTCAGTTGAACCCAAGTACTTTTCTCTGTGGCTTCCTTCTTTTTCTGATCGTTTTCCTTCACACGCTTCAAGAAGCTGTCTCGGTTCTTTGAGTGTTTAATATGCTCAATGTGTACATTAATTCTCTTGGCAAGACTCTTGCCCTTAACTTGATTGTTTACAGCAATGCCAGCAGCATGCTGAGTAACATTGTAGACTCTTCCAGTTCAGCCATAGTAACATTTGTGGGGCATTCCTTTTTGAACAGTGCCTATTCCCTTGATGTCCACAATATCACCTTTCTTATAGATTCTCATGTATGTGGCCAAAGGAACAACTCCATGTTTTCTAAAAGGCCTAGAGAACATATAGCGGGTACCTCTCCTCTTTTCCTTTGTGTTGGTCATTTTGGCGAATTACTGGAAGATGGTGGTTCTGTCTGAAAGAAAGGCCTGAATTTACTTATTATTAATTAATAATAACTGTATTATTTATTATTTATAGACATTGTATAGAATATTATTGTCTCTTAAAAGGAATCGGCTCAACAGACTTTAAAAGTAGAAATTTTATAGGCTATATTTTTTTAACACAATCCAATAAAATTGGAAATAAGTAATATAAAGGTGAATATAAATACCTTAACAACTTGGAAATTAAGAAGTACATTTCAATATGACTCTTGGTTCAAGGAGGAAATTAAAACTGAACTTACAAAATACCTAGAAAGAAAAAGAAGTCAAATCCTTCATAGTAAAATCTTTCAGATACAAAAGTTATTCTCTGAATAACACTTACAGTTTTAAATATCCCATTTTTAAAGAAGAAAGAAATAATAAAGGAACTTAGTTTTAAAGAAATTATAATAAAACCATTAGCAAGCTAAAAGAATAAGGGAGAAAGGAATTTTTAAACAAAAGTTAGCCTAAAGTTACCAAAATATGAAATAATTCTCTCAGAAGTGTTGAAAGGATGATCCTGGTGCTTTTTTTGGGGGGGGGGGGGGCTTGTTTTTGGAAAACCAATTAAAAAAAAATGCCCTTTGGGTATAGCTAAGAAAAAGGAGAGGGAGCAAAAATATATATAAGAATAGAAATAAAAAAGAGATGTAATTATCATTACTGCGAGAGATTAAAAGAATAACAAGCAAATATTATTACAACTCTCTGGCAGCAAATTTGAGAACCTAGAGGAAATATTTCTAGGGAAATTGGTTATTGGATTTGGTGAAAAATAGACCTTTACCACCCAAACAAAATCAGTCAACATCATACACACACCTCAAATTTATTTTATTTTATTTATTTTATTTTTTTAAAGATTTTATTTATTTATTTGAGAGAGAGAGAATGAGAGATAGCACGAGAGGGAAGAGGGCAGAGGGAGAAGCAGACTCCCCGCTGAGCAGGGAGCCCGATGCGGGACTCGATCCCAGGACTCCAGGATCATGACCTGAGCCGAAGGCAGTTGCTTAACAAACTGAGCCACCCAGGCACCCAACACACCTCAAATTTAAAATATTTAGAAGAAAATAATGAAAGAGTATTTTTACCACTTTGGGGGTAGCAAAAGATTTCTTAAACATGACAGAAAGAGCAAACTTTAAAGAAAATGACTATAAACTGAGTTATAATAAAATTTATAATTTTGGTTTCTCAAAGGATATGAAAAAGCATGCATATACAGGCCACAGACTGGGAGAGAGATTTGTGTTAATCATAAAGGATTAAGATCCACAATAAAGAGAGCCTAAAAATCAGTAAGCATTACATAAATGACACAGTAGAGAATCTAGAAGCAAATTGTGTGATCAAATTACAGAAGAAGTAACCTCTAGTGGCTAACATATGAAAAATGCTTGACCTCCTTAGAACTTAGGGAAACGTTAATGAAAACTGCTATTAAGTACCATTTCACACTCATCAAATTTTCCATAATATAAAAATTTAACCATAACAAGTGTTTGTGAAAATGTGAAGCAAGAGAAACTCTTAGATGGGAGTGCATATTGATAAACTATGTCATTTAGTAATTAAGCAATTTGTACAAACCCTAAAGTCTATTAGTTCTATGGCTAGGTATATAATTTTGAAAATTTCTTAAACATACTCAGAAGGAAATGAACACAAGAATGATCATTGCAACATTGCTTATAATTACAGAAATTTGGAAATGAGTATTTCTTAAAAAGAAAAGGGTCAGAGTATGCTAAATTATACTATATTGCAGATAAAATTAATAAATTAGAACTACGTAGTTAAAAATTGATGAATTGTCAAAAGCATAGCCGAGTGCAAAAAACTGAAGTTCAAGAAAAAGATATATGTAGTATTAATACATTTATACAAAATTTTAAAGTATGAAAAACAACACTATACATAGCCTAAAAATAGATGTAATGATGAAAATATAAGGAAATGCATAGAAATGATACATACCAAATATAGAATAATGGTTAATTCTGGGAGTGAGGAAGGAAGATGTGATTGGAGAGAAGTACACCTCAGGCTTTAACTATATTGTTTGTATTTTATTTTTTAAGGTAGATGGTATGAATTTTTACTTTATTTTTGTACATATATATGTGTTTGAAATATTTCATAATACAATTTTAAAAGAAAATTTTACCATATACATTTTTAATTGCTTTATATATAAGGCAAAGATAACATAAACAAAGTCAATAAACTAGCAATAGATTTATAAAAATATTTGCAACACAGATGACAAGGGATTAACACATATTATATAGAAAGAGCCCTTACAAATTGACAATGAAAAGAAAAATGACCCAACAGAAAGTTTGACAACAATAAATGAATAATCAATTAATAAAAAGCAATTCATCTAACTAACAAACATAAGGAAAGGTGATCATATTCAAAAGAAGTCAGGGAAATGTGCATTAAATAATAAATGTTGCTTTATTGTTATCAGATTGGAAAAAATTAAACAGAATAATGTTATTTGCTGGCAGGCATGCAGCAAAAAGAGTAGTTGTGTGTAATACTGGTGGAACTATTAATTATTATAGTCTTTTTAGAAAGCAATTTGACAATTTTGGAAGGGTCAAGCCAAGAAAAATGTTATAAAAGAAAAAAATTACATGTATGTGTTACACAAAAATTTATATATAATGCATCTATGTATCTATTTGTATATATGTCTATTATATATACAAATGTATACACAGATATATATATATATACACACACACATCATAAAACAAGCATGATATAATTACAACAAACCAATGGTAGCACAACCATACAACAATGAAACAAAACAAATTCCAGCTTCAGTACATATTTCCTCATTGACTTTGGATAGCCTCTCTGAGCCTCATTGTCCCTAGCTGAAAATTAGGATGGCAGTTGCTTTTCCACAGGATTATTGGGTAAGGCAGTTTAAGCTAATTTATGCCCTGGCTAAATAAACAAAACAAACCCTAAAATCTTAGTGGCTTAACAACACAGGTTTTTACCTTGTTCACAATTCATACCCTGCATTGGTTGGCAGAAAGCTCTGCATATCACAGTTACTTTGGGTCCAGGATGACTGAGGATCCTCTTACAAGGGGTGTTTCAACTGTCCATTATGTCTGGGAAAGAGTGCTTGGAAGGGGATTATTGACTGGTCATCTCATGCCGGCATTTAAATGCTTTGACTCAGAAGTGACATATTTTCTCCTATAACCCATTGGCCAGAACTAGTCATGCATAAAAAGACACAGAAGTGTAAGTACTCTCTTGGGGTTTAACCAAAAGGACAATTAGATGAGGATGAGCCTTGGAAGTCTCTACCAAAGTTTTCATGAGAATTAAATGCTCAGTAATTTTTAGTTCCTTATTACCCTTTGTTTTACAGGTTTTAATTATTGTATTGTCTGTATAATTGCATCTTCCTTTTATCCTCTCATGAATCCAATCCTGTCTTTTGCCAGAAATGATTTTTTACAAGATGGCTTTGATGATGTCATACCATTGCACTAAGCATATTAGTGAGTCCCAATCCTAACTGAGAAAGTTTCTACTACTTTGTGTGATATTCTAGACATTTCATAGTCTAATACTTAGGTAAATGTAGGGAATGCTATTTGTGACTACCTCAAATCTCTTGGTATCCACTGCACTCGTTAATAATTCATAGTGTGAATTCTGCCCTCCTAAAATGCAATCCCTAACAGCCTATACCTCCCAGTGTCCCTTCCAACCAGTATAAAGGCACACCCAACTGGGTTTCTGATTCTGATCACATATACTATGGATTCTGTGGATAGCAACTCAGAATCTTGATGAATGAGGTGCATTTTTGGCATTATCTCTTCACATTTTTCTTTGCATGTCTTGTGTTGAGAGGGGGTGATTACCAGTTTTATTCAAAAGAAAGTCATACGAAAAACAAGCTCGCTTATTTGTCCTCCTTTGGGAGACTGAAGGAGAGATCATAAGATTAAGGATTTCATTTTACATGATTGAGAATTCAGCAGGTCTTTCAGATTCCAGTTTTAAGATTATTTATGCAGTAATTTTTTGAATAAACATTACTGGAGCAATTGGGTGTGTAAAAGTGTAATGACTGGAAAAACACCATTGCGACAGATGTTCTGAATGCTGAGGAAGATAGATCAACCTGACTGTGGTTTGGGGTCCAGGGTCTGGATTGCATGTCCAGGGGATTTAGGCACATGATTGAGCTCAGACTGTGGATGATGGAAGAACATGAAGGGACAAGTCACCTGATGGAGAAAAACTGTGTCAATCTTGAGCAAAATCCCTACACTTGTTAATATGATTCAGTTCTTGTGGCAAATGTCCATAAAACTGAAGTTGGTGTGCAAATTAGGATGAACACTGGATAGAGACCACATGCACAGAGGTGAACCAGAAATTGAGGAACCATTGGTGGAAACAGAGCAGAAATTTACTGAAAAAGACAGCATGGTATCAGACAGCATAGGTTGTGAAATGAGATATTTTATTCAAGTTTGACTCAAGCTGGAAGGCTCTAACTACATCTGTGTTACAGTGTTGGCTTTGAGGACATCACAGTAGATTATGGAAACAGATGGTAAGCAGTTTACAGCACGGTATAAGTGCTGTAGTTGAGGGACGGGCAAAGTGCTTTCAAAGTAGAAAGGAGGGAGTGGAAGCCAGGGGAGATCTCTCTTAAGTGGTGACATGAGTTCATTCTGAAGGGACTGGGGATATGGAAAAGGGAAGATGAGTTTTGCAAGAGAAATTGAGTCATGTGCTTATTCTTGGGGAAATTTAATTGTCCATCATATTTGGAGAGTGAGTGATCAAAGGTACATAATAAATATTTATGGAAAATTAAAAACTATTTTGAGCAGGTAAGGAGCTATCTTTTCTTTATGGAACTTATAACCTGGATAATGGAAAAAATGAGGAATGATATAAAATGTGTATAACTACCTACAAATAAAATTTAAAGTACACTGCAGGGGAAAAAGGAGGGTTGAAAAATAGAATTACTATTTTTATATTACCAAGAGTACAGTTTCTAATTTCTGGGCTTCTCTTACAGTATCTTTTGAGCACTGGGTCTTTTCTGACTTCTTGACTTTTCCTCTGTGGATAAAACATTTTCCTTATGTCTTTTTTTTTTTAAGATTTTATTTATTTATTTGACAGAGAGACACAGAGAGAGCAGGAACACAAGCAGGGGGAGTGAGAGAGGGAGAAGCAGGCTTCCTGCTGAGCAGGGAGCCCGATGTGGGACTCGATCCCAGGACCCTGGGATCATGACCTGAGCCGAAGGCAGACGCTTAACGACTGAGCCACCCAGGTGCCCTCCTTCTGTCTTTCTTATCTGTGAGAATATTTGAAGCTCGAAGGCCTGGAAGGGAATGATTAATGCTTTTGTTGTTCTTTTTGGCTAGACTAGTTTGAATTTGCCTTTTGGAGCTGTGGAATACAGTCTCTGACCTTTTCTAAATTTTAGTATCTTCCTATGAAAAGAAATTCTTTCAGATATCTGTGTGTGTCTCAAGAATCATCTTTTCCACACTCAATTTTAAATTTCAGCTTTCAAAATATTCTAAAATGTAGTCTAACACATAAACCCAAGGTCTCCATCATATACTATAGGTTCAAGGTCAGTACTTTTCAAATTTTAATGGGCACATGGATTGCCTGATAAAACAGATTGAGTTTCAGTAGATCTGAAGTGAGGCTTCAGATTCTGTATTTCTTAAGTTTTCTGGTAACGTGGATGCTGCTGGTCTGTGAGCCACACCTACTGCAAGGCATTAGGTAACTCTATGGGTGAAATAGGCCAGACTCAGAGGCTGGGTCATGCCTTGAGATTTTAGGGCAGAATTCTTGTTCTTCAATTTTCCCTCTATTTAGCTTGATAAACTCTGAAATCAAACAATTTTTCAAAATTCTCTTTCACTAAAGGCAGAGAGGAAGTTCTTCATTTTAGAATCTCTGTTTTTAGTATTCAGTTACCTGATCACTGAAGTTTGGTCACTCCAAGCAAGACTTATATAAGAGAGAACTATTCCTTCATTCACTGCACAGATTCCAACCCTAATACATTATATGAGAATGTGGTATATTGTTAGAGATGGTAGACATTTTTATGAGAGAGAAAGGAAATCAACTTGTCCCCATGACTGCCATTAAGTGGAAAAATTTTTCTTGGAGTATCTTTTTCCATGTACTTGTTGGTACTCACCAAATTTTTATGCTCATTTTGTATAGGGGGTATTCCTCTATGTTAAGCATCAAATGGAAAAATGCCCACAGTTATATGGATTCTCAATGCCACTCATCCAGTAGGCCATCTAAGTATTTATTGGATCCCAATTATATTCCAGGCAACATGATAAGCAACTGATACAATGGTGAACAAAACAGATTCTACTCACTGGGTACTTAACAGTCCAGTTAGCGAGACAAAACTTTAAAAATCAGCATAAACATTTAACTACAATTGTAGTCAGTGCTTTATTTTCTCTCCTCTTATATTTATTACAATAAGCCATTAAGTCGGTTCCTTGTTGATAGTAAGAAGAAAAAGAAGTCTCTTTAGAAAGCTAACACAACTACTAGTAACTCAATCTGACTCACTAAATCTTTTTGGAAAATGAGCTCTTTGATCATTGAGCTTTGGGTTTTCCTTTCATGAAACATTGCCTCAGACAGAGTAGATGGGGCTTTGCAGATGATCTGACCAAGACAACATCAATAACTCTAAGGTGCATTCCCCATCTTTTATTTACAGCCCAAGTCCATTCTTTTGTCAGTTTGTGCTTTGTGCATTTGACAAACCCTTTCCAGATGCCCCTTCAGAGCTTCCCCCTAAGTAGAGGCGGCTGGTCCATCTGTTACTCTGCCCTTAGTTACTACTGGCTTCATTTATATGTTGCATCTTTTTTTTTTTTAAGATTTTATTTACTTATTTGAGAGAGAGAGAGAATGAGAGATAGAGAGCACGAGAGGGAAGAGTGTTAGAGGGAGAAGCAGACTCCCTGCCGAGCAGGGAGCCCGATGCGGGACTCCATCCCAGGACTCCAGGATCACGACCTGAGCCGAAGGCAGTCACTTAACCAACTGAGCCACCCAGGTGTCCCTATATGTTGCATCTTCTTAATCAATACTGCAGAGGGGGCCCTGGACAGAGATGGTGCCCTCACATTTAAGTCTTGGCTGAACTGTGCTCCATAGGCTATTTATCCTTGACCAAATTCTCGTTTAAGGTTTCAAAAATGTAAGAGAGTTCTTTTTAGCTTGTCTGTTTTTCTCGATGTCCACCCTATCTTCACTAAACTCATTCTTTTTTGTATTTACTAAGCCTAATACATTTAAATTTCCTAATCAGAATTTCCCATAACATCTTCCTATGAATCCTCTTCCCCCACTTACCAAAAGTTCAATGTGCTTTGAGAGTAACATTTCAATGGAGACTTGATAAATAACATAAGGTGGCCAAGGCAATGGTAGGAAAAGGAAGGTGATCACTTTCCTGAGACATTTCTTCTGAGACGAGAGGGTGAATGTTCCACTGAAGAACTCAAAAAAGGTGAGTGTGGCTGGAACACAGAGAATGAGGGCATTTGGGTTGAGATGAGCTGGAGGGGTCAGTAAGTTCATGAGATGTCATTAAGAATTTTAAATTTTGTACCATAAACAAAGGGAAGATATTGAAGGGCTTTAAGCAGTGATATAAGGGCATTGCGTGGGATATTTTTATGTGTATGCATTGTTGTGCAGTGTAGTGACATTGGATTTGCATTTCAAAACTGGAAAAAGCTGAAGTTTTCTGAGACAAAGGAAGAGCAAATTAAGGCCTATGGCTGTTTTGTCACCACTGTGATCGTTTTAACATTGTCTAATCACAGACAGGATTTTCTGTAGCCTAATCTTAGAGAGGCCCTCCAAATACTCATCTGATCTTATTGAAGCCATTCTGAAGAGGAATTGCACTAAGACTCAAGACCCTTACATCACATATTCTTTACTAAGGGGTAGTTTTGATCAGACAAGATGAGAAGTCAATTAAAGTGATAGCAGGAACCAAGTCAGAGAAAAGAAGGGGGCTCCATCCACTTCACAAATATTAATGAGAACTGGCTAATCTACCCCCTTATTTGAAAAATTACATGAAAGTAAAATCGTAATTTCCCAGAAGCACTCATTAAGCATCCACCATGTGCAAAGCACACACATTATATGGCTTGGCATCACAGAGCATTTACATTTAGTTCACTGCAGTTTGGTGGATGGGACACATAAAAAGAAACCCATTACTTACTGAGAATTTGCTCTATGGTGATGGTGGAGAGAGTGTCCATTTGTTGTTCCATCTCATGATTTATGGCTATTGGGTCTTGGCTATGTCCCAGAATCGAGACTAAGTGGTTGGCCCTTGATGATGTCCTTCATTTTTCATTCAAGTCACCTTATCCATTGGATTGCAAACCATAAATCTACTTCCTACTATAGGCATATATATATCAGCTATATATTATATTCATAGATTTGTTTCTTTTCTAAAATCAACCCTATACCTTTTGTATTTTGTAAGGCAAAAAAGGAGATTTTATTTTAGCCTGACATGCTTTATGTGCTTGTATCCTGAGGAATCAATTACTTTCTTACTAATATTCATTTATTAGATAAGCTGGTATAGGTCATAAGGTTTCTTGAAGAGCTCTCCCTCATTACCAGTGCTCTGATTGGGTCAGCAAGAAAGAACCCTATAGTTGTGGCTTATGCCCTTCAGATGCCCAAGGGATATACAATTAAGAAAAAGGTTCTAAATATCAAAGATAATCTTGAATGCCTTTTAAACTACTTTCTGATTACATAATGCTAAGCAGCTAGTAAAATTGCCACATTAAAAACAAAAAGGAGAGAAAAAATTGCTATCTTTCTGAGACCACTATGCGAATAGCCTTATTGATCTCTGATTTCAAGGAGGATAAGGCCTGGTTTATTTCTAAGGATGAAGACTATGCACTTTCAGTTAAGGCTGTCAGAGGCAGCCTCTCTAAGACTGCAGCTGAGGATTGAAGAATCTACTACCATAGTACTTTTGTTCCATGAGTTCAGCATTACCAAGGGGGTTTGTGAAGTCAGGCAGGTGAAGCCTGGGAATGATAAAATCAACAAGACACACTCATGCACATGTATGTGCACTCATGGCATTTGTCATACAGACTTCAATATAGGGCAGCAAGTCTGCTTTTCATCCCAGTACCAGCGTGTCTTATAACTAGGAAAAATGCTTCCATTTCTTAGGCTACAGAGAAATTGGACAGATGTCTTAGAGAAAGAGAGACAGTGTATTATTCCCTTGAAATCTTTTGGTTTTGATGATACTGCTGTCATCTTTGTCTGTGACTTCTGTCTTACTACCACTTGTGATAGTCATCACATTGCACTGGTTGTGGAGTATCAGAACTTCCCTGTTTCCTAAGGACTGACTGCACCACCCTTCTTTCCTTACCAGTGGTATAATAGTTACGTTACTTGAGCAATGAATAATAAATAGAAATGAAAGTACACCCCCCAAAAAAGAAAAACTCATTGAAATTATTGTTGTCAGGGACTGGAGACTCATTGCTTCTGATTTCCCATTTTTTTTTTATTTTACTTTAAAATTTTTATTTTTATGTTTATCACCATACATTACATCATTAGTTTTTCATGTAGTGTTCCATGATTCATTGTTCGTGCATAACACCCAGTGCTCCACGAAAATGTGCCCTCTTTAATATCCATCACCAGGCTAACCCATCCACCAATCCCTCTCCCCTCTAGAACCCTCAGTTTGTTTTTCAGAGTCCATCATCTCTCATGGTTGGTCTCCCCCTCTGATTTACTCCCCTTCATTCTTCCCCTCCTGCTATCTTCTTCTTCTTCTTCTTCTTTTTCTTAACACATACTGCTTTATTTGTTTCAGAGGTACAGATCTGTGATTCAACAGTCTTGCACAATTCACAGCGCTCACCATAGCACATACCCTCCCCAGTGTCTATCACCCAGCCACCCCATCCCTCCCACCCCACCACCACTCCAGCAACTCTCAGTTTGTTTCCTGAGATTAAGAATTCCTCGTATCAGTGAGGTCATATGATACATGTCTTTCTCTGATTGACTTATTTCACTCAGCATAACACCCTCCAGTTACATCCATGTCATTGCAAATGGCCAGATTTCATTCATTTGGATGGCTGCATAATATTCCATTGTGTATATATACCACTTCTACTTTATCCATTCATCTGTTGATGGACATCTTGGCTCGTTCCACATAGATTGGCTATTGTGGACATTGCTGCTATAAACATTGGGGTACACGTACCCCTTCGGATCCCTACATTTCTATCTTTGTGGTAAATACCCAGTAGTGCAATTGCTGGATTCTATGGTATCTCTGTTTTCAACTTTTTGAGGAACCTCCATGCTGTTTTCCAGAGTGGTTGCACCAGCTTGCATTCCCACCAACAGTGTAGGCGTTTTCCCCATTCTCCACATCCCCACCAACATCTGCCGTTTCCTGACTTGTTAATTTTAACCATTCTGACTGGTGTGAGGTGGAATCTCATTGAGGTTTTGATTTGGATTTCCCTGATGCCGAGCGATGTGGAGCACTTTTTCATGTGTCTGTTGGCCATTTGGATGTCTTCTTTGGAAAAATGTCTGTTCATGTCTTCTGCCCATTTCTTGATTGGATTATTTGTTCTCTGGGTGTTGAGTTTGATAAGTTCTTTATAGATTTTGGATACTAGCCCTTTATCTGATATGTCATTTGCAAATATTTTCTCCCATTCTGTCAGTTGTCTTTTGGTTTTGTGGACTGTTTCTTTTGCTGTGCAAAAGCTTTTTATCTTGATGAAATCCCAATAGTTCATTTTTGTCCTTGCTTCCCTTGCCTTTGGCAATGTTTCTAGGAAGAAGTTGTTGCAGCTGAGGTTGAAGAGGTTGCTGCCTGTGTTCTCCTTTAGGATTTTGATGGACTCCTGTCTCACATTGAGGTCTTTCAACCATTTGGAGTCTATTTTTGTGGTGGTGTAAGGAAATGGTCCAGTTTCATTCTTCTGCATGTGGCTGTCCAATGTTCCCAACACCATTTGTTGAAGAGACTGTCTTTTTTCCATTGGACATTCTTTCCTGCTTTATCGAAGATGAGTTGACCATAGAGTTGAGGGTCCATTTCTGGGCTCTCGATTCTGTTCCATTGATCTATGTGTCCGTTTTTGTGCCAGTACCATACTGTCTTGATGATGACAGCTTTGTAATAGAGCTGGAAGTCTGGAATTGTGATGCCGCCAGCTTTGCTTTTCTTTTTCAACATTCCTCTGGCTATTCGGGGTCTCTTCTGGTTCCACGCAAATTTTAGGATTATTTGTTCCATTTCTTTGAAAAAAGTGGATGGTATTTTGACAGGGATTGCATTGAATGTATAGATTGCTCTAGGTAGCATTGACATCTTCACAATGTTTATTCTTCCAATCCATGAGCATGGAACGCTTTTCCAATTTTTTGTGTCTTCGTCAATATTTTCATGAGTATTTTATAGTTTTCTGAGCACAGATCCTTTGCCTCTTTGGTTAAATTTATTCCTAGGTATCTTATGGTTTTGGGTGCAATTGTAAATGGGATCGACTCCTTAATTTGCCTCTCTTCTGTCTTGTTGTTAATGTATAGGAATGCCACTGATTTCTGTGCATTGATTTTATATCCTGCCACTTTACTGAATTCCTGTATGAGTTCTAGCCATTTTGGGGTGGAGTCCTTTGGGTTTTCCACATAAAGTATCCTATCATCTGCAAAGAGTGAGAGTTTGATTTCCACCTTGCCAATTTGGATGCCTTTGATATCTTTTTGTTGTATGATTGCTATGGCTAGGACTTCTAATACTATGTTGAATAGCAGTGGTGATAGTGGACATCCCTGTCGCGTTCCTCACCTTAGGGGGAAAGCTCTCAGCTTTTCCCCATTGAGAATGATATTCGCTGTAGGTTTTTCATAGATGGCTTTTATGATATTGAGGTAGGTACCCTCTATCCCTACACTCTGAAGAGTTTTGATCAAGAAAGGATGCTATACTTTGTCAAATGCTTTTTCTGCATCTATTGAGAGGATCATATGATTCTTGTTCTTTCTTTTGTTAATGTATGGTATCACGTTGATTGATTTGCGGAAGTTGAAACAACCTTGCAGCCCAGGGATAAATCCCACTTGGTCGTGGTGAATAATCCTTTTAATGTACTGTTGGATCCTATTGGCTAGTATTTTGGTGAGAATTTTTGCATCCATGTTCATCAAGGATATCGGTCTCTAATTCTCCTTTTTGATGGGATCTTTGTCTGGTTTTGGGATCAAGGTAATGGTGCCCTCTTAAAATGAGTTTGGAAGTTTTCCTTCCATTTCTATTTTTTGAAACAGTTTCAGGAGAATAGGTATTAATTCTTCTTGAAATGTTTGGTAGAATTCCCCTGGGAAGCCATCTGGCCCTGGGCTTTTGTTTGTTGGGAGATTTTGGATGACTGCTTCAATTTCCTTAGTGGTTATAGGTCTGTTCAGGTTTTCTATTTCTTCCTGGTTCAAATTTGGTAGTTGATACATATCTAGGAATGCATCCATTTCTTCCAGGTTATCTGAATTGCTGGCATAGAGTTGTTCATAATATGTTCTTCTAATTGTTTGTATGTCTTTGGTGTTGGTTGTGATCTCTCCTTCATTCCTGAGTTTGTTGATTTGGGTCATTTCTCTTTTCTTTTTGATAAGGCTGGCCAGGGGTTTAATAATCTTGTTAATTCTTTCAAAGAACCAGCTCCTAGTTTCGTGGATCTGTTTCACTGTTCTTTTGTTTTCTATTTCATTGATTTCTGCTCTGATCTTTATTATTTCTCTTCTCCTGCTGGGTTTAGGCTCTATTTGCTGTTTTTTCTCTAGCTCCTTTAGGTGTAGGGTTAGGATGTGTATTTGAGACCTTTCTTGTTTCTTGAGAAAGGCTTGTATTGCTATATACTTTCCTTTAGGACTGCCTTTGCTGTATCCCAAAGATTTTGAACAGTTGTGTTTTCATTTTCATTGGTTTCCATGAATATTTTAAGTTCATCTTCTATTCTTGGTTGACCCATTCATTTTTTAATAGGATGCTCTTTAGCCTCCATGTATTTGAGTTCTTTCCGACTTTCCTCTTGTGATTGAGTTCTAGTTTCAAAGTATTTTGGTCTGAGAATATGCAGGGAATAATCCCAATCTTTTGGTACTGGTTGAGACCTGATTTGTGACCTAGGATGTGATCTATTCTGGAGAATGTTCCATGGGCACTATAGAAGAATGTGTATTCCGTTGCTCTGGGATGGAATGTTCTGAATTTGTCTGTGAAGTCCATTAGGTCCAGTGTCTCATTTAAAGTCTTTATTTCCTTGTTGATCTTTTGCTTAGATGATCTGTCCATTTCAGTCAGGGGGGTCTTAAATCCCCCACTATTATTGTATTGTTGTCAATGTGTTTCTTTGCTTTTGTTATTAATTGCCTATATAATTGGCTGCTCTCATGTTAGGGGCATAAATATTTACAATTGATAGATCTTCTTGTTGGATAGACCCTTTAAGTAGGATATAGTGTCCTTCCTCTTCTCATTACAGTCTTTGGTTTAAAATTGAATTTGTCTGATATAAGGATTGCCACTCCAGCTTTCTTTTGGTGTCCATTAGCATGGTAAATAGTTTTCCACCCCCTCACTTTCAATCTCAGGGTGACTTTGGGTCTAAAATGAGTCTCTTGCAGACAGCATATCGATGGGTCTTGTTTTTAATCCAATCTGATAGCCCGTGTCTTTTGATTGGGGCATTTAGCCCATTTCATTCAGGGTAACTATTGAAAGATATGAATTTAGTGTCATTGTATTGCCTGTAAGGTGACTGTTCCTGTATATTGTCTGTGTTCCTTTCTGGTCTGTGCTGCTTTTAGGCTCTCTCTTTGCTTAGAGGACCCCTTTCAATATTTCTTGGAGGGCTGGTTTCGTGTTGCAAATTCCTTTAGAGTTTGTTTGTCCTGGAAGCTTTTTATCTCTCCTATTTTCAGTGACAGCCTAGCTGGATATAGTATTCTTGGCTGCATATTTTTCTCGTTTAGTGCTCTTAAGATACCATGCCAATCCTTTCTGGCCTGCCAGGTCTCTGTGGATAGGTCCTATGCCAATCTAATGTTTCTACCATTTAGGTTACATATCTCTTCTCCCGAGCTGCTTTCAAGATTTTCTCTTTGTCTCTGAGACTCGTAAGTTTTACTATTAGATGTCGGGGTATTGACCTATTTTTATTGATTTTGAGAGGGGTTCTCTGTGCCTCCTGGATTGATGCCTGTTTCCTTCCCCACATTAGGGAAGGTCTCTGCTATTATTTGCTTCAGTATACTTCTGCCCCCCTCTCTCTTTCTTCTTCTTCTGGGATCCCAATTATTTTAATGTTGTTTCATCTTATGTTATTGCTTATCTCTCGAATTCTGCCCTCGTGATCCAGTAGTTATCTCTCTTTTTCTCAGCTTCTTTATTTTCCATCGTTTGGTCTTCTACATCGCTGATTCTCTCTTCTGCCTCATTTATCCTAGCAGTTAGTGCCCCATTTTTGATTGCACCTCATTAATAGCCTTTTTGATTTTACTTTGGTTTGATTTTAGTTCTTTTATTTCTCCAGGAAGGGTGTCTCTAATAACTTCCATGCTTTTTTCAAGCCCAGCTAGTATCTTTAAAATCATGATTCTTTTTTTTAAAATTTTTATTGTTATGTTAATCACCATACATTACATCATTAGTTTTTGATGTATAAAATCATGATTCTGAACTATAGGTCCAACATCGTACTAATGTCCATATTGAGTAGGTCCCTGGCAGACGGTACTACCTCTTGTTCCTTTTGTTGAGGTGATTTTTGTCTTCTTGTCATTTTGTGCAGAGGAGAATAGATGAATGAGAGAACACAATGCTAACAGGTTAACAACGTCCCCAGCAAATATACTCTAAACAAATCAGAAAAGAACTGAAGCCAGGGGAAAAGAAAGGGAAAGAAAGAAAAAAGAAAGAGAAAAAGAAAAAAAGAAAAAGAAAAAGATAAAAACAAACAAAAACAGAACAAAACAAAAAAAACAGAATATGATCAAATATAATCAGGCTAGTGCATCGATCAGTGCCATACACAAGATTTTGGGTGTCTTTTGGTCTGAAGAAAGTGCCCCCTAAAATTTTAAAGAAACAAAGACTTATATATGTACAAAATAAGGGTTGATACAATGAAGGGATGGAAGATGACTGTAAAGATGAAATGTATAAAAGATTTTATAAAAGTAATTGATAAGTTGTTTGAAAAATGAAAGAGGAAGATTAAAAAAAAAGGGAGAGAATGTGATCAGGTAGGAGACTAGAACAAAGCCATACAGTGGTGATTTAGGGTATATTTTGATCTGTTAGAAGAAACTGTATCTCAAAATTTTAAAGAGAGAACAACTTATATGTATATATGCCAAAAATAAGAGTAACTACTATGAAGGGATAGAATATGACTCTAAAAATGAAAAATAAAAATGTTTTTTTAAAAAAGGGATTGATGAGTTGTTGGTTGAAAAAGGGAAAAAAATTCAAAGAAAAAAACAGTTAAAAAAATTAACTTTGTAAAACTAATGAATCATGGTAAAAAAGCCATGAATTCTATGTGCAGTATTCCCCTAACGCTGGAGGTCTTCCGTTCTCCTTCATCGGTAAACTTGGTCTTGTCTGGCTGTTCATGCTGATCTTCTTGGGGAGGGGCCTATTGCCATGGTTCCCAAATGTCTTTGCCGGAGGTGGAATTGCCTCGCCTTTGTTGGTCCGGGCTAAGCAATCTGCTGGGGTTTGCCCTCGGGAAATTTTGTTCCCTGCAAGCTCTCGGTACAACTTTGGAGAAAGAGTGAAATGATGGCCTCCCAATCTCCGCCCTGGAGGAGCCGAGAACTCGGGGCCCCACTCCTCAGTGCGCCCCCAGTGAAAAGCAGTCACTCCCATGTCTCCGGTCTCCGGCCGTACTCCATGCTCATCCGGCCTGTGACGGAGCGTTTGTATCTCTGGCACCCGACCTGGTGTCGAGTCTCCAAACCCAGCAGATCCCTGTGGTGCGCTCCCATGCC
This sequence comes from Zalophus californianus, assembly GCF_009762305.2. Classification (NCBI taxonomy): domain Eukaryota; kingdom Metazoa; phylum Chordata; class Mammalia; order Carnivora; family Otariidae; genus Zalophus; species Zalophus californianus. The sequence goes on from NC_045609.1 coordinate 25,748,594, forward strand.
ACTCCTCCTGGCGGATGAAGGGGAGTCTCCCTGGATCTGCCGCTTGTTGGGTCCCTGCTGGTGCAGCAGTGGCCCGACTGTGCCGTGGATCATAGTTTATGGCAACCCTGAGCTGAGAGCCCACACTTCGGCTCCGTCTCTGTACCCGGCTTCCCTGCTCCGATACCTCAGAGCTCTCCTGCACTCAGGCACCTGCAGTCTTTCTGTGACCCCAAGGGTCCTGAGACCACACTGTCCCGCGAAGGTTCCACCCCCAGCTTAGCCACTGGTGCGACGTCCTTCAGCAGAGCCGACCTCCAAAAATTCTGATTTTGTGCTCCGGCTCTATCACTTGCCAGAAGCGGCCGATGGAGGCCCCTCCCCTGCTGTCTATCCTCCTGAATATCGCCTCAAATTCGCTTCTCCGCACGTTCTACCTTCCAGTAAGTGGTCGCTTCTCTGTTCAGAGAGTTGTTACTACTCTCTTCTTCGATCTCCTGTTGAGTTCGTAAGTGTTCAGAATGGTTTGATCCCTATTCAGCTGAATTCCTGAGACCAGACGAAATCCAGGTCTCCTACTCCTCCGCCATCTTGCTCCGCCCCCCTGAATTCCCATTTTTAGCTGCGCTCTATGTAGATGGATTCTGAATCATTGACAAATGTATAGCATTGACAAGAAGGTGAGAGCTCAGTAAGACCTTGATAATCTGCAAAGCCTATGTAAACTGGGTCCCTTCTTTGCTAAGTATTTTAGTCCTTTTGTAATCAGCACCTTTTTAGTTGCATGCAGTAACCCTGTAATTAAGTGACATATGGTTGGAAAGAATTCCTTTGTGAAAAATCAATAAAGAGGAAAATTTAACTTCTGGTGGGAAGTATAGATAATGGAGGAAAGACAAAGCCCAGGACACCAATAGAAAGAATGCCTGGGTCCCATTTAATATTTATAAATCATAATACATACAGAGACTGCTTACAGTTCTCTTTGATTCCTAGCGTTTTTCACACCCATTTATGTATGTCATGTTTAATACATTGGTTTTCTGGTGGATGCTCATTTGAATGGCAGTGAACCTTAACTATAAAAAAAGCAACAACTAAAAATGCATAATTGGATCTAAAAAATTATATGAAAGGAAGATTATTACTAACAACTTCATTAACTTTGTTTTCTTTTTTAAACCTAAAGATGAAAATAAAAGCAATATGGAAATCATACAACATCTCTCAGGAGTACTTTTTGTTCCCTAGAAAATTAATTTGCAACTGATTGAATTAAAATGTAGAGGGCCCATGCAAATAGGCTCTTGTGGCAAAATAAGTCACGAAAAGCTTACAGGGAGAAAATAAATATCTACTAATGCCTTTTTATTCTTGATTTCTAAAGCACAGTGTGTCAGTTAATAACAAGCCCAAAATTGCTCCTATATTTTAAAAGAAAATCATTTAATTCTTGAGGTTATATTTTAGCTACTGCCAAATACTTATTGTTAGACAGTATCTATTTATGTTTTTATTCATCTATCAAATCAGTGTATTTCCATAAATTTCCTTGAGCATCTCCCCAAGGCTTTTTCTGTGGTTTATGCTCTTGTACTATACTGTACATGAAGCTATTTTGCATCATACTTTTCTCCCCCTCCGATTTGCCAGCTAAAAGGGAAGATAGAAAAATATAGTATCAAAGTATATAAATGAACGAATGAAGTAGCCTGACTAAAAGAGAAGAAAAATTGATGATATTGAATTAACTAGTTTCAAGTTTTGGAACTAGGGTATTTTTATGAGTGAACCCTTTTAATTTCTATCCATGATGATGGCATTTGCAATGACATGGATGGAGATAGGATTATGCTAAGCAAAATAAGTCAGTCAGAGAAAGACAAATACCATATGATTTCATTCATATGTGGAATTTAAGAAACAACACAAAGGAGCAAAAGAAAAAAAAGAGAGGCAAACCAAGAAACAGACTCTTACGTATAGAGAACAAACTGATGATTACCAGGGGGGAGAGGGATGGCGGGATGGGTGAAATAAGTGATGGGGATGAGGGAGTCTACTTGTGATGAGCACTAGGTGTTGCATGGAAGTGTTGAACCACTATATTGTACACCTGAAACTAATATTACACTATGTCAACTAACTGGAATCTAATAAAAACTTTAAAAAAGTTCTATCCTTGATGGTGAAATACTATACTCCCTTAAGAAAATGAGCAGAGAGTGAATTGGCAGTTTGCAACAGAGGTTATATTATTGATTGAAGAAACATAAATTAATGTTAAAATTCACTGATAATCTATAGAAAGAAAATTTTGAAAGAGCTAATGTGTTAACTAGTGTCAGATGATCACTTTTAGATTAAAATATCCAAAGCTGGAAAACCTGGAACATGGGCAGCTCTTGTATACCAGTGGCTTGAGTGCAAACTGGAACATCTATTTGAGGGCAATTATCATGTGTTTCAAGAACCTTAAAATGGTTAAAATATTTTAACCCAGCAATTCTGGTTTTGAGAATATAAATTTAGGAAATAATCCTAAATGCATGTTTAAAAATATGTACGGAGTGTTTTTAATAAAGGAAATTGGTAAGAATATAAAAATACAAAAATGAAAAGTTATATTAAATAGAATGTTGTGGTGGACATGGTGATCCACTGTCCAAATATCCCTGCGCGGAAGGACTTGTTGCCCTAGCTCCTGGGAGAGTTGTCAAGTGACAGTGCTTTCATCGGATGGACTCCAGGTGGCTGCAGAAGCCACCTTGCTGAAGGTCACACACCCTTGTCAAGACAGCCCACATACCATGACATAAAATTTGGGGTATAAAGGCCAAACATGGGGCAAATGTTAGCGCCAGAACTCATGGTGGGGTTGCCCAAGCTTGCTGTGGGGCTGGCACCATAGCCTGACTTTTCTCTGCTCAGTCCTGCCTTCTTCCTCTCCCTCCCTGCAGTGTTTACTCCAAGGGCACTCATTCCTAAATCTTTGCACCCTACGCTGAGTTGAGTGTGCTTCCCAGGGAAGTCAACCTACCACAGATATGTATAACCTGTGACAAATCTGTAATTAATGGACTCTAATGTAGAAATTAAAATGGTTTTATGGGAAAGTTTATAGTAAAATAGGAAATTATCTAGGTATAGGGGAAAAACCATGCAGATGTATAATCTATCTATCCATACATTTAAATCCTGTAAATGAATGTAAAAAATTATATAAACAGTAGCATGAACAACACAAACATTGTACTGGGAAATATTTTGTCTCTCTCCCTTCCTCCTTCCCTAACCGCCTTTCTACCTTCCTCCTTCTTTCCTTTACTCTTTTCTTTTTTCTCACTGATTATTAATAAGGATATATTACCTTAGTCATGGGCAAAGCAAAATTTCATTCAAAAATAATCATATTCAAGTTTAAAAAAAAGTGTTTTTAAAAAGCACTGTGTCTGACAGAGCAAAGAGTCTTTGTGCTTACTGTTAATATATTTATTTAAATATAGTTCTAATGACATTTCACATATTATCCTAGATGTTTTGTGATGTATAATAATTTTACAAGTAAGTAGTGTAAAGTATAATATATTAAAAAAAAAACCCTAACAATCTTAGGATGGAGATAAAACCACGTGGTATAGCATATAGCACATTTAAGCAAAGCCAATGATATGTAAAACCTATATGTAAATAAGTAAATTATTCCCAATGGCCCTTGAGATCTTGGATAGTGTTCCAGCCTTTGAAACCTGAGATCTCTAGTGGCAAAATTGTCTTCTCTACCCTAGCTTAACTCACTGGAAATATGTGCACATTGGCCTCTAAAGACAACTGTGAACATCCAGTATCTGGTAGTGTTCATGAGAATCACTGGAGAATCCTGTACCCCTTTTCCATTCCCTATCAGCTCTTGAGCTTGTCTCTAAGGATTCTGTGATTTACAGCTTACCCCCTGCCTCCTAGTTTTTGTATCAGGCTCGGTCTGTTTTTCAGTTCTGTGTTTTACCAAGCCTACTACCTGGCCCTGCTAGCTCTCTCTAAAGTATTAATTCCGCATTCCCTTACTGGTCCCAGAAAAACCTAACCCTGGCCATGTGGTGCCAGTGAAAACTCTCTGTAGTTTTTACTCGTCCCCCTAATCTGAGCTGGCCAAAGGCCTGTCACTTCACAGTCTTTACTAGCCTGAAGACAAATGGCCAGAAATTACTCTACAAAATTAAAAAGTAAACTGACAATTTGTAAATGCCCAAGTATCACAAATGAAATATTTTGGCAAATGTTCTTGAAAAGATAAAGCTGACAACATTCTTTTTCAGGTGAAAGAATGCCCAGAATGACATAATTTCTTGAGAAACACTGAATATGAATGAAGTTCCAATATTTTTTAAATGCTTGATTAAAAAAATTAAAATAGATAATAGATTCACATTTTAAAATTCAATAGGTAGGAAAAGGTGTCCATGAAGTTTCCCTCCTGTCCCTGTCTCTCCATCCACCTTGTGCCCTTCCTAAGCAACAGTGTTATGAATTTTAAGTATACCCTTCTAGACATAGTCTATGTATATAAAATCTGCTTTCTATTAATAATAAGATCTTACTTCAGGAGGGCAAGGCCATGGTCTATTTTATTTAGTTTCCTCCTTAATATCTAGCACAGTCCCAGGTATAGTAGGTGCTCAATAAATATTTGTAGAATGCAATAGTAATCAATACAGATATTATTCTTGTCTCTGTCATTTCTCTTTTCCTTGCCTTCAATCTATCCAGCAATTTTAGTTGATTCACCAGAGGAAAATTTTTCACCTCATCCCTTCACAATTTCTGCAATCACAGTCCAACCTCAGGGTCTCCAATCTATGTATTAGAGTTAAATCCTCCTAAAAGTTATTCTTGCCTTTTTACATAAGATAACTAGCTAGGCACAGAGAGAGAGGCAATGTGGTAGTATGGCTAAGAGCACCAGATTGGTCATTGGGCTTGGGTTCATACTTTAGCTCTGCTATTTACAATCTACTTGGTGGTCCTAATTTATTTGAAGCAGAGGAATATTTCTTTTGATGCATTGGCTGTAGGAAGAAGGGAAAATCACATTTATCCAAATGCGAACTGATTCTAAATTTTTAAGATTGATCTCTATAACTAATGTTATAATCAAAGTCTAAATTCGAGCCAAGGATGAGATAAAGCAAGATGACATTAATATTGAACAGCTGGTTGATGTTAAATCTTTCAAAGAGCCAATCCAGCATTGGTTTATTAGCAGGGCTTGGGGATATGTGTCTTTTCCTCTAAGTACTAACAACACCTGGCTTTTCAAAGTACTAATTAGAATGGCTTAACAGGTTTCTGTTAGTTTCTTCAAGATATATGAATTCTCATTGATGCATGAGTTGATGAAAGTATTTTGATGTTTTTGGAGTTTGGACCTTAGCCATGGCTACATATCCCTAAATGTGGGAACTCAGATAAGACTTGAAGATATTTGCATGACTTATGAAATTAAAACTTGAACAACTGTCCATCGAAGTGTGAGCTATTCTTCCTGTGAATCCTGGTTATGTGAACCAAGATGAAATTTCGATTTGAACTCCATAGTGTAAGTTTCTTACTGGTGCAACCAAGGTATTAGATGAGTAATAAATAGGTTTGTTCATTTTGCAAGTGAATTATTATTATTATTATTATTTTATTATTATTTTAATCCATGAATTGAACACAAGTTGACCAGGTAATGACTTAAGGAAACCATTTCCTAACAAGCATGGAATGCTCATGATCTCTCAGCAAGGCTGGCAAGCTTATGAGCAAGATTCTGCTGCTTTTACACTGACAAAAAATGTGGACAAAGAGCCATTGAAGGTTACTTTTAACATAATCAATATTGATTGCCAGTTGTACCGGGCTCTTCCTGAATTGGACTATTTTCCTTCTAAAGATGCTGTTTCTTGACCATCTCATGTTCAGATAGGAAATTATTTCAACCCTCCGTGGAATCATGTATGTTCTAAATAGTTGTTGCTGCCCTAAAATCCTTGAATCAAAATTTAACTGTAGGTAGAATTTGTTAATGAAGTTAAAGTTTTAATTTAGGGGTGGGCAAGCTATAATCCACAAGCCAAATCTGGCCTGCTTTGTATAGCCTGAAAACTAAGAATGCCTTAACATTTTTCAGTGGTTGAAAAAAACAAAGGAGAATAGTATTTTGTGACATGTGAAAATTATTTGAAATTCAAATTTTAGTGTCCATAAATAAAGTTTTATTGGAACACAGACATACTCATTTACATATTGTCCATGGATAGTTTTATACTGCAATGGCAAAATTAAGTAGATCTGACAGAGACCATATGGCTTGCAAAACTTAAAATATTTATTATCTGGTTCTCAACAGAAAAAGTACACTCATTCTATTCTAATTTATTTATTTATATTTTACTGTGAAGAGAGGAAAAATACATCTTTTTAAGGTAAAGAGGAATCAAACTAACATATACAGAGTTTACTAAGATTATGGTATTGTGTGGATGAAGGACTTGGTTGATTTAGTGAAATTGAAAATAAAAACTGTGGATAGGTAAAAATAAATATGAGTTATCACTATGCCTAATGAAGCAATCAATTCAATGATTATTCCTCTTATTGTTCTTAAAAAAGTAGTGACATCAGAGGCAAATAGGAATGGCTCAGTTATAAAGGAGGAGAGGTAGAACCTCCCCTGCTCTCAAGTGTGAGCTCTGCAAGCACCTGCCTTTTTCTTCTCTGTGACTTCAGTGCTTAGGGAGCTCAGTGTACACTGCCTGCTGACTGAATGTTCCACATGGACGTTTTGGTGAATAACACCTGGTTGGCTGATGAAAGGAAGGTATCTCTGAACAGAGGTTACAAAAGAAACTGAAAATAGAGACATTTTTCTCAGAAAAGAAAAGAAGCAGAAAAATTCTCTTTTCTTCCCTATCTATTCAGCAGCCTGGCCTTCACCTCGATAATGTGTTTGTAATCAATCTGTTTCTACAGACTCATGGATTTAAATCGCTCACTGTGACTCTTCTTTATATCAGAGTCATTACCCTTGTTTATAATTTAGGGACTTTAATTTTTGCTTCCTAGATAAATGGTATGGTCTTTCTGGGCTTTTATGTGTTCCATAAATGCTTTTTGGAATCACTCAATAACATTATCTACAAGGAGTAGGGTAATTACCTAACAGTGGTAGCAGGAAGTTCTCTGAATGAAAATTCCATGTTTTCTCAGCCTGGTGGTGCAGTGAAAAGAACATCATACTCTTATTTGGGACAGTTGGGTTCCAGCTCTGTCTCTTCCAGGGATGTGATATGTGTTCTGAGCATACTGTTTTACTTCTCTAAGCCTAAATTTCTTTGTCTGTAAAACGAAGAAGTAAGGCTAACTCGGTACTTTTGTATATTTTAAAGCAACTCCTAAAATATTAAAAAATAAAAGTGTTATTATGCTAGTATGGATTTACACTTTAAGTCCAAATTTATAACATTTACTCTCACCATCAAAAATAAAAACATAAATACTTTAGTGGTCTCTAAAGTGCTCAGATATGATTCTAGTTCACAGTTGAGTGTGTATTTTCAAGTACAGCTTTAAAAATACTTAAAATATTTTTGACAAATTCTACTGGAATCAAGTCTTTGTAGAAGCCCAAGGCATCGCTGTTGAAATTTAAAAGCCTCTGTAGTATGTCCTCTGAGCATTCCCTCTGAAGGACACAGCATACTATCAGGTACTTCTGTAAGAAGTGATTTCAGAGGACCAGAATATTATATTGTGTAGGACTTGTTTACTATTCGATGCAATAATACACTAGAAAAGGACCTCGAATGCCACTTCATCCACTCTCCTGACTTTTTAATGATCTCTGTGGCTATAATGTTTCTGCATGTTTGGCACTATGCTAGGGACTAGGAATAAAATGGTGAACAAGACATTCTCTGGTTTTAGGGGCCTAGTGAACTTCCTCTTCCAAAACTGTTACTCCTCTTGTGTTTGAGATTTCACTTAATTCCAACACCTAGTCATACTAGCTGGAAAATTTGGGATCATTTTACACTTTTCTCTCTCCCTTACCCCTACACAGAACCAAGTCCTATTTTTAAAAATAAGTCTCCCTATTTCTACTGCTGCTGTTCTGTTTCAGAGCTTGCTATAACATTAACCATAACAGAACCTTATTTACTTCTTTTGGATTCAGTTTTCATCACTCTCATCTCTTTATACTCAAGTAAAAGTGAGTTTTATGGTTACCAGACATGTTATTTTACTCATTCATCCAGCAAGTTTTCACTGAATCTCTGTCATGTGCCAGAAAGCAAGCAAAAGGCTGGGGATAAAATGACAGTGAAGTCACAGTTGCTCTCCTCTAGAAGCTCACATGCTTATGGATGCTATCCCGATTCTTTTCCATTCCCACATCAGGATTAAAGCACTCAAGTACCCATGTCCTAGCTCCTGGGAATCTTGGTGACTGTCAGCTCTTAGATGAGTCCCTCTCTGGGAATTGCTCTTAGCTAAAGAGTCATAACCCACTTACACTGACAGGTTAATGCTGGGATTTAATGGCCTATCCCAGTTTCCTCAGGGAGGAAAACTGTGAACAGCCATTCCAGCTGCAGAATATCTGTGGGATTGGTTGAGGCCTGTGCTCCAACTGCATCACAGCCAAACTTCTCCCTTTGCTTAAATCTTTCCACACCCCTGGTAGACATTGTTCTCAAAGAGCACTCTCTCATAAATCTTACCATGCAGATCTCCCTCTCCCAGTGAGGCTGTTTCTGAGATCTGATCTGTGGCAAAAATCTAGAGAGAAAGAGGTAAGCTGAACCATTTCCCAGGAAAATAGGATATGGTTTTAAAGTTGATTTCAAATTACACAAGTGTAATATAAATAGAGTCTCATTTTTAGAAAGACATATGATGGGGAGGCTAAAAGCCCCCTTGATTACACTCTAATCTCTTTTTTTCAAACTTTAAAAAAATGCACAAGCATCCATATGTGGTTGTAGATATTCGCTATTATTTTCTTGGGTTTTTCCTTTTCAGCATAAAGTAAATCTTATATGTAATGTTTAGCAATCTTATTTTACTCAATTTTAAGTGTGTGAGCTCTATTCACATACACATATTTGCCAGATTCTTTTTAGCTGTTGTGTCAAGACACCAGGAAGAATGATATTTTAAATGAATGACCAGAAGCTCATATGTACGTAGACTTTATTACGTTAACAAGTATTTATTGAATATCTTTTACTTACAAGGCATTATTCTTGGTACTGTGGATGCAGCAGTGAACCAGATGGACACTGATCTGCTTCATTCTTGCCAAACATATATATAAGCATATGTGTTGGCAATATTTAACATAGAATTTTCTTTTTCTTTTTTTAAAGATTTTATTTATTTGACACAGAGAGAGAGAGACAGCAAGAGAGGCAACACAAGCAGGGGGGAGTGGGAGAGGGAGAAGAAGGCTTCCCGCTGAGCAAGGAGCCTGAAGGAGGGCTCGATCCCAGGACCCTGGGATCATGTCCTGAACCGGAAGCAGACGCTTAACGACTGAGCCACTCAGGCACCCCAACATAGAATTTTCTGAGGCATTCTATATGAATGTAATGGTATCAAATCAGCATTTCCTTCTTTTTCTCCTTGAAAACTGATAAAAGATCAAAAATGAAAAATAAAAATCACAACTATTTTTAGTTAAAGTAAAACTCTGGAAACCAAAATATGTGGGTTGAAAATGCAGTGGAGATAAAGGAGATAGGCAGACAGGCAGGAGGAAGCAAGAAAGACATGGCAGAGTGATGATTCAGCAGCCTTCAGAAAGAGCCAGAAGAAATCACGGTTTTCATAGAGTGTGGCACAACAAGATGTTCGTAACTTAAATTCCATGTTTACTGTTGAGAGGGAGAATGGTGTACCAGCTGGTGGCAGAAACTGTCCTTTACACAGCATGATTCCAAGAAGTGTAGCCTTCAGATGATGGTGGAGCTCTCTCCAAAATAAAGCAAAGAAAGCTATCCTTGCTTACTAGGGGGGAATTCCCTGGAGAGATAACGGACGGACTATTCACATCCTGAATGCATGGAGTTTTTGTATGTGATTGAAAATAAGTTGTTATCAGTTTAAAATAGACTGCTTTTAACTATAAGGTCTTTTACATAGGTCTCATGGTAACCACAAAGGAAAAATATCTAGTAGATACATGAAAGATAGAAATTCAAGCATACCACTATAAAAAGTAAATGACAAAGGAAGCCAGAAACAGAGGAAGACAGAACAGACAATACAAAACAGAAAACAATGAACAAAATGGCAATAGCAAGGTTGAAAGTGAAAGGATGGGAAAAGATAGTCCATAAAAATGATAATTGCATGAGATCAGGGATGGCTGCACTTATAGCAGATAAAATAGACTTTCTGTCAGAAAGGGTCGCAAGACACAAAGAAAGTCACTATATAGTGATAAATAGGTCAATTTATTAAGAGGATATAACAATTCTAACCATATACACATTCAACATTGGAATGCCTAAATAATTACAGCAAACGTCATCTCTGCAGGGAAAAACAGAAAGCAGTGCACCAATGGTGGGACTTCAATACCCTACTTTCAACTTTGGATAGATCTTTAAGACAGAAAATCAATAAAGAAACAGTGGACTTGAATAACATCATAGACCAAATGGACATGACAGGCATATACAGAATATTCTAACCAATAGCCCCTTACTCAAATGCACATAGAACATTCTCTATGATAGATATGTTGCATTACCAAGCAAGTCTGAAATTTAAAAAGATTGAAGTTATATCAAGCATTTTTTCCCAATCAAAATGGTATGAAACTAGAAATCAATAATAGGAAAATTAGAGAATTCACAAATATGCAGAAATTAAACAACATACTCCTGAACAAGGAATGCGTCAAAGACAAAATCAAAAGATGAATCAAAAAAGCATCTTGAGACCAATAAAAATGAAAACACACATACCAAATTTATGGGATGCAGCAGAGCCAGGTCTAAGAGAAAAGTTTATAGCAGGTATGTATGTATATATACACGTACATATATACATATATGTCTATATAGAGAGGGGGAGAGAAAGAGAGAATGGAGAATGCCAGTATGTATATGAAAAGGTAGTCAGCATCAGGAAATCAAAGTGAAAACTGCAATGAGATATAACCTCATATCTGTTAGGATAGCTGTTATCAAAAAGAGAAGAAATAATAAGTGTTGACAAGGATGTAGAGAAAAGGGAACTCTGTACATTATTGATAGGAATGTAAATTTTACAGCAATTATGAAAAACAGTATGGGGTTTCCTCAAAAACTTGAAAATAGGACTACCTATGATCCACAGTGCCACTTCTTAGTATACATCTGAAGGAAATTAAATCAGTGTCTTGATGAAATATCTTCACTCCTATGTTTGTTGTAGCATTTTTCACCACAGCCAAGATATGGACATACATAAGTGTTTGTAGACAGATGTGGTATATGTGGTATATATTTACAATGGGATATTATTCATCCATAAAAAGAAAGAAATCCTGCCATTTGCCACAACAAGGATTAATCTGAAGGATATTATACTAAGTGAAATAAGCTAGATAGAGAAGGACAAATACTGTATGATGACATATTTATGTGAAATTGAAAAAAGACGAACTCATAGACCAAAGAGTAAAATGGTGATACCAGTGGCAGCGGTGTGTGGAAAATGGGAATGTTTGTTGGACAAAGGGTACAAACTGTCAGTTATAAGATGAAAAAAATTCTGGGGTTCAAATGCACAACATGGTGACTATAGTTAATAATACGGTATTATATCCTTGAAATTTGATAAGAGAGTAGATCTTAAGTGTGCAAGACATACACACACACACACAGAATGGCAACTGTGTGACATGCTGAAAATGTTAACTAACTTGGTTATAGTAATCATTTCACAGTGTATACGTATATCAAACCATCATATTGTACATGTTAAATCTATACAATTCTTTTCTTTTTTTTTTCTTTAACATTTTATTTGACAGGAGAGACACAGTGAGAGAGGGAACACAAGCAGGGGGAGTGGGAGAGGGAGAAGCAGGCTTCCCGCTGAGCAGGAAGCCCGATGCAGGGCTCGATCCCAGGACCCTGGGATCATGACCGGGACAGAAGGCAGATGCTCAACGACTGAGCCAACCAGGCGCCCCTATACAATTATTTTCAATTAAACCTCAACAAAGCTGGAAAAAAGGAGATACACTAATTTCATTGATCCCATATAAAATTAATGAATATGATCTAGAGAAAAAGAGGATTAATACTATATCAAGTGATAACAATGATCACTAGACCAAAAATACCTTTTTAAAAAATTTTTATTGTTATGTTAATCACCATACATTACATCATTAGTATCTGAGTAGTGTTCCAGGCTAACCCAACCTCCCACCAGCCCCACAGAACCCTCAGTTTGTTTTTCAGAGTCCGTCATCTCTCATGGTTCCTCTCCCCCTCTGATTTCCAACCTTCATTCTTCCCCTCCTGCTATCTTCTTCTTTTTTTTTTTTTTTTCTTAACATATATTGCATTATTTGTTTCAGGGGTACAGATCTGTGATTCAACATTCTTGCACAATTCACAGCACTCACCATAGCACATACCCTCTCCAATGTCTATCACCCAGACACCCCATCCCTCTCACACCCCCCACTCCGGGAACCCTAAGTTTGTTTCCTGAGATTAAGAATTCCTCATATCAGAAAGATACATATCTTTCTCTCATTGACTTATTTCGCTGAGCATAATACTCTCCATTTCCATCCATATCATTGCATATGGCAAGATCTCATTCCTTTTGATGGCTGCGTAATATTCCCCTGTATATATATATTCCACTTCTTTATCCATTCATCTGTCGATAGACATCTTGGCTCTTTCCACAGTTTGGCTATTGTGGACATTGCTGCTATAAACATCGGGGTGCACGTACCCCTTCAGATCCTTACATTTGTATCTTTGGGGTAAATACCCAGTAGTGCAATTGCTGGATTCTATGGTAGCTCTATTTTCAACTTTTTGAGGAACCTCCATACTGTTTCCCAGAGTGGCTGCACCAGCTTGCGTTCCAAACCATGGTGTAGGAGGGTTCCCCTTTTCTCTGCATCCCCGCCAACATCTGTCGTTTCCTGACTTGTTAATTTTAGCCATTCTGACTGGTGTGAGGTGGTATCTCACTGAGGTTTTGATTTGGATTTCCCTGATGCCGAGCGATGTGGAGCACTTTTTCATGTGTCTGTTGGCCATTTGGATGTCTTCTTTGGAAAAATGTCTGTTCGGGTCTTCTGCCCATTTCTTGATTGGATTATTTGTTCTCTGGGTGTTGAGTTTGATAAGTTCTTTATAGATTTTGGATACTAGCCCTTTATCTGATATGTCATTGGCAAATATTTTCTCCCATTCTGTCGGTTGTCTTTTGCTTTTGTGGACTGTTTCTTTTGCTGTGCAAAAGCTTTTTATCTTGATGAAATCCCAATAGTTCATTTTTGTCCTTGCTTCCCTTGCCTTTGGCAATGTTTCTAGGAAGAAGTTGTTGCAGCTGAGGTTGAAGAGGTTGCTGCCTGTGTTCTCCTTTAGGATTTTGATGGACTCCTTTCTCACATTGAGGTCTTTCAACCATTTGGAGTCTATTTTTGTGTGTGGTGTAAGGAAATGGTCCAGTTTCATTCTTCTGCATGTGGCCGTCCAATTTTCCCAACACCATTTGTGGAGACTGTGTTTTTTCCATTGGACATTCTTTCCTGCTTTGTCAAAGATGAGTTGACCATAGAGTTGAGAGTCCATTTCTGGGCTCTCTATTCTGTTCCATTGATCTATGTGTCCGTTTTTATGCCATCAAGACAGTATGGTACTGTCTTGATGATGACAGCTTTGTAATAGAGCTGGAAGTCCGGAATTATGATGCCGCCAGCTTTGCTTTTCTTTTATTTTTTTCTTTTTTAAAAAAATTTTTTATTGTTATGTTAATCACCATATATTACATCATTTGTTTTTGATGTAGTGTTCCATGATTCATTGTATGTTCATTACACCCAGTGCTCCATGCAGAATGTGCCCTCTTTAACACCCATCACCAGGCTAACCCATCCCCCTACCCTCCTCCCCTCTAGAACCCTCAGTTTGTTTTTCAGAGTCCATCATCTCTCCTGGTTCGTCTCCCCCTCTGACTTTCTTCCCTTCATTCTTCCTCTCCTGCTATCTTCTTCTTTTTCTTTTTTCTTAAAATATGTTGCGTTATTTGTTTCAGAAGTACAGATCTGTGATTCAACAGTCTTGCACAATTCACAGCGCTCACCATAGCACATACCCTCCCCAATGTCTATCACCCAGCCACCCCATCCCTCCCACCCCAACCACTCCAGTAACACTCAGTTTGTTCCTGAGATTAAGAATTCCTCATATCCGTGAGGTCATATGATACATGTCTTTCTCTGATTGACTTATTTCACTAAGCATAACACCCTCCAGTTCCATCCACGTCGTTGCAAATGGCAAGATCTCATTCCTTTTGGTGGCTGCATAATATTCCATTGTGTATATATACCACCTCTTCTTTATCCATTCATCTGTCGATGGACATCTTGGCTCTTTCCACAGTTTGGCTATTGTGGACATTGCTGCTATAAACATTGGGGTGCACGTACCCTTTCGGGTCCCTACATTTGTATCTTTGTGGTAAATACCCAGTAGTGCAATTGCTGGATCGAATGGTAGCTCTAATTTCAACTGTTTGAGGAACCTCCATATTGTTTTCCAGAGTGCTTGCACCAGCTTGCATTCCCACCAACAGTGTAGGAGGGTTCCACTTTCTCCACATCCCCGCCAACATCTGTGGTTCCCTGACTTGTTAATTTTAGCCATTCTGACTGGTGTGAGGTGGTATCTCATTGAGGTTTTGATTTGGATTTCCCTGATGCCGAGCGATGTTGAGCACTTTTTCATGTGCCTGTTGGCCATTTGGATGTCTTCTTTGGAAAAATGTCTGTTCATGTCTTCTGCCCATTTCTTGATTGGATTATTTGTTCTTTGGGTGTTGAGTTTGATAAGTTCTTTATACATTTTGGATACTAGCCCTTTATCTGATATGTCATTGGCAAATATTTTCTCCCATTCTGTCGGTTGTCTTTTGGTTTTGTAGACTGTTTCTTTTGCTGTGCAAAAGCTTTTTATCTTGATGAAATCCAAATAGTTAATTTTTGCCCTGGCTTCCCGTGCCTTTGGTGATGTTTCTAGGAAGAAGTTGATGCGGCTGAGGTCGAAGAAATGCCTGCCTGTGTTCTCCTTTAGGATTTTGATGGACTCCTGTCTCACGTTTAGGTCTTTCAACCATTTAGACTCTATTTTTGGGTGTGGTGTAAGGAAATGGTCCAGTTTCATTCTTCTCCATGTGGCTGTCCAATTTTCCCAACACCATTTGTTGAAGAGACTGTCTTTTTTCCATTGGACCTTCTTTCCTGCTTTGTCAAAGATAAGTTGACCATAGAGTTGAGGGTCCATTTCTGGGCTCTCGATTCTGTTCCATTGATCTATGTGTCTGTTTTTGTGCCATTACCATACTGTCTTGATGATGACAGCTTCGTAATAGAGCTGGAAGTCCGGAATTGTGATGCCGCCAGCTTTGCTTTTCTTTTTCAGTATTCCTCTGGCTCTTCGGGGTCTCTTCTGGTTCCATACAAATTTTAGGATTATTTGTTCCATTTCTTTGAAAAAAGTGGATGGTATTTTGATGGGGATTGCATTGAATGTGTAGATTGCTCTCGGTAGCATTGACATCTTCACAATGTTGGTTCTCCCAATCCATGAGCATGGAACGTCTTTCCATTTCTTTGTGTCTTCTTCAATTTCTTTCCTGAATATTTTATAGTTTTCTGAATACAGATCCTTTGCCTCTTTGGTTAAATTCATTCCTAGGTATCTTATGGTTTTGGGTGCAATTGTGAATGGGATCGACTCCTTGATTTGTCTCTCTTCTGTCTTGTTGTTGGTGTATAGGAATGCCACTGATTTCTGTGCATTGATTTTATCGCCTGCTACTTGACTGAATTCCTGTATGAGTTCTAGCAGTTTTGGGGTGGAGCCTTTTGGGTTTTCCACATAAAGTATCGTATCATCTGCAAAGAGTGAGAGTTTGACTTCCTCTTTGCCGATTTGGATGCCTTTGATTTCTTTTTGTTGTCTGATTGCTGTGGCTAGGACTTCTAATACTATGTTGAATAGCAGTGGTGAGAGTGGACACCCCTGCCACGTACCTGACCTTAGGGGAAAAGCTCTCAGCTTTTCCCCATTGAGAATGATATTCGCTGTGGGTTTTTCGTAGATGGCTTTTATGATATTGAGGTATGTACCCTCTATCCCTATACTCTGAAGATTTTTGATCAAGAAAGGATGCTGTACTTTGTCAAATGCTTTTTCTGCATCTATTGAGAGGATCATATGATTCTTTTGTTCTTTCTTTTGTTAATGTATTGTATCACGATGATTGATTTGCGGATGTTGAACCAGCCTTGCAGCCCAGGGATAAATCCCACTTGGTCGTGGTGAATAATCCTTTTAATGTACTGTTGGATCCTATTGGCTAGTATTTTGGTGAGAATTTTTGCATCCATGTTCATCAAGGATATCGGTCTGTAATTCTCCCTTTTGATGGGGTCTTTGTCTGGTTTTGGGATCAAGGTAATGGTGGTCTCATAAAATGAATTTGGAAGTTTTCCTGCCATTTCTATTTTTTGGAACAGTTTCAGGAGAATAGGTATTAATTCTTCTTGAAATGTCTGATAGAATTCCCCTGGGAGGCCATCTGGCCCTGGGCTTTTGTTTCTTGGGAGATTTTTGATGACTGCTTCAATTTCCTTAGTGGTTATAGGTCTGTTCAGGTTTTCTATTTCTTCCTGGTTCAAATTTGGTAGTTGATACATCTCTAGGAATGCACCCATTTCTTCCAGGTTATCTAATTTGCTGGCATAGAGTTGCTCATTATATGTTCATATAATTGTTTGTATTTCTTTGGTGTTGGTTGTGATCTCTCCTCTTTCATTCATGATTTTGCTGATTTGGGTCATTTCTCTTTTCTTTTTGATCAGTTTGGCCAGGGGTTTATCAATCTTGTTAATTCTTTCAAAGAACCAGCTCCTCGTTTCGTGGATCTGTTCTATTGTTCTTTTGATTTCTAGTTCATTGATTTCTGCTCTGATCTTTATTATTTCTCTTCTCCTGCTGGGTTTAGGCTTTATTTGCTGTTCTTTCTCCAGCGCCTTTAAGTGTAAGGTTAGGTTGTGTATTTGAGACCTTCTTGTTTCTTGAGAAAGGCTTGTATTGCTATATACTTTCCTTTAGGACTGCCTTTGCTGTATCCCAAAGATTTTGAACAGTTGTGTTTTCATTTTCATTGGTTTCCATGAATTTTTTTAATTCTTCTTTAATTTCCTGGTTGACCCATTCATTCTTTAGTAGGATGCTCTTTAGCCTCCATGTATTTGAGTTCTTTCCGACTTTCCTCTTGTGATTGAGTTCTAGTTTCAAAGCATTGTGGTCTGAAAATATGCAGGGAATGATCCCAATCTTTTGGTACCGGTTGAGACCTGATTTGTGACCTAGGATGTGATCAATTCTGGAGAATGTTCCATGGGCACTAGAGAAGAATGTGTATTCCTTTGCTTTGGGATAGAATGTTCTGAATATGTCTGTGACGTCCATTTGGTCCAGTGTGTCATTTGAAGTCTTTATTTCCTTGTTGATCTTTTGCTTAGTTGATCTGTCCATTTCAGTCAGGGGGGTGTTAAAGTCCCCCACTATTATTGAATTGTTGTCAGTGTGTTTCTTTGCTTTTGTTATTAATTGGCTTATATAATTGGCTGCTCCCATGTTCGGGGCATAGATATTTATAATTGTTAGATCTTCTTGTTGGATAGACCCTTTAAGTAGGATATAGTGTCCTTCCTCATCCCTTATTACAGTCTTTGTTTTAAAATCTAGTTTGTCTGATATAATGATTGCCACCTCAACTTTCTTTTGGTGTCCATTAGCATGGTAAATGGTTTTCCATCCCTCACTTTCAATCTGGGGGTGTCTTTGGGTCTAAAATGAGTCTCTTGCAGACAGCATATGGTTGGGTCTTGTTTTTTAATCCAATCTGATAGCCTGTGTCTTTTGATTGGGGCATTTAGGCCATTTACATTCAGGGTAACTATTGAAAGGTATGCATTTAGTGCCATTGTATTGCCTGTAAGGTGACTGTTACTGTATGTTGTCTGTGTTCCTTTATGATCTTTGCTGCTTTTAGGCTCTCTCTTTGCTTAGAGAACCCCTTTCAATATTTCTTGGAGGGCTGGTTTCGTGTTTGCCAATTCCTTTAGTTTTTGTTTGTTTTGGAAGCTTTTGCTCTCTCCTCCTATTTTCAATGACAGCCTAGCTGGATATAGTATTCTTGGCTGCATAATTTTCTCATTTAGTGCTCTGAAGATATCTTGCCCGTCCTTTCTGGCCTGCCAGGTCTCTGTGGATAGGTCCTTTGCCAATCTAATGTTTTACCATTGTAGGTTACATATCTCTTCTCCCGAGCTGCTTTCAGGATTTTCTCTTTGTCTCTGAGACTCGTAAGTTTTACTATCAGATATCGGGGTGTTGACCTATTTTTATTGATTTTGAGAGGGGTTCTCTGTGCCTCCTGGATTTTGATGCCTGTTTCCTTCCTCACATTAGGGAAGTTCTCTGCTATAATTTGCTCCAATATACCTTCTGCCCCTCTCTCTCTTTCTTCTTCTTCTGGGATCCCAATTATTCTAATATTGTTTCGTCTTATCGAATCACTTATCTCTCGAATTCTGCCCTCGTGATCCTGTAGTTGTTTCTCCCTCTTTTTCTCAGCCTGTTTACTTTCCATCATTTGGTCTTCTATATCACTGATTCTCTCTTCTGCCTCATTTATCCTAGCTGTTAGTGCCCCCATTTTTTATTGCACCTCATCAATAGCCTTTTTGATTTCGACTTGGTTTAGTTCTTTTATTTTTAGTTCTTTTATTTCTTTTATTAGTTCTTTTATTTCTCCAGAAAGGGTTTCTCTAATAACTTCCACGCTTTTTCAAACCCAGCTAGTGTCTTTAAAGTCATGATTCTGAACTCTAGGTCCGACATCGTACTAATGTCCGTATTGAGTAGGTGTCTGGCTGACGGTACTACCTCTTGTTCTTTTTGCTGAGGTGATTTTTTTCGTCTTGTCATTTTGTCCAGAGGAGAATAGATGAATGAGAGAACAAAATGCTAACAGGTTTACAACGTCCCCAGCAAATATACTGTACACAAATCCGAAAAGACCTGAAACCAGGGGAAAAGAGAGGGAAAGAAAGAAAAAAGAAAGAGAAAAGAAAAAAAAAGAAAAAAGCTAAAAACAAAAACAGAACAATACAAAAAAAGCAGAATGTGATCAAATATGATCAGGCTAGTGCATAGATCAGTGCCACACATTAGATTTTGGGCGTATTTTGGTCTGTTAGAAAAAAGTGCCTCCTAAAATTTTAAAGGAAGAAAGACATATATGTACAAAATAAGGGTTGATACAATGATGCGATAGAAGATTACTGTAAAGATGAAAATTATAAAAGATTTTATAAAAAGACTTGATAAGATAAGAAGTTGTTTGAAAAAAGAAAGAAGATTTAAAAAAAAAACGAAAAGGAGAGAATGTGATCAGGCAGGAGACTAGAACAGAGCCATATACTAGTGATTTAGGGTATATTTTTATCTGTTAGAAAAAACTGTATCTCAAAATTTTAAAGAGAGAACAACTTATATATATATGCCAAAAATAAGGGTAACTACTATGAATGGATAAAATATGACTCTAAAAATGAAAAAAAAATAATTTTTTTTTTTTAAAAAGAGATTGATAGGATGTTGTTTGAAAAAGGGAAAAAGAAAAAGAAAAAAAAAACAGTTAACTAAAATTAACTTTGATGAACTAATGAATCATGGTAAAAAAAAGCCATGAATTCTATGTGCAGTATTCCCCTAGCGCTGGAGTTCTCCCGTTCTCCTTGATCGGTAAACTTGGTCTTGGCTTGCTGGCTGTTCGTGCTGATCTCCTGGGGGAGGGGCCTGTTGCTGTGGTTTTCAAATGTCTTTGCCGGAGGCTGAATTGCCCCGCCCTTGTCGGTCCAGGCTAAGCAAGCTGCTCGGGTTTGATCTCAGGAGCTTTTGTTCCCTGCAAGCTCTCCGTACAGCCTTAGAGTACCAGGGCAAAAATGGTGGCCTCCCAATCTCCACCCGGAGGAGCTGAGAACTCGGGGCCCCGCTCCTCAGTGCGCCCCCAGAGAAAAGCAGTCACTCCCTTGTCCCTGGTCTCTGGCCGCACTCCGTGCTCACCCGGCCTGTGACCGAGCATTTGTATCTGTGGCACCTCACCCCGTTTGGAGTCTCCAAACCCAGCAGATACCTGCGGTGCATTCCCCGCCGCTCCTCCCCGGGAAGGAAGGGGAGTCTCCCCGGATCTGCTGCTTGTTGGGTCCCTGCTGGGGGAGCAGTGGCCTCACTGGGCCGCGGATCACAGTTTATGGCAACCCCAAGCTGAGAGCCCGCGCCTCAGCTCCGTCTCTGCAGCTGGATTCCCCTCTCCGATACCTGGGAGCTCTGGCGCACTCAGGCTCCCCCGGTCTTTCTGTGACCCCAAGGATCCTGAGACCACACTGTCCCGTGAGGGTTCCACCCCCGCTTAGCCACTGGAGCGACGTCCCTCAGCGGAGCCGACTTCTAACAGTTCCGATTTTGTGCTCCGCGGCTCTATCACTTGCCAGAAGCGGCAAGCGGAGGCCCCTCCCCCGCCATCTATCCTCCCGAATATCGCCTCGGATTCACTTCTCCGCACGTCCTACCTTCCAGAAAGTGGTCGCTTCTCTGTTCAGATAGTTGTTGCTACTCTCCTCTTTGATCTCCTGTTGAGTTCGTAGGTGTTCAGAATGGTTTGATCCCTATTCAGCTGAATTCCTGAGACCAGACGAAATCTAGGTCTCCTACTCCTCCGCCATCTTCACTATGTACTTTCCTCTTAGCACTGGCTTTGCTGCATCTCAAAGATTTTGAACAGTTGTGTTTTCATTTTCTTTTGTTTCTATGAATTTTTAAAATTCTTCTTTAATTTCCTGGTTGACCCATTCATTCTTTAGTAGGATGCTCTTTAGCCTCCATGTATTTGAGTTCTTTCTGACTTTCGTCTTGTGATTGAGTTCTAGTTTCAAAGCATTGTGGTCTGAAAATATGCAGGGAATGAAACCAGTCTTTTGGTAGTGGTTGAGACCTGATTTGTGACCTAGGATGTGATCTATTCTGGAGAATGTTCCATGGGCACTAGAGTAGAATGTGTATTCTCTTGCTTTAGGATGGAATGTTCTGAATATGTCTGTGAAGTCCATCTGTAGACCAAAAATATGTCTTAAATATGAAAAGAAAATGCAAAAACAGACCACAGAGTAAAATTGTTTTTTAAAGCTACAGATGAAAATAAAGATGGTACATTTGAACCTTCTCTTGTGTGAAGTCCCTTGGCTGCCCTATATTTTGTGCTTTAGAATTGTTGAGATATTAGGTAATATGGTGCATATAACATATATTTTTAACATCTGTGGTGAAATCTGGAGCAATACTCTCTTATTAAGCACATTGATACTTTTGGTGGCAAACACCTCATTTTCAAGAAAGTGGGCTAAAAATATTATAAGAAACCTCATTCATTATTCCTAAAGAATAATGCCTTAACATGAATTTAGAAGTATAAATTTTTAGAGACTTTTGGACTTCAATTTGTGAATTAGGAAATTTGGACTTCTGCAATAGCATTAAGACCAGTTATGTCTGTTATATCCAAAATATAGTTTACTAAAATGATTTTCAGATTAGACCACAAAAAACCCAATTCTATGCTTTATAACAAGATATAAAATAACTAAGTAACTGAAAGAAATTGACAAAAGGATGGGCAAAGGCTTACTAAATATAAGCAAAAATAAAGCAGGGATTATGATCTTAATGACCAATAAAGTTGATTTATGCCCCAAACATTGAAATTAAAGAAAATGACACTGTATAATAACCAAAGGGTATAATTCATGATAAATTTATAACTTTTCTGAACATCAGTGCACCATTTTACTTATGAAGCAAAATGAGAAATACAAAACCCTGTTAGCACGGTACTTTCATTCATTCATCTCAGTTTATTAACAATGAAGATGATTAAAAAGTAAGGCTAGGGGGCAACTGGGTGGCTCTGTTTGGTTAAGTGTCTGACTTCTGGTTTTGGTTAAGGGCAGGATCTCTAGGATTGAGCCCCTGCATTGTTGGTCTCTATGCTCAGTGGGGAGCCCACTAGAGGATTGTCACTCTCCCTCTCCCCCTCCCCCTGCTTGCACACTCTCTCTCTCTCAAATAAATAAATAGATCTTTTTTTTTTAAAAAAAGAAGGGCTACAGAAGATCTAAATATTATTAAAGGAATATCTAATATGTAATTTATATATATAATTGACATGAGTTTATATAGCATATTTATGTCAAATTCTGTACCCTGAAAGTACATCTTATTTTCAAGTACCTTAGGAATAGTCACAAAACATTCTTCATATATTAGACCAGAAAGAAAACCTTAGTGAACTCAAATATTAGGAGTATTAAAATACATTTTCTGATCATAACGCAATCAAGTAGGAAATAAATAGTAAGCAGCAAACCAAAAATACTTCATTAGCTGGGAATTAAAAACAGAACTAAGCAAATCTCCTTATGAATAACTCTTGAGTCAGAGGGGAAATCTGAGCACAAAGCACAGAATATCTAGGAAAGGGGCACCTGGGTGGCTCAGTTGGTTAAGCGACTGCCTTCGGCTCAGGTCATGATCCTGGAGTCCTGGGATCAAGTCCCACATCGGGTTCCCTGCTCAGCAGGGAGTCTACTTCTCCCTCTGACCCTCTTCCCTCCCATGTGCTCTCTATCTCTCATTCTCTCTCTCTAAAATAAATAAATAAAATCTTTAAAAAAAAAAGAATACCTAGGAAATAGTGATGGTGAAAATGTTATCTATCAGAGGTTTGCCACTTATCTCAGTCATTGCTCAGAGAAAACAAACATCCCTCCATACTTATATTAAAAAAAAAAGATGATATTTAATGGCTTAAACATTCAACATAAAAAGTTAGAAAAAGAACAACAAAATAAAACCAAGAAAAGTGTAGAGAATAAGTAAAAAGCATAATCTATAAATTAGAAAATAGAAAAATATGGAACAAATAAACCCAGAGCAACTTATTTGAAACTATATCATACAATAAGCTATTATTATCATCAAGAGAATGGAAAAAGACAAGAATAATAAACGCAACAAGGAACTAAAAATTATAAAAGATATAACTACATAATTCAGAGGAAATTAAAAGATTTACTGTGCTGCTAAACTCTATGCAAGCTCTAAGTATGAAACCTGAATAAAATGGATAATCTTTTAAGTAAATATAGTCTATTGGAATTTGTCAATGAAAAAAATTTTTTATTGAATCCCTGAGTGATGTATTCAGCTTCTTGGATACTTGTATTGATTGGGAGTTCATTGATACCATTATTTATTTAAAAATAACCATGTAACTGTAAACACTATTTAAAAAAATCTCATTTATTCACTTTCTCAGTGAAATTCATCAAAGTATTTATTGAACATTTATTACACAAAACACCCAGAATTGTTCAGCTTTTTATGTTGTTTTCACATGAACACTTGATTTTTAACACCTCAGGTAGTACTCCAGCAGATAGCTTTCACATTCCTAGCCTGGCCTGCACTAGCTGAGTATGTTGGAAGGATTCTAATGACAGGACTCGAAACCTGGAAGACTTTGAATATCCTTGGTCTAACCCTGTCATTTCTCAGATGAAGAAATGAAGGTCCTGATAGCTAGTACTTTGTCCAACTTCACATGACTGTCTGTCAGGAAATAAAATACTCTACACCTCCCCACAAAGGAAATAAGACCAAAGATACTCTTCTTTTGTGAAGATGAAATGTTACAATGTAAGTGAAGTTCCTGCCATATTGTGTGAGCTCATCAGAAGATATTAGTTCTTTTTTGACTTTTGTTTTTTCACATATGGCTAGGTTGGAGAGATGCCTGGGGTTTCCATAATTCTACCAACAGAGAATGTCTCCTTACACAAATTTGGCAGCTAACTGCTGTGAGGAGGCTCAAAATTTTTCTGCTTTCTGTAATTGTAACTGCACCTTTATTTTTTTTCTTTATTTGGTGGCAAGAAGTAGTTGAGTGTCATGTGAATTGCGCGGACTTTGGAATCAACCAACCTGAGTGCTAGTCTGATTCCACCCATGAAATTGGGCATTTTATTTAATCTCTCAGAGTCTTGGTTTCCTGCTTGTAAAGTGTCAGCTATAGTATTGATCTTATAGGATTTTTCTGAATATTAAATAATATATTTTAAGTAAAGTGCTTAAGAGAGTGTCTGTAATAATGTAAGCTATGATGCTTTTTAAATTAATGAGCAAAGTGAAACAAATTTTATGTGTGCTTAGTTAGTCTATACATAGGGAGTAAAACAAGTCTTATGGTTTGCATTCCTATAATTTACATATAGGTGAAGAACGTGGGTTCTGCTGCTAGATGTCCTTAGCTTTAAATCTCAGCCTGGCCATTTACTAGCTATGTGACTGTGGACAAGACTCTTAGATGGACATATTCTGTTTCCTTATCTATAAAATGGGAAAAGTAATATAAAATTCCTAACATCACTATGAGGATTGCATGAGATCGTGTTTGCAATTTACACTGTTAGTCACTAGTAGGACAAGGGGCTCAATAGAAGGTACTGATCAACCTGATAAGTAGTGCCAAAAGAATTACGTAACATATCTTCAGGCTCGCCCCAGAGAACTCAGATCCATGGAAATCCAGACATTTGGGCATGGTTCTTTTAAAATAAAACAATTGTTATGTTTAGAGTCAATTTTATAAAATCACACTTTTGACAGTTTTCAAGAGTTCAGTATGTGCATGCACTGCTTGCCTTAGCTCACTGTCTTGTCACTGTAATTGATTTTGCTGATTAACATTGATGCCAAGTTTTTCTTGTAAAGATTTTTGTCATATCTTCACTTGTCATCTTTTTAAGGCTTTATTTCAAGTGTCCTTGAAAAACATATTTTAAGCTAAGTGCCAAACTGTCACCTTAAATATTAATGATTATATTTTGTACTCTATTATTCTGTAAGTGGTACAACTTACATTAAAAACTCACCAAAAGAAATTTGTCCATTAAAAATATCCCTAAGGTGATAAATCCTCCAGTCTTTTTTGGAAAGTGAAGAAATCAGGCCTTTCCTTAATGAGATCTATTCAGGAAACAATAATGAACTGGGTTGGAACTGGTTTTGATGTCCTATTTCTAAGTAGTAGTCTTCCCTGTAAGGGAGTGAGAGAGGAAGAAGACAGGACAGGGAAGTTGTAATAGTCTTGGGAAATGGGGTAGCATCTTACTCATCTTTGTGCTCCTAATACTTACTGTAGGAGCTGACATATATTCAGTAACCAAATATTGTTTAAATCAATGAATGAGGCTTTGGATCAGATACTTTATTCTGCCTTATTTAGTTCTTGCAAATGTTTACAGTTTTGGTTTGAGTAAGAGCTTAATAGCAAATGGTGGGTGGTATGAATATTAAAATATCCCACATAACAAATGGGTTGTTTCTCTTCTAAAATGTGCTTGTTTCTCCTTGTGTAGTCATAGAATAGGATTGAGAACATTTTCCTTTTCTTTATTTGTTTTCTTTTGGGAGACATTTTGGTATTTACTTAGGAACCAAAGAGTTTGAATGAGTAGAATCATGTAACTTTTTTTTTTAAAGGTCAAGGAAACTTCACAATTTTAAGGGCTATGATTTTTCTGCATTTGTTTGATGGTTGTATTGATTGAGAATTGTAAAGAGGGTATGCTGTTCTTAGATTCATAGAGGAACAAAAAGGAACTGCATTTTTAAAGTCTTTTGGTTCTCAGAGGATCTCCCATCTCCACCAATTTTTTAACATCATTGAGAACTGGAAGGGTGTAATGTGTCTTTAGGAAAATTAGTTGTAATGAGGCAAAGGTGAATTTCTTTACCTTTCTTGTGACTTGATATTGATTTAAGACATTGAAATAGGACACCTAAAATTAATGTAATTTGGCTCAAAGGATAGACATTGTCTCATCAACTTCAGAGACTAAATGGGTTGTTGGGAACCCAGGCTCAAAAGTGATGCTTCTCTTTTGCTCTGATAGTAAGGTCACAGTAAGTGACCAAAAAGCTCCCTCATGAAAATTGTATGATAATAAAATTGTATTGGTGTCTTTTCCCCTTCAATATAAGGAAATTATAAAACATTTCTGAAAAGGTTAATTTCTTCTTTTAAAATAAAAATATGAGGGGCGCCTGAGTGGCTCAGTTGGTTAAGCATCTGCCTTTGGCTCAGGTCATGATCCCAGGGTCCTGGGATTGAGTCCCACATTAGTCTCCCTGCTCAGTGAGGAGCCTGCTTCTCCCTCTCCCTCTGCTGCCCCCCATGGCATGTGCTCTCTCTTTTTCTCTGTCAAATAAATAGTAAACAAATAAAATCTTTAAAAAAAGAATTAAAATAAAAATATGTAATGTTTAGCTTAAAGAAGTTCCTCATCTCCCACAGGACCATTTAAATTATTTGAATCTCTTTATTATAGTAGAAAACAGATGCTATGCATTAGCTAGGTATAAAGACAAGCTAGTTGAAGACAATTAAAACAGAAGAGCGCATTAACAGAGGTCCAGTTGTGTAAAACAATATAGTGCATCTGAAGAGTAAGAAGTATTTTAATATAATTGGAGTGTAACACCTACCATTTACTGGCCAAAGGAAGAATCAATGCAAAAATGACAGTGTATTGTTTCTTCTTTACAAAGGAAAAGATCCAGATTGAGATGAAATCATCTGCAAAATATGTGAGAGATACCTTATCTGGAAGATTTCTAAAAGGGGAAGTATTATCTATATAAATCACTATGTATTACAAATCTAACTAGATCTCTGGTAACATAGTATGACAAGATGTAATGAGGTGAGGTATTTTTATGAGTTCAAACTTGTTATATGTGGGTCCTGACGTCAGAATTTTCAACCCAATCTCTTTTTAATCAGCTTAGTTATTTATACCATTCTTTCATGCTTTTGCTTTTGGTATTATCCAAAGTAGACTAACAATTTTTTTTTTATGACACCATAGCAACATAGTATGAACAATGCTGAGACATAAGGAAAGGAAGATGATTGGAACAACTTTAGAAAGAAGGTTGATTAAAGTAAGAGAATGGAAGAGTAGACCATCAAAAATAGTGTCCTTTAAGTGAAATATAACCAAAGAAAGTCAGGGAAAGTGAGCAGGGAGGATTTGGGGGAATGATAAGCAAAACATCTACATTGGGCTATATTTCAAGAAGTATAACTGGACAACTTTTCATTCTGAGAAGAGACTGCTGCTACTAGAGGGAAGGGTCAACTATGAAGATATTTATACTTTGAGACAGATTTTTGTACTTTGAGCTATCACGTCTGCTCACTGCTTTTTTGAAGTTACTCCTTATTCACTCCATTGAACATTCCATACTGTAACCTGGTTTATTTACTCAACAAGTTCCTTACCTTCTCTTTCATGGAGACAGTTAAAGCTCTGAAGAGTGTTGCTTCACAAATTCTCACTTTCTCACTGGATTGTCAATGGCCTGAAGTTGTCCTCTCATCATTCTTCTTCACCATGAACATGGCCTTGGCAATCTTCCTTTAGGCCTTCCATTTAGTTCCACGTGCTTCTCATAGCTTACAGTGCTTCTCATATGTCCCAGTCCTGTGCAGGGCACAGAGTGTGGCAGATACCACTAACTGCTACTCCAATATCTATTCTCTCTTCTGTCTTCATTAGAGACATTATGTTTTGTTTGGGACAGCAGTATATCTGGGTAAAAGCCTTGCCTTATCAGAGTTTCCTTATAAATAGGAGTGGCCACTTGACACTATTCTGACTTTTGCAATGTGATCAAAAGCTGCTCAAAATTTCTGAGAAATTTTTCTTTCCTCATATAAGTGCTACCCTTTTCTCTGCCTCCTTTCTTCTTGCTGGAAATGGAACAGCCATCGTGACAATGGAGTGACAGCATGAGGACAGAAGTCCATGCTAATGATGGCAGAGTAGAAAACAGAGGAATGTCTGGAACACTGATCCTATTGAGAATCCAGAGCCCTAAACCTGGACTATTTACCTGTAGCCTTCTTGTTACATAAGCAAAAATATTTTGAGGGTAAAAATATACTTGGAAGGAAAATATACAAAATACATTTTTCTTGTTTAGATAACAAAAAATATATTTAGTTGAGATTTTGTTTTATGTAGTCCCCAAATAACTTTGATACATAGAGGATTTGATTCTTGGGTTTAGGGTTTTGAAAATAAAAAAAATAAAGGTAATGAAATGAGTGGATGAGCAGAGTGGAGAAAAACAGAGCTACAGTCTGTTGGAGAAGTCTGTTGTTGCAAAGTGGACAGAGCTGGTGATCCTTGTTAAATATTTGATCAAACTACTGGCTGTTGTTTGTTAGGAAAATGACCACGTGTTCTAGTTTTAGGAGAAAGGATAGGAAAAATTATGTTGTTTCTGGATGCTGTTTCTTCTTGACACTCTTAGGAAAGACCAACAAAAAGGATAAACTTGAGTTAGAGTTAACCACTTGTCCAAGGAGGTGGGAAGATCATAGCTTGTAGACCATGGCTTATAAAGATATTTGTGGCTGTTGATGGTTTCTCACTGTTCAACCTGGGAAAGCAATCCTCAAATACCCAAGCACACACCCAGAGAAAGTGTACTGTTAAACCTCTGGAACTTCCAGAAAGTAGTTCCTCTAAAATGCCCA
Organism: Zalophus californianus; assembly: GCF_009762305.2. Lineage (NCBI taxonomy): Eukaryota > Metazoa > Chordata > Mammalia > Carnivora > Otariidae > Zalophus > Zalophus californianus. The sequence goes on from NC_045609.1 coordinate 25,777,610, forward strand.
TATAAGATGTGGCCATGAAGGATGATGGAAGGAAGACCTTCCAGGATTGCAGATCTTGGGGCTGTGGAAGGCAATAGACAAAGGAGATCCACCCAGAGAGAGACTAGAAGCTTATAGACAGTGAAGGAATGTTCTCCATGGCCACAGCAGGGAGTTCATGCTCTTGTTTCCTGTTGATGTGCTTCCCAGTTATGTCCCTATTCTGCATGGAAGTTTTTATTCATTTGTTCATACCTTTCTAACTGGTTGTGTTGAAGGCAGATTACTTTTTTTTTTTTAATGAATGCAAGTTAAAGTAAGAAGAGAAACTGGGATATGAAGTAGATATACCCCTGTGTATGATTTTGGGATTATCTCAGTTGGGGAAAATTAGAAAATGTATGTATCTATGTTGGATAGACAAAACTTTGAAATATGTCAGATATCATTAATTGATCTATATACATACTCATTTCCTTTTTTAAAGAACCTCACTTTTGGATAGGGGATAAATAATGAGAACAGCCATAACATTTTTTCTTCCCAGACTTCCTGGAGATGCTCATGGTACATAGTTATGGCAATGAAATTTAAGCAGAAATCTGCCAGGAATTTTGCTTCCTTGATGAAGCTATTTCTCCTTCCTCTTCTCTTTTCTTTAGTGGAATGACAGAAGGTACTGGGGCATTGCTGAAATTGTGTGGTTACCACACCACAGCCCTAGACTGTCATACTTACATTTTTTTCTTATGTGAGGGGAAAGAAATCACTATTTGGTTTAGCCACTAGAGTAGGATTTCTGTTACATACAATAGAACAACAGTCCTAACGCATACACAGAGATTGTAGGCTCTCCATACCTTCTGGGATCTAAGGATTCAGTGCAAGTACACTTCCTCAAGGACTTGTTCCCATAAAAATTTCCATTCTCTTCAGCATTTCAATATTTACCTTTTCTTCATATGCTCTTTCCATTCTGTGACTTGCATTCTGTGACTCTATTTCTATTCTGCTCTCAAATATTATATACTTTCCTATCTTTAAAAACTGAAACCCAAAGTCATTCGATATGACCAACTCCCTTAACTATGTATTTAATTTTTCTGTTTTTAAACACATAAACAATATACAAGTATATTCTCATTTATAATATTCACACAATATAAAAGAGCCACTAACTTTATCTCTTCATTCTTTTCATTGACTAAATCTGGGAAGTAAATATGTTCAACTCACATTTTTTCTCCATTTTCTTAATTCTTTGAAATCTGGTGTCTTTCCTACCATGACACTGAAAGAAGCAGTTGCCCGAGGATTTAGATATTTCTGGATGATGTCTTTCAGAGATAATGGTGAATGGGTCATGAGTGTGCAGCTTTTAGAAGCCAGGTCAGAGTGCTGTGGGACTTAAGCCAGGCCCAGTGGTGTTCAAGATAGATCCTCGGGTAAACATGTATTTCCCTTCACACAAATCATGGCTGGGAGAGTAAATCATAAACATATCCACCAGCTATGTTTTAGTAGAAATGCCCTCATTTTGGAGAATAATTATCAAAAGCTAATACTAATAATTCCTATTTTTGAAACCCTTAAGAAAATACAACAAATGTACTGTATAAATAAATATTCCTCTTACATAAAAATAGGTAAGTAACTGTAAAAGACTTCTCATAACTACCAGGTTAAATTAATTTAAAAATCAAATTTGTTGAGGAAAATATTTAATGCAGAGCCTTTTATTTTGCTGAGACCTCTAGACCTTGGCATTTTATCAGTGGTATTGTTCAGCTCTTTTCTAACTTACTGCAAGATCTATCAAACTAGCTAGAGACATGATTTAGAAATTACTAAGGCATATTTGAGAAGAACTGATTCTGGTATTTTTAAAAAGGACAATAATCAATGGTGATTATATATCAAAAGTAAGCAGAACTTTCCACAAAAACTCAGTTTTTCATTTTGTATGCCTGGTTTAGTATTACTTTTTACAAATGCACTCCCTACTCCCTTTCATTTGGCATTCAATAAATGTTAAGAAAACAACAGTATCTGACAACACAGGTCTTCTTTTGTCAGATGATTCTGATCTAGAATGGGTATCAATTTTGATTTACTGCTTTCAGAACAGCCAGAACAGAATGGATTAGATTAGCAGGCATAAATAAATCTTAATTTTTTTGAGATTTATACCTGTCACATGATAAACAGATAAATGCCTTTTTATCCTACAAGTTGCATTGATTTGGATCTTACAGAAGTTAAATGTTAGCCTGAAATTAAATTTATGGTAACATAGTAAATATAACCTGAAATGGTGACAGTATGGGTCAGCACATGGCTAGTGGAGACAGGGAGAGAATTCTACTGGCCAATAGATTGTTTGCTGTAGCATTTTACCATTCAGAATGTACATACATTCATGGAGTTGGAAAAACAGGGACTGTTTTTAGACTCAGAAAAAAATTGTAGCCTTAAGAATTAAAACATTAGCTAGCATCTTCAATTCATCATGCGACACTGGCCCTTGGAATCAGGACGATGATTTATCATTCATCATAAAATTGGAACTAAATTTTAAAACTGTGTTTTTAAGACATTATGGTTGCATCTGTGGAAGGAAACCACGAGAATAGGAAGCAGGGTTGGGGGAGAGACTTTTTTCCCTATGGTATACCTTTGTGTATGTCAAGTTTCATATTATGTGAATATAACACCCATTCAAATAATTGAATAATAGAAAAGAAAAATAAATAAAATAAGCCAGTCCTTTTGATTTAGAAGGAAGCTCCAACAATTTCAGTGCTTATAAAGAATTTACATGAGGGTACCTCTTGACTTATAAGACTGCCTCTTGTACTCCGTGTGTATTCCTTATTCTCATTGCACACTGTATTATTTGTGGTCCTCTCTGTCTCTGTGCACTCAAAGTTAATTTGAGTGCATAGACAGTTACCTTCATTTTTCTTTTATTTCTCCAGGTTATTTCACAATGCATTGCTTATAGAGGACATTCATTAAAAAGTTGAAAAATAACTGAGAAACAAAATAAACCGCTCAATTTCTCCTCACTAGCATCTTAGTATAGAGACAGAGTCGATAGCAATGTAGTGGGGCTGGTAGATGAGTGTCTGACAAAAATCAACAGGTATGTCATGGACATTGAATACTGGACAGTTAAAGACTCCACATAGGGCATCAAGGAAGACAGGCTTTATGTTGATTAAGAAAAGTTAGAAAATCTGCAAGCCAGATGACCATCAAGGGAGAAAAGGTAAAATAGGTGCTGAAAATTTGGACCAGTCAAGAGATTGAGAGGGTTGTACGTGGGAGGGACAGCATTACAGAACAGAGAAAATGAATTTGGGTCTCAGGGGAGAGGCTCTCCTGACATTTATCTGCATCTTAATTATTACACTTAGCTCTTCATTGGTAGGGGAATGCATTAGGTCTGGTTGAAGAAATGGTGAAATGAAAGAGTCATAGAATTATAAAATTAAAGAATATCAGAGCAGTAAGTGTCCTTAAAGTCTAAATTTTCTCATTTTGTAGATGAGGAAAACAGGCCAAGGGAATTTTAATGACCCAGGAATTTAGGTGCTAAGTGAAGACTGGATTTTCAAATTCCAAGTATATTTTTCAGTATCCTATTATTATACAGTGTCCTATAGATAATTTATAGCATGTACTATTACCATAGTAATCCATTTTCTGAGAATTAGACTCATATTTCCACTTGATGAGGGAGACTTTTCAACAGAATCTCTGAGGGGTACAAGTAGCAATATCAGGAGTCTGATGATAAGTGTGTTGGGGTACCTCTTCTGGAATGAGTATCCTGAAATGCTTAAAGGTGTCTCTGGTTTTCACACAGGTGAAAGTGAGTTGACGTCAAAGAAAAACTAAGAAATTATAATGCCAAAAAAATTACTCCTCAGCACTCACCATAGCACATACCTGTCACAGACCTGTAACTCTGAAACAAATAATACACTATATGTTAATAATAATAAAAAAGAAGATAGCAGGAAGGGAAAAATGAAGTGGGGGAAATTGGAGGGGGAAACGAACCATGAGAGACTATGGACTCTGAGAAACAAACTGAGGGTTCTAGAGGGGAGGGGAGTGGGGGCATGGGTTAATCTGGTGATGGGTATTAAAGAGGGCAGGTACTGAATTGAGCACTGGGTGTTATGCACAAACAATGAATCATGGAACACTACATCAAAAACTAATGATGTAATGTATGGTGATTAACATAACATAATAATAAAAAGAAAATTACTCCTCAGGCTTCCCGGAGCAATATCTGAAATGAGAGTGTCTCACAAAGTCCTTTGGTATCTATCTATTAGTGATTGTGCTGTAGAATGTTAATGCAGAAGATAAAACAGCTAAGAAAATTTCTTCATAGAATTGGATATTGGATATGCATGATTAAGAATAACTGGTTATAGCCTTAGTTATTGATTTCATTTTTCTGCTTTTAATTCTTCCTCACTCAACTGATTAGTTATTTGAATTTGAAGAGTTGAAAGATCATATTGTTTATTATTTTGGGCAATAACTTTCCACAAAAGTGTTCTGTAGAGTATTTATGAAGACATGACTCCATAGTCTTAGTATAGTTTTGTGTGAATTCATATTTAACCCCTCAGAGAAATCTGTAATTGCTTAGCATAAAATGTGACTTGAAATACATTCTCCCTAATAGGTCCCACTCTAGCCTTTTTTTTTTAAAAGATTTTATTTATTTATTTGAGAGAGAGAGAGTGAGAGAGAGCATGAGAGGGGAGAGGGTCAAAGGGAGAAGCAGACTCCCCACTGAGTGTGGAGCCCGATGTGGGACTTGATCCTGGGACTCCAGGATCATGACCTGAGCTGAAGGCAGTCGCTTAACCAACTGAGCCACCCAGGCACCCTGGTCCACTCTAGCCTTAAACTGTACCTCAGCAAGTTCAGTCAGTCTGACTGCCAGAGGCCAGATAAGCTGTCTACAACTACCTTTAGGAAATGACTGTCAACAATGAAGCTGAAGCAACTAGGCGTTTCTTTTTTTTTTTAATTTTTAAAAATTTTTAAATTTTTTTATTTTTTTAAAAGATTTTATTTATTTGACAGAGAGAGACACAGCGAGAGAGGGAACACAAGCAGGGGGAGTGGGAGAGGGAGAAGCAGGCCTCCCACAAGCAGGGAGCCCGATGCGGGGCTCGATCCCAGGATCCTGGGGTCATGACCCGAGCCGAAGGCAGACGCCTAACGACTGAGCCACCCAGGCGCCCCTCAACTAGGCGTTTCTGAAAGGTTGGATAATAAAAGTGAAGCATTGGATATTTTCAAGATAAGTATGGAGAGGGTGTAAGCAAGCAAGAAAGATCAAGAACTCTTGTTGCTGCTGTTGCCTTCCTCCAGTTTGCTGGAAGGAGGTTTGGACAGAGTGGAAACTAAAAATCTATCAAGAACCCAGTTGAAGGCTAATGTATAGAATTGCTGATCTTTAACTTTAGGCCACCCATAGTAATAGAAAAACCAGACAAAATTATACAAGACAACAATGCAATCGCATAGCTGACCTCTCAGGACTTTCAGCCTGGGGTTGACACCATTGAAATATTTGAAAGGGGCTGTGAGGGAAAATTAATCTATCCAGTCTCTTATGCCTATATTGCTACTATTGCAAGATGTTAAACCTCTGATGTGTCTTTTTTTTTTTTTAGTTGATTTACACACATAGTATTGAGGATAAATAATAATTGTAGAAAGTTATTTCATTGGCTCCGCTGCAGTGAAACAGCCTAAGGTAGGACCATACACTGGCCTTTCAGGTGTAGATGAGTAACTCCTGCATTGGGTAGAGGAAAGCCATCACTTCTTTCTCCATTGCTTGGAAGTTGGGAAGACTTGGCATTTTAAGAAACTTTCTGTGTTTGTTGAACTCCCTTTATCCCAAAAGAAAACCCAAAAAGCATATTTTAACCACTTCAGAAGCTGTTTTCATTTAATTTAAGCCAGGTTCAATGAGAAGCAAGTGTTTTCCATTTATAGGGTATTACTTGGCCCCTCAGCATTTTCTTTCTCTCTCCCATAGTGTTTACCATATTATCATTCCAGTAGCTTGGCAACTGCTTTGAGTTTAATAAAATAATGAGTGTTATTTTGGGGTATTCCCAGCTGAAAAATTATTGTGACCTAGAATAGACTTCAATTATTAAAAATTCTATTTTAAGATTCCCCTTCCTTCTATTTGTAGTCGTCCCTATCAAATATAGGTTTCAGTTTATATGCTGGGATAGTGGCATTATATGTGGGGGAGAATTTGTCCATTAGTAGAACACTGGAATCTCAGGAAACAGCCATTCTGACTCTGAGATAATAAGAATAGGAGTAAGCCTCTGTTATGTCCCAACAGCAGGCTGGAGAATTTAATTATATGATTTCTATTTCATAAAATGACTTTGGTAGGTTTTGAAAATGCCTTTTTATAGATGAGCGGAACAAGGCTTGGTAGCACAGCTTATAAGTGACTGAGTTGGAATTGAAACTCAAGAATGTCTAACTTCAAAGCCATTCTTATTATGTTACATTGTGCTTTTTATGCCAAAATTAAATTTACAGACATGTTAAACGTTTAGAAATCTTATGAAAAATTTCATCCATTTCTTCTTCCCTCCCTTCTCCTCTACTCCTACCTGACTTAAAGAAAATGGAAAAAAAAAGATTTTATTGTTGACATAGAATGCAGTAGATGTTCAGTACATATTTGTTATTGTTTTTGCTGCTTTGAATGCCTTATAAAAAGACTGGATAAATAAATGTGACCTCAACTACCAAATCACTAACAACATTAAGTATGATTAGTACAGATAGAAATATGTAATTTTAGAGATACGTCTGGCTGGAAAAAATATAAGGTTCAGAATGGTTGTCTAAATTTTTCAATACTATGTTTCATAGCCACAGCTGACTAGCTGTGAAATGCTGCCATTTCCACTTAATTTTGTTCACTAGTTAATTCAGTCCTCCACTTTATTTGATCAGATCTGGAGCCAAATGATTTGTATTCACTTTGCCTTGTGTTTTTGTAGTGTCTCTTGATCACTTTCACATGCTAATACTGGCTAATTGAAGCAGCCCTTGAAAATGAACCACCTAATTTCTCATGCATAACATAAAAATAGACCTATTTCTCTTCACTTGTCTCTTTGAAGAATATATATTAACATAAAGTAAGAGGTTGTCTTTTTGGTGCAAAGCAGAATGCTCATGATATTAGAGGACACATCTTGGAGAATGAATTTTGGTGTGAGGTGATGGACCCTTTTTTCCTACAGGAGGAACTCTAGATGGAATAAATTGTTCAGGAAGCCAAGAGAGATGATCATTTGGCTGATATTTATATACTAATATTTTTAAATGTATTATTTTGGTCATATTGGTAATTATGATGAGAACAGAAATTATTAGTGACTTTACAAAGATTAAAGCATGTTGTTTTTGGCTTGATTGATAAGTAACTCCTTTGGATAAAAAAATCAATCAAGTCAATCAATTTCAATCCATTGGATATCATTTTTCAACTAACTGTACTGGGACTAGTTGTCCTGAAAAGAACTAAAAAATATGTTTCTCCTCCCCATTACTCTGCTTGTACATGGAATTTTGGTTAATTGGAAACATGTTATGTCTCTCTTCAGGGAACACAGGCAGTAGTCTCCCATCAGAACCAGTCAATTCTCTTCAACCCCATCTACACACTCCATTCAGATAGCTTCTGATGAGGGCTTGGTTACATTCTTCCTGCCTCCTAGGAAAAGTCACAGAGTCTCCAAAATTCAATTTCACCTACTCAGATAATTGAGAAGCAGCATCTTTGTTTGTACTCTGAATTTGTCACCTCCTCACTGTATGACTTTATATAAATTACCTAAGCTCCTGGATGCCACTGTGTTGTTACCTGTAAGATGGGCTCATAATGGCTATTTCATAAATTTGCTATTCAGATGAATGTGATAGTTGTGAAGTGCTTATTAGGACACTTCTTGGCATATCATAAATATTTAATAAATATTAGATGTAGTAGATATAACTATTATTACTACTACTACTATTATTATTTAGATGGCCACTTTAAAGACTCCTTTTTCCAAATTTTTATTAACTCTTCATTTCTCTCTGGAAAATACAGTATTTTTCTATTTCTTTTTAGAAATGGAATAAAAAAAACTTAGAAATGTGCATTCCTGCTTGAAATAAACTAAGAAACATCTAAAATCCAAATTCACAAAATAAATAGATGAGTTGTCAAAAGCAAAGCAAAGAGCAATTGAAGAAATGGAAAGGGGAGTCAGACTTCAGAGAGATCAATAGCATAATCTTTTTCAAGATTGGTTACAGTCACACTCTTAAAGTACTAAAGCAGGACATCAGTTTGCAACTGTGGAATTTGGTTGCAAGGACTGGTAGAGTCAGTTTGTGTTCCAATAGAGAGGCAAAGGGGCTAAATTAATATATACAAAGAAGGCTAACAGGAGTTATTTATCAATAAAGAAAGTTATAGGAAGAGTGACTGCATTGGGAGATGTCTTGAAGCTTTTTCTTTATTGTATATGGGAAATAAAAGGTTAAAAGGGCTCATATGCAAAACTCTGGGCCATAAAGAAAATTTCTGCTCTCCTGAAACATGGTTCTGGTTTTTCTATCACATACATGTATAGTAAATATAGTCTAAGAAAAATACACCCCTTTCAATGATGAGAAATCTAAAGAAGGAATAAACAGAATATAAATAATGATATAGAAGAGACAGAGAAAGAGAAAGAGAGAGGAAGGATAGACCAAGGACAGATGGACAGGGAAAAATAAATGGCAGAATAATTACACCGACAGGAAACACCATTCCATAGAGCAGATGTTTGTGACTAAATATTTTCCCTGAATTATAAAAAAAAAATCATAATGTAATCACCATTTTATAACAAGAATACAGAAAAGAGATACAGGAACTTTGAGTAAGAGCAAGACAAGAAAAAGGTGAAATGTCTGTAACAGTTTCCTCCTGGGAAGTTAATTTGTTATCGGTTGTTTCCTGCTTATATTATTCATATCAAGCACCCACAGGGGGGAAGAAAACAATATAACAAACAAGAAGTAGATTCTTATCTCAGTAGGTTTTTAAAAAAATCTTTGTACACTGTATTGAAAACAGTAAAATTTTCCTATTTCATGCAAAAAGGCAAAATAGAGAATATTCTTTTTTTTTGTGGGGATAAAACTTAGTTATTCGGAGTGTAATACTGTCTACTTCCTTTTTGTAAGACTTGAAAAAGATCAAAATGAGATCAGTGTACAGTTTATACTAAAGATGTCTGAAATACTTAGGCAGAACTTCCCTCAACTCTTTTACAAGTGTAAAAAAATAAAGTGTTAAAATTGATGAGCGGCATAAATCCAAAAGGAAAAAAAAAATCTACTTAAGAGGACATCCAGCTCGCACAAATGGTGGTTTGGACGACGACAAGAGGTTCCTGATCTTCCTCTAGACCCAGGCGGATCGTTAACTTCTCCAAATTACAACTGAGTTGCTCTTTCCAGACTTTTCAAAGCATCTTTAAGTTTCCCCACTAAGTAATTGTTCCATGTTGCAACTAAAACTAATCTTTGGGTGGGATTGGGAATCAGTGTTCTCTACATTTAAGGTCACCAAATATGTCGGTCTTACATCTTATGAAGTTGATTGGTCTTTATCTGATATTCCAAATGCCAAGAAACATCAGTTATATGAGGGAGAGATCTGCCTATACTTCCCAGGGACCTTTCTAGGGAATTCTTATTATTCTGATATTCCATGCAAAACAGTTCTATTCACTCTCTATCAAATTTATAGTCTTCTAGATAAGTGATTAGAGTTGATTTGTCAGCTGTTTGCTTTCCTGCCTCCCGTATGTAAGTTGCAGCTGCTGTGTGACAATGTTTTAAAACCACAGGATCGATATGTTTCAAGTCTGGGTGATCTAACACGGCCTTGCCCGCCTGGGCATCCAGCGGGCTCTGGAAAGCCGCCCGGAGGAGAAGCGTGAAGGCATTGGAGTCAAAGGAATCAGGATCGGCCAGCATCTGGAAGCCTTTCTGCACATACTCTGAGCACTCCATTGTGAGGGCCAAATAAAGAATATTCTTGAAAAGGAGAGATAAAATGTAAGCTGGCAGAACTTAGGAAATTAGTAAAAAAAATAATCAGAAATGAAGGCAAAATGTAAAGTATAAAAGAATGAATGGGCAATACTCAAAACATATAGGGTATAAAGAGGATAAAATAAAAAAAAGAATTAATAGCTAAGTGGATCAGAAAAAAAGATAAAATTTGCAGAGGATATCCAATATATCAAAAATTAAAGATTCATAAGCAGAAAAATGGTATAAAGGAAAAAATGTATTTACAGAAAACTTTCTGGAAATTAAAGAAGATTATACAGATTTAAATGGTATACCCTGTCCCAGGAAGAACTAAAAAGGATTGTTAAAAGTGGGGCAATATCTACAAAGGTGTCAAAGAAGGAAGTCTAATCCAAGAACTTTAAACCCAGATGAATTGTCGTACAAAGATAAAGGCACATAGATATGTTTAACATGCAAAATCCAGGGTATAATGTTTCTATGAGCAATTCATGAAGAAACCATAGAGGATAAACTGTATTTGGCAACCTATTAATGGAAAAAGTATAGCAAAATTTTTTAAAAAGAGAATGTTTTGAATGAATCTGAAACCTAAATGGTCGTAATGGATTATAAACCCTGACATGTGTAATCACATAACTAATAGAAACTTGAGGAGGAAAGGGAAGGGGACATAGCAAGCAGTCAAAGTACACTGATTTCCATATCCTTTATGCACTCTCTATATGTTTATCAAAGTAGAACATTTAAAACTGATTATGTTAAATAATGGTGGTATAAGATTATTTAAGGTACTGTTAATGAAAATAGTATGCAGATGATCCCTGATTTATGGTTAGATTTATGATTTTTAGACTTTATGGTGGTGCAGAATTGATATGTATTCAGTAGAAAGCTTACTTCAGTTTTGAATTTTGATCTTTTCCCTGGCTAGTGGTATGTGGTACAGTATTCTCTTGTGATGTTGGGGATGCTGGGCAGAGGCAGTGAGCTGCAGCTCCTAGTCAGCCACATGATCATGAGGGTAAACAACCAGGATACCTACAGCCATCTGTACCCGTGTGGCCATTTTGTTTCTCACTTTCAGCCCAGTATTCAGGAATTACATGAGATAGTCAACACTTTATAATATAAAATAGGTCCTGTGTTAGATAATTTTGCCCAACCATAGGCTAATTAAGTGTTCTGAGCATGTGCAAGGTAGGCTAGGCTAAGCTATGATGTTTGGTAGGTTAATTGTATTAAATGCATTTTTGACTTATGGTATTTTCAACATTCAGTGGGTTTATGGGGACTTAACCCCACCACAAATCAAGGAATATCTGTATATATAAACTCAGACTCAATCTATATATTATATAAACTCAACGTTTGGAAAGAAAAGAGAAGAAATACAGTCAGGACTCAAAAGAAATAATTTACAAATAACTCAATAATCTAGATAGGAGAATAGGTAAACACCGAAAAATAATAAAATAAATAAAGCTGGTTGATGAGAAGGGATGAGGGTCTAAGGGCACACTAATTTCATTACTGCTTATGATAGGGAATTAATAGGTATAAAATAGAGAATTCAGAACATTATATAAATTTATACTTTTAAAGACTATAATGAAAAAAATGCAGCCTTTCAATTTAGCAGAAAAAAATACAAAACAAAGGAGAGAAAATAATCCAACATAAAACTATGAAAATAGCATGATAGCTTTAAGAGCAATTAATGTCTGTCTTATCAAATCATTTCATCAGTGAAAAGAAACATTCATTTTTATCAAAACACAAAAGCTAAGCAATAGCTGTATACAAGAGATACACGTTAAAAAAGTTGACACAGAAAAGTTAGAAAGAAAAGGGTGATCAAAATAAACAAGACAAATGCAAACAACTAAAACAGGGGTAACTATCTTAATATCAGACAAGATAGATGCTGGTACAAACATATAAAATGAGATGAATATTTATATTTATTGAAATTATAATGAATGGAGCACCTGGGTGGCTCAGTTGCTTAAGCATCTGCCTTCAGCCCGGGTCATGATCCCAGGGTCCTGGGATTGAGCCTTACATTGGGCTTCCTGCTCAGCAGGGAGTCTGCTTCTCCCTTTGCCTCTCTCCCTCCTTGTGCTGTCTCTCTCTGTCAAATAAATATAAATAAAATCTTAAAAAAAAGAAATTATAATGAGTGTTGGATTTATAATGAATAAAAGGTGTGATTCACAAGGTGGATTTGGGCATTTCAAACAGCTATGCATCAAATTCTGTGGTAGAGTGGTCTTCAAATTGTGCAACACGTTAGAATCACCAAGGGATCCTTGGAAAATACTGATGCTTGGTTTCTGCTCCCACATATTCTGATTTAATTGGTATGGAGTATGATCTGGGCATCACATTTTTGAAAGCTCTCCAGGTTATTCCAATGAGTAGCAAAGTTAGAAAACCAATGATTTAGCATAAAAAACAATAAAAAAAACCACTACAGGAGATAAGTGAAGAAATAGGTAAACAAAACAAAACAAAACAAAACCAAAAACAACACAAAAAAACTTTTTAAAAGAAATGTATTTCATGGTCCTTGGTCCATGATAGGTTACAGAAAACAAGCAAGTCTAAACAAGTAAGATGACCCAAATAACATACTTAGTAAGGTAAATTGTACACTTTTTTACATGAGTGCAGTTGGTATATAAATGAAGGTTTTACCTTGACAACAAGAAATACCTCTTCCATTTTTTTATGTATACAAAGTAACTTTCACAAAATTTTATTAAAGTGTATTACATATACCTCAATAAATTCCAAAACATAAGAATAGTAAAAATGCTTTAAGATTATAATTCAGTAAACTTTGAAATTAGAACCAAGCATACTAAAAAACAACACTTTTTTTACTACCTACAAAAAAATAAAATTTTAAAATGGTTTATTTTGTCATGGATCAAAGAGGAAGTCATTTTTCTCTCCACTTCTTAGCTTCTCCCCTCTCCCCACCCCGGCCATCCTATCAATTACATCCTTTATTTGCTCTAGACTGTTTTCATCCAAATCTTGGGAACGTTTCCTAGGGACAAAGTGCAGTCCATTTCCCTTCCCATTTTCTATGGTTCATTGTCTGCAGAAAGGTTTCTATGTAAAAAACAGAAATGAGGGGTTCTCAGGTCTCTGTAGTTAGAAGGAGGTTGAAGACAGGGCTAATAGGAGGGAGTGGGGAGTGGGGAAGGCACTTTTCTTCTCCATGGCACACAATAGCACCCGAAAGTTACATCTGAGCAGAAAGTCATCCCATTATGTAGGGGGTGTGGTTCCACAAAATCCAAGAAGGGTTGAGGCCATTGCCGAACAGTCCGAAACTTCTGGAGCCTCTGCAAGTCATGGTGGCTACTGCCCCGACTAGCTCTAATCATAGACATTGACTCTTGGCTTCCTCTGTGGATCTGACTTTATTTAATCTTCAGTCTTTTTTTTTTTTAAATCCTGGCTTTGTTCTTTCATGAACCAGCCTAGCCTAGCCAAGCCCAGCCTATTCCTATATTCTATTCTCAGAGTTCCCAGCCACCAGCATAGAGGCCCAACTACTTAGTAGGGACCAGGTTGGATGGGGCAGGGGTTGGTTTTCCACTCTCCTCGTTTTCTATTGCTTTCTTATCAACCTGTGCTATCTTGCCCTCTCCTATTATATTGAAATACCACTTATTTGTGATACTTTCAGAAATAAATATTTAATACTTAAATCCACCAGTTATGTATTTATTTAAGGCTGGTTAAATGCAAAGTCAGAATAAAAGGAAATTTCCCTTTGTTTCATATGTCATTCTTTTCAGCCATCTTTCCTTGTCCCTGTTCCTCACTACTTCTCACCCCAAGTAGATATTTAATCTTCTAACACTAAATTTGAATACTTAAAATACAAGGAAGAGACATGGCAAATACTTGATGAGGGAATACACTGGTTTCTTTCTTTCCGTCTTGGACTTACCTGAAGGCAATCAAAATGTGTTGCAAGCTTGAGTCAAACTTGAGAGGTGGTTGACAGATTTGCACATGTATCGTGGCTAAACGGAAGCTGTATTCACTCTGTTCATGTTCCTGCTCCCACTCTTTTAATTTTAATTTTTTTTTTTTAGTTTGGAATCTTGCCTAAAATAAGTGAAATGGAATCTCTGGCTCTGTAGTTGGGTAAACAAGAGGGAAATTAGGCAGTAAGTGGCCTAATATTTGTCAGTTCTGTGACACTTCTGTTCTCTACCTCGCAGTTCTTGCTTGTTGGAAGATGCTACTCATCTGCTTTGTTCTACTTCAGTGTCCAAGTCAAGGCTCTCCATTTCTGTAATTATTAGATAGTAAATTTTATTTCTGAAAGTCCCTTGGAATTGCTGATAGTACAGTAAATTACAAATTACTGAAGTTTTCCTTTAATTTGATAATTTTTTTTTTTAGTCAGTGGTTGTTTAGATGGCTGGAAACAGATTGATCCATTAGAGATGGATTGGTGGTTTGATCCCTGCAATCTAACTCTTAATGAAAGATCTGACAAACAAATTGATTTCAAATAATACCAGTGTTGGAGGAAGAAAAACTGACAAGTGTCTCTCTCTTTTGATTGAACAGTGTTCACACTATTAAGTAGTTGACATTGTGGGCAAGCAGGTGAAAACTTGAATGCTGTTACCCCTTCTGACCTCTCTCAGGTGACATGTTCTCAGCCAGACCGCAATGCTCCCAAAATCAGCAGTGAAGGGAAGTTTCAGCTGGTCTTGTCTGAACTTAAAATTGATTTCCTTGTTTAATGGTTGCTGTTTTACTTATTGGATATCTAAAATCGTCGGTTTGCTCTGTCAGGGCAATTGCTGACTTAGGCAATAGATTGAAATGTAAATTCCTTTCTGTGTTAATGAATTCATTAGCAGAAAAGCTAGTTCAAAAGACATATGGAAAAAAAGAGTATTAAACATTTAAATGTTAAAGCAGTATTTTCTATACTGAGTTTGAGGAACACCAAAGTTAGTACCTGTTCTATTGAAGAATGGTTTCAGTGGTCACATCTTTAGGGAAACAAAGTTAAAGTTAGGTTTCTTTCCTTTAGGGGGCTTCTCTGAGATCATGATATGATAATGTGCACTATGTATTCCCAAGAAGAAAGTTATTATACTGCAGTTCCTCTGTTTAACTGCAGAACTTTTGTGTTTTAAAGAACACCTTCCAACTCATCTGGGAACTGGTATTCTCATAGACCTCTGGACTGGGAAATGTCATGTGAAGGCCAGCTTTGCCTCTGAAAATGTAAATGCCCCTTAACCTCTGTGAGGGATTTGAAGCATTATGTCCAGGGCTTAATATCTGTACTTCCCTTTTGCTGGAGTTAAAGGGGCCTCTGCTCTGTAATCTGAATCTTAGAGGGTCCTACTATCACAGACACAAACAAAATGAATTTATTTAAAGACCAAGGAGTGCCTCTGACACTCAGGATCAGTCAACATGTAACCTTAAACATTTATTCTCCCAAGTCTTATGAAATGCCCCAAGGAAATGCACTACATTCCTCGCCTTGTGTTTGCAAAACACAGCACTTCTGTATTGAAATTCTGTGATGGTTTCTGGGTTGTGCCTATGCTGAAGTCAGTGACCGACAGTATTTTGGAACACAAGGATTCTAACAGTAGAAGTATAAGATAAAAGAAAAGTTAATTTGTCGGTTTCTCAGAAGGGGAGGCTGTAATCCATTCTTGTAAAGATTTAGTATCATTTCCATAGTGCTGAATCTCTTGCTATTTATGTTGCAGTTGTGTTTGCAACAGTTGCTCATTTTGGCTGATGGCAACGTTTTGCAAGATTATGCAAGTCCTATTATTTTTTAATTTTATTATTATTATGTTAAACACCATACATTACATCATTAGTTTTTGATGTAGTGTTCCATGATTCATTGTTTGTGTATAACACCCAGTGCTCCATGCAGAACGTGCCCTCTTTAATACCCATCACCAGGCTAACCCATCCCCCACCCCCCTCCCCTCTAGAACCCTCAGTTTGTTTCTCAGAGTCCATAGTCTCTCACGGTTCGTCTCCCCCTCTGATTTCCCCCACTTCATTTTTCCCTTCCTGCTATCTTTATTTTTTTTACATATAATGTATTATTTGTTCCAGAGGTACAGGTCTGTGATTCAACAAAATGCCAGATTTGAGAATAGTTTTGTTTTTAACAATAGTGCTTATTATGATTTAATTAAATTTTCAAAAAGCAAAATGCAAAATTTTGGGTTTTATTTAAATAATTTTGAGTTAAAATTTTAATATGCATTAATTATAACTTGTATTTCGCTTTTTAATGTTAATGTATAATTTTAGATCTTTTAGGAAAAACATTTTCGGAAGCATAAAATAATTTTATTCTATTTACTTTATAGTTTTTATAAAATACATTCAAATTTTGTACACTTTGGATATACTTACATTTTATAATTCTTTAGATACTTATTATCAATAATACCTAAATTATGTGAAAGTTTCAATTATACATGATTGGTGGTTTTGTTAATATGAAAGAAAATATAATTTTATGAATATATAATAACATTATCAGCCCATCAATAAAACACTCAGACATGCACAATAATAATTAAATTCAGTTGTCTTTGATAGATTGTTTTTCATTAATATAACAGGCATTATTTAATGTGTAAACTTAAGTTATATATTATAATTAATACATAAATATAAAATATGCATATAATTTACATATATCTATTTTTATATAATATATACTTATATATTATGATTAATATATATTAACTGAAATGTAATTTTATAATATTATATGTATATAAATTTCTATACTTCAGTTCTATCATTATGAATGTGTATTCATCCAAGTAGAAAGATAAAAGACATTTTATTCAACAGTTTTAAAGCTTGATTTATTACATTTAAATATGTAGGCATTTAGTACATGGGCCTCCATTTGTACTCTTGCCCTGGACTGCAAGTCAGAAGTGGTCCTGGCCACTGTGACTCCTGGATATTTGCTGACACTAGAAGGGACATCTTATAATGAAATGGTAGCTTTGTCTGCCAAGCAGGAAGCACCCTTTCCCACAAAGGACTTTTCACTCCTTTTGTCTAACTGTTTCCCACCATCCATGTACAGAGTGGAAAGATAACTGGTTCATATAACCACTCATATAACCACTGTTATAAAGGTTTGTTGCTCTGAGTTCATTTCTAAGAGCTGCAGGCTCATGCAGTCATTTCCAGAGATAATAAGAAAAGTAGCCAAAGGCATTCAGTAGTCAGGACCTTGGAGCATAAAACAGAAGTTCAGTCTAGATCAGAATAGAACAAGCAATATGCACACACAGATGATTCAGACAGGGGCAGAACTTGTCCCTCAGTTTCCTTTGCAAGTTAAAATGGGAGACTTGTCTCTGAATTTACTGTTTAATATTTGTAGTTCTCTGAAAGTAAGGATGTGTTCTGCATCTTATGACACAATATAGAAGGAGTGTTCAGTATTTGATTATTATAATTATATCTGATCGTTATAATTACGTTTCTGGTGCCTAGGATGAGGACGCTAAAGTAAGGCATCCCTGTAATGAAATGTTGTCTTAACATGAATTTTATTTTCATTTTTTTCCTTTGTGAATTGTAAAGTTTTGATTCAGTGGTCTTTTCTCAATTTATTTGTTCTGCTTTAAATGAAGGAATAAAGATTCTATACTCTTTTTAAGGTAAAATTTACGTGCATGAAATTTACAGATTTTTAAATGATGGGTTTGAATGAATGTATCCACTCATTTAGCTGTAACCAAGATATATAACATGTACATCATTCCAAAAATTTATTTGTCCCCACCACCCACTGGCAATCACTGTTTGGATATCTATAATTGTATACAGTTTTAGTAGTTCTTGAACTTTGTGTAAGTAGAATCATGCAATGTTTTGTATCTTGCTTTTTCTTTCTTTTTTTTTTTTTGGTTCAATACAGTGTTTTTGAGATTTGTCATGTTGTGTGTATCAGTAGTAGTCCTTTTTTATTGTTAAGTTGAATTTCATTATATGAATATATCACAACTCATCTTTTCCTCTGTTCAATTGGGTATATAGAATTTCTGTTGGGTAAATACTAAGGAGTGGAATCCCTAGATCACATGTAATATAATTATATAAGAAAAAGTGTTTTCCCAAGTGATTTTACAATTTTTACAATCACAATAGGAATGTATGAGAATTCCAGTTGTTTCATATCCTTGATGATATTTATTATTGCCATTCTAATTTTAGCCTCTGTGAATTCTAATTTGATAAACATTTCAATTTTCTTGATTCATATGAGCTTAATATTTCCATGAGACATAAGTTCTTGGGTAAAGATATGTTCTGTGATAGTAATGATTTTTCTGAAATTAGAATCATATCGTTTATTTTTCTCCCTTATTAAAATCCTTCAGTTCTTTCCATTTGTTTTCAGTATAAGGTCAAACATCCCATGACACGTGTTTCCTTCTTATTTTGTCCCTGAGTCCATCTACCCCCTTCCCTGCCACCCAGCTCCTACCCCAGTAGGTTTTAAGGACAGGGCAGTGTCTATCTTGTTAATTATTAAATTTCAGTGCTTAGCACTCTAAGTATTTGTTGAATGGCTGACTGACAGGGAGATGAGGTAGGTTGTCCAAGTTCACACAGAAAATGTATGAACTTAGATGTATAAATCAGGTGTCTCTGATTCCAAAGCCTGGCTAGTTAATTTTTGACTGAATGGATGCTCATTTAAGGTCTATTTCATTGACTTTGAACTTAAATCATTACCAAGATTGTTAGAAAATTCTCAGATACTGCCATCTACTTACAGCTTTATTATTCAGTATAGTTAAAATCTCCTTTATATCATGATCTTCTGAAAAGGATCCAAAGAATTATTTTATTCACATCTAAAGCTTAAATAACGGGGCTGTAATTTTGTAGTGTTTATAGGTTGGTAAGACAAAAATAAATATGCTAAACTACTTTCTCTTCTTTTGTAAAGATTGTAACCCTGTCTGAGCTTCCTTATGTGTCCCTCTAGGGCATTTTTAAAAACTACATGATGTACACTATGTTTATAAGATTATTTAGCCTGGGACTTGAGCAGGAGGAAAGGAGCAAGATAGCGGAGGAGTCAGAGACCTAAATTTCGTCTGGCCTCAGGAATTCAGCTAGATAGGGATCAAACCATTCTGAACACCTACAAACAACAGGAGATCGAAGAAAAGAATAGCAGCAACTCTCTGAACAGAAAAGTGACCACTTTCTGGAAGGTAGGACGTGTGGAGAAGTGAATCCAAGGGATATTCGGGAAGATAGACCGCAGGGGTAGGGAGCCTCCTCAGCCGGCTACTGGCAAGTGATAGAGCAGCAGAGCACAAAATCGCAACTTTTAGAAGTCGGCTCTGCTGAGGGACATCACTCCAGTGGCTAAGCTGGGGGTGGAACCCTCGCTGGAACAGTGTGGTCTCAGGACCCTCGGGGTCACAGAAAGACCGGGGGTGCCTGAGTGCAGCAGAGCTCCCAGGGATCAGAGCAGGGAGACTGGCTGCAGAGATGGAACCTAGGAGTGGGCTCTCAGCTTGGGGTTGCCATAAACTGTGATCCGGGGCAGAGTTGAGCCACTGCTCTTCCAGCAGGGACCCAACAAGCGGCAGAGCTGGGGAGACTCCCCTTCCTCCCCTGGAAGAAGTGGTGCAGGAGCGCACTGCAGGGATCTGCTGGGTTTGAAGACTCCACATGGGATCGTAAGCCAGAGACAGAAACGCTTGGTGAGCACAGAGTGAAGCCAGAGACCGGGGAGATGGGAGTGATTGACTGCTTTTCTGTGGGGGCTCATTGAAAGAGTGGGGCCCCGAGTTCTCAGCTCCTCTGGGCAGAGATTGGGAGGCCACCATTTTCACTCTCGTCCTCCAAAGCTGTATGGAAAGCTTGCAGGGAACAAAAGCTCCCGAGAGCAAACCTGAGCAGATTACTTAGCCTGGCCCATTGCAATGGTGGGGCAATTCCACCTCCAGCAGAGACATTTGAGAACCACTTCAACAGGCCCCTCCCCAAGAAGATCAGCAAGAACAGCCAGCCAAGACCAAGTTTACCAATCAAGAACGGCAGAACTCCAGCACTAGGGGAATACTGCACATAGAATTCATGGCTTTTTTACCCATGCTTCTTTAGTCTTTCAAAGTTAATTTTTTAAATTTTCCTTTTTTACTTTTTCTATTTTCTTTTTTTTGGAATTATTCTTATTCCCTTTTCAGCCAACATCTTATCAATCCCTTTTTTAAAAATCTTTTTTATTTTTCATATTTAGAGTCATATTCTATCCCTTCATAGTAGTTAGCCTTATTTTTGGTAAATATATAAGTTGTTCTCTCTTTTAAAATTTTGGGATACAGTTTCTTCTAAGAGATCAAAGTATACCCTAATTCTCTAGTGTATGGCTTTGTTCTAGTCTCCTGCCTAATCACATTCTCGCCCTCCCTTTTCTTTTATAATTTCTTTTCTTTCTTTTTTCAAACAACTTCTTTTCTGAAAAATTTTTTATTGTTATGTTAATCACCATACATTACATCATTAGTTTTTGATGTAGTGTTCCATGATTCACTGTTTGTGCATAACACCCAGTGCTCCACGCAGAAGGTGCCCTCTTTAATACCCATCACCAGGCTAACCCATCCTCCCACCCCCCTCCCCTCTAGAACCCTCAGTTTGTTTTTCAGAGTCCATCGTCTCTCCTGGTTCGTCTCCCCCTCCGACTTACTCCCCTTCATTCTTCCCCTCCTGCTATCTTCTTTTTCTTTTTTCTTAACATATGTTGCATTATTTGTTTCAGAAGTACAGATCTGTGATTCAACAGTCTTGCACAATTCACAGCGCTCACCATAGCACATACCCTACCCAGTGTCTATCACCCAGCCACCCCATCCCTCCCACCCCCCAACCACTCCAGCAACCCTCAGTTCGTTTCCTGAGATTAAGAATTCCTCATATCAGTGAGGTCATATGATACATGTCTTTCTCTGATTGAATTATTTCACTCAGCATAAAGCCCTCCAGTTCCATCCATGTCATTGCAAATGGCAAGATCTCATTCCTTTGGATGGCTGCATAATATTCCATTGTGTATATATAGCACTTCTTCTTTATCCTTTCATCTGTTGATGGACATCTTGGCTATTTCCACAGTTTGGCTATTGTGGATATTGCTGCTATAAACTTTGGGGTGCATGTACCCCTTTGATCCCTCCATTTGTATCTTTGTGGTAAATACCCAGTAGTGCAATTGCTGGATCGTATGGTAGCTCTATTTTCAACTGTTTGAGGAACCTCCATACTGTTTTCCAGAGGGGTTGCACCAGCCTGCATTCCCACCAAGAGTGTAGGAGGGTTCCCCTTTCTCTGCTTCCCCGCCAACATCTGTCATTTCCTGACTTGTTAATTTTAGCCATTCTGACTTGTGTGAGATGGTATCTCATGGAGGTTTTGATTTGGATTTCCCTGATGCCGAGCGATGTGGAGCACTTTTTCATGTGCCTGTTGGCCATTTGGATGTCTTCTTTGGAAAAATATCTGTTCATGTCTTCTGCCCATTTCTTGATTGGATTATTTGTTCTTTGGGTGTTGAGTTTGATAAATTCTTTATAGATTTTGGATACTAGCCCTTTATCTGATATGTCATTTGCAAATATTTTCTCCCATTCTGTCAGTTGTCTTTTGGTTTTGTGGACTGTTTCTTTTGCCGTGGAAAAGCTTTTTATTGTGATGAAATCCCCAATTGCACTTGTTGGTCTGGGCTAAGCAAGCTGCTTGGGTTTGCTCTCAGGAGCTTTTGTTCCCTGCAAGCTCTCAGTAGAGCTTTGGACCAGGGTGAAAATGGTGACCTCCTAATCTCCACCCGGAGGAGCTGAGAACTCGGGGCCCCGCTCCTCAGTGCGCCCCCAGAGAAAAGCAGTCAGTCCCGTCTCTCTGGTCTCCAGCCGCACTCCGAGCTCACCCGGCCTGTGACCAAGCATTTCTATCTCTGGCACCCGACCCCGTGTGGAGTCTACAAACCCATCAGATCCCTGCGGTGCACTCCCGTGGTGCTCCTCCCCAGCGAGAAAGGGGAGTTTCCCCAGCTCTGCTGCTTGTTGGGTTCCTGCTGGAGAAGCAGTGGCCCGACTGGGCTGCAGATCACAGTTTATGGCAACTCCGAGCTGAGAGCCCACGCCTCCGCTCCGTCTCTGCAGTTGGCTTCCCCACTCCAATACCTGGGAGCTCTGTCGCACTCAGGCACCCCCGGTCTTTCTGTGACTCCAAGGGTCCTGAGACCACACTGTCTCGCAAGGGCTCCACACCCCGCTTAGCCAATGGAGCGACGTCCCTCAGCGGAGCCGACTTCTAAAAGTTCCGATTTTGTGCTCCGCGGCTCTATCACTTGCCAGAAGCGGCAGACGGAGGCCCCCTCCCCCGCCGTCTATCCTCCTGAATATCACCTCGGAGTCACTTCTCCACACGTCCTACCTTCCAGTAAGTGGTCACTTCTCTGTTCAGAGAGTTGTTGCTACTCTCTTCTTTGATCTTCGGTTGAGTTTGTAGGTGTTCAGGATGGTTTGATCCCTATTCAGCTGAATTCCTGAGACCAGACGAAGTCCAGGTCTCCTACTCCTCCATTATCTTGCTCCGCCCCCCCTTCAACCAACTTCTTATCAGTTCCTTTTATAAAACCTTTTATAATTTTCATCTTTACAGTCATATCCTGTACCTTCATCGTATTTACCCTTATTTTTGTACACATATAAGTTTTTCATTCTTTAAAATATTGGGGGCAGTCTCTTCTAAAAGACCAAAATACACCCCAAATCTAGTGTGTGGCACTGATCTATTCCCCAGCCTGATCATATTTGATCATATTTTTTTTCCTTTTTCTTTTTTCTTTCTTTCCCTTTCTTTTCCCCCAGTTTCAGGTCTCTTCTGATTAGTGTATATTCTTCTGGGGTCGTTGTTACGCTGTTAGCATTTTGTTCTCTCATTCATCTGTTCTCCTCTGGACAAAATGACAAGACGAAAAAACTCACCTCAACAAAAAGAACAAGAGGCAGTACCGACTGCCAGGGATCTAATCAAACGGACCTTAGTAGAATGTCGGAACTAGAGTTCAGAATGATGATTATAAAGATAGTAGCTGGGCTTGAAAAAAACATGGAAGATACTAGAGAAACCCTTTCTGGAGAAATAAAAGAACTAAAATCTAACCAAGTCAAAATCAAAAAGGCTATTATTAAGGTGCAATAAAAAATGGAGGCTCTGACTGCTAGGATAAATGGGGCAGAAGAGAGAATTAGTGTTATAGAAGACCAAATGATGGAGAATAAAGAAGCTTAGAAAAAGATAAACAACTACTGGATCACGAGGACAGAATTTAAGAGGTAATTGATACCATAAGATGAAACAATATTAGAATAATTTGGATCACAGAAGAAGAAGAGAGGGGCAGAAGATATATTGGAGCAAAGTATAGCAGAGAACTTCCCTAATGTGGGGAAGGAAACAGGCATCAAAACCCAGGAGGCACAGAGAACCCCTTTCAAAATAAATGAATATAGGTCAACAACCCTGAAATCTACTAGTAAACTTATGAATCTCAGAGACAAAGAGGAAATCCTGAAAGCAGCTCAGGAAAAGAGGTCTGTAACCTACAATGGTAGAAACATTAGATTGGCAACAGACTTATCCACAGAGACCTGGCAGGCCAGAAAGGACTGGCATGATATCTTCAGAGCACTAAATGAGAAAAATATGCAGCCAAGAATACTATATCCAGCTAGGCTGTCATTGAAAAATAGAAGGAGAGATCAAAAGCTTCCAAGACAAACAAAAACTAAAGGAATTTGCAAACATAGAACCAGCCCTACAAGAAATATTGAAAGGGGTCCTCTAAGCAAAGAGAGAGCCTAAAAGTTACATAGACTAGAAAGGAACACAGACAATATACAGGAACAGTCACCTTACAGGCAATACAATGGCACTAAATACGTATCTTTCAATAGTTACCCTGAATGTAAATGGGATAAATGCCCCAATTAGAAGACACAGGTTATAAGATTGGATAAAAAAGACCCATCAATATGCTGTCTGCAAGAGACTCATTTTAGACCCAAAGACACCCCCAGATTGAAAGCGAGGAGGAGGAAAATCATTTACCATGCTACTGGATACCAAAAGAAAGCTGGGGTGGCAATCCTCATTTCAGACAAATTTGATTTTAAACCAAAGACTATCATAAGAGATTACGAAGGGCACTTTATCATAACTTAAACGGTCCATCCAACAAGATCTAACAATTGTAAATATCTATGCCCCTAACATGGGTGCAGCCAATTATATAAGCCAATTAATAACAAGAGCGAAGAAACACATTGACAACAATACAATAATAGTAGGGTACTTTATCATCCCCCTGACTGAAATGGACAGATCATCTAAGCAAAAGATCAAGAAGGAAATAAACACTTTAAATGACACACTGGACCAAATGGACTTCACAGATATATTCAGAACATTCCATCCCAAAACAACAGAATACACATTCTTCTCTAGTGCCCATGGAACATTCTCCAGCATAGATCACATCCTAGGTCACAAATCAGGTCTCAACCGGTACCAAAAGATTGGGATCATTCTCTGCATATTTTCACACCACAATGCTTTGATATTAGAACTCAATCACAGGAGGAAAGTCAGAAAGGACTCAAATACATGGAGACTAAAGAGCATCCTACTAAAGAATGAATGGGTCAACCAGGAAATTAAAGAAGAGTTAAAAAAATTCATGGAAACCAATGAAAATGAAAACACAACTGTTCAGAATCTTTGGGATGCAGCAAAGGTTGTCCTAAGAGGAAAGTATATAGCAATACAAACCTTTCTCAAGAAACAATAAAGGTCTCAAATACACAATCTAAGCCTCCACCTAAAGGAGCTGGAGAAAGAACAGCAAATAAAGCCTAAACCCAGCAGGAGAAGAGAAATAGTGAAGATAGAGCAGAAATCAATGAAATAGAAATGAAAACAACAGTAGAACAGATCAATGAAACTAGGAGTTGGTTCTTTGACAGAATTAATAAGATTGATAAACCCATGGTCAGACTTATCAAAAAGAAAAGAGAAAGAATCCAAAGAAATAAATCATAATGAAAGAGGAGAGATCACAGCCAAATTCAAAGAAATACAAACAATTATAAGAACTTACTATGAGCAACTATATGCCAGCAAATTAGCTCACCTGGAAGAAATGGATGTATAAACTACCAAATCTGAACCAGGAAGAAATTGAAAACCTGAACAGATCCATAACCATTAAGGAAATTGAAGCAGTCATCAAACATCTCCCAACAAACAAGAGCCCAGGGCCAGATGGCTTCCCGGGGGAATTCTGCCAAACATTTCAAGAAGAATTAATACCTATTCTTCTGAAACTGTTACAAGAAATAGAGTTGGAAGGAAAATACCCAAGCACATTTTATGAGGCCACCATTACCTGGATCTGAAAACCGAAGACCCCATCAAAAAGGAGAACTACAGTTCAATATCCCTGATGAACATGGATGCAAAAATTCTCCAAAATACTAGCCAATAGGATCCAACAGTACATTAAAAGGATTATTCACCACGACCAACTGGGCTGCAAGGTTGGTTCAATATCCACAACATCAATCAATGTGATCATTTTTATTAATGTAATACATTAATAAAAGAAAGAACAAGAATCATATGATCCTCTCAATGCAGAAAAAGCATTTGACAAAGTACAGCATCCTTTCTTGATCAAAACTCTTCAGAGTGTAGGGACAGAGGGTACATACCTCAATATCATAAAAGCCATCTGTGAAAAACCCACAGCAAATATCATTCTCAATGGGGAAACCTGAGAGCTTTTCCCCTAAGGTCAGGAACATGGCAGGGATGTCCACTCTCACCACTGCTATTCAACATAGTACTAGAAGTCCTAGCCAGCAATCAGACAACAAAAAGAAATAAAAGGCATCCAAATCGGTAAAGAAGAAGTCAAACTTTCACTCCTTGCAGATGATATGGTACTTTATGTGGAAAACCCAAAAGACTCCACCCCAAAACTGCTAGAACCCATACAGGAATTCAGTAAAGTGGCAGGCTATAAAATCAATGCACAGAAATCAGTTGCATTCCTATACACCAACAACAAGACAGAAGAAAGAGAAATTAAAGAGTCTATCCCATTTACAATTGCACCGAAATCCATAAGATACCTGGGAATAAATCTCACCAAAGACTCAAAGATTCTTTGACTTTGAAAACTATAAAATACTCATAAAAAAATTGAGGAAGACACAAAGAAATGGAAAAACTTTCCATGCTCATGGATTGGAAGAACAAATATTGTGAAGATGTCAATGCTACCTAGAGCAATCTACACATTTAATGCAATCCCTATCTAAATACCATCAACTTTTTTCAAAGAAATGGAACAAATAATTCTAAAATTTCTTTGGAACTAGAAAGACCCCGAATAGTCAGAGGAATGTTGAAAAAGAAAAGCAAATCTGGTGGCATCACAATTCCGGACTTCCAGCTCTATTACAAAGCTGTCATCATGAAGACAGTATAGTACTGGCATAAAAACGGACACATAGATCAATGGAACAGAATAGAGAACCCAGAAATGGACCCTCAACTCTATGGTCAACTAATTTTCGACAAAGCAGGAAAAAAAGAGAGTCTCTTCAACAAATGGTGTTGGGAAAATTGGACAGCCACATGCAAAAGAATGAAACTGGACCATTTCCTTACACCACATACAAAAATAGACTCAAAATGCATGAAAGACCTAAATGTGAGACAGGAGTCCATCAACATCCTAGAGGAGAACACAGGCAGCAACCTCTTTGACCTCAGCCATAAAAACTTCTTCCTAGAAACATCGCCAAAGACAAGGGAAGCAAGGGAATAAGTGGCCTCTTGGGATTTCATCAAGATAAAAAGCTTTTGCACAGCAAAAGAAACAGTCAACAAAACCAAAAGAAAATGGACACAATGGGAGAAGATATTTGCCAATGACATATCAGATAAAGGGCTAGTATCCAAAATCTGTAAAGAAGTTATCAAACTCAACACCCGAATAAGAAACAATCCAATCAAGAAATCAGCAGAAGACATCAACAGACATTTCTGCAAAGAAGACGTCCAAATGGCAGCAGACACATGAAAAAGTGCTCCACATTACTTGACATCAGGGAAATCCAAATCAAAACCTCAATGACATATCAGCTCACACCAGTCAGAATGGCTAAAATTAACAAATCTGGAAACGACAGTTGTTGGCAGGGATGCCTAGAGAGGGAAACCCTCCTACACTGTTGGTGGGAATGCAAGCTGGTGCAGCCACTCTGGAAAACAGTATGGAGGTTCCTCAAAAGGTGAAAATAGAGCTGTCCTACAACCCAGCAATTGCACTACTGGGTATTTACTCCAATGATACAAATATAGTGATCCGAAGGGATACGTGCACCCCGATGTTTATAGGAGCAATGTCCAGAATAGCCAGAGTATGGAAAGAGCCAAGATGTCTATCAACACATGAATGGATAAAGAAAGAAGATATATATATATATATATATATATATATATATATATATATATATACACACACACACACAACATATATATGCACATATGCAATATTATGCCGCTATCAAAAAACTAAATCTTGCCATTTGCAACACATGGATGGAATTAGAGGGTATTATGCTAAGTGAAATAAGCCAATCAGAGAAAGACATGTATGTACCATCTAATCTCACTGATATGAGGAATTCTTAATCTCAGGAAACAAACTGAGGGTTGCTAGAGTGGTGGGGGTGGGAGGGATGGGTGATAGACATTGGGGATGGTATGTGCTATGGTGAGCGCTGTGAATTGTGTAAGACTGTTGAATCTCAGACCTGTACCTCTGAAACAAATGATACATTATATGTTAAAAAAAAAGAAGATAGTAGGAAGGGAAAAATGAAGGGGGGAAATCGGAGGGGGAGTCGAACCCTGAGAGACTATGGACTCTGAGAAACAAACTTATGGTTCTAGAGGATAGGGGGTTGGGGGGATGGATTAGCCTGGTGATGGGTATTAAAGAGGGCACGTATTGATGGGTATTAAAGAGGGCACGTACTGAATGGAGCACTGGGTATTATACGCAAATAATGAATCATGGAACACTACACCAAAAACTAATGATGTAATGTATGGTTATTAACATAACATAATAAAAAATAAATGGGAGATAAAAAATAAATGTTAATGCCCATAATGGTAGAGGACATGATATTGTAATACTGTATTTAGTACTATTCCATAATACTATACTTTGTTAAGTATTATGCCATTCTATATTTATAAAAACAGTGTGTTGTGCCCAATAAATACACAGAATCTTCAAAAAAAAGAAGAGGGCACGTACTGAATGGAGCACTGGGTGTTATACACAAACAATGAATCATGGAACACTACATCAAAAACTAATGATGTAATGTGTGGTGATTAACATAACATAATAAAATAAAATGAAAAAGAAAAAAAAGATTATCCTTTACAGGAAATAAAGAAATAAAGCTATTTTCAGAGGGAATTCAACAAACACACTAAATTCTACTGAGACCAATTATTCCAGTTCCATAGGGTAATACTATAATTTAATAAGACATAGTTATTCACATTTGTTTGCAATAGTTCCAGAAATATCTATTGAATAGCTGTTTGCTTTTTTATTCTCTTTTCCTATCCATTTAAGCTATCTCTGCTCACAATGCAAAATAGAGAATAATCAGTTGGGGGAGGAAGACGGAGTGAGGATAATGACTGGAGGTAAATTATTTTTCTACCCGTACAATTACTTTCCCTTTCCAAGATCTAGTTTACTTGTTCATCTAGGGAAAATAGTCAGTTGGTATTTGGATTTTTATTTCCAACTAAAACAACAGCAACCAAACTAAAACAAGACCTCAGTGTTAGAAGAAACATCAAGGTCACCTGGTCCATTGGGCTCTACCTGGGATGCTGATTAGAAATACTGGGGAGGCTCAAGATTTACAGAATTACAATCACCAGGATCTGGGTTATATGATTTGAAAGAAAAGCTCTCCCGGTCATTCTGATTTGGATCCTTGGTTACAAACCATTAATAATAATCCCATCTGACATTTAAATCATCCAATTGATTTTCCAGTCATGGGGAGATCTTTACCCTCCAGAGCATGTCCTTTTTGTTTTTGCACAGGAGTGATTGTTGGAAAGTAATTCCTTAGACGCAGCTGAAATCTGCCTTGCTTTAGCTTATGCCCTTCATCCTTGCTCTGCCAAGGATGCCACAGAAAAGAAAGATTCTTTTTAAGTTTTATAGTTGATCTCCAGATCTGTATTTCATGATCCCAGTTATGAACTGAGTACTTAGCAGAACTATTATTTCCCTCATTCTCAAAATGATATTTTATTGTTTTAGATTAAATATGAACAAAGGCAAATAAGAATCTTTTTTTTTTTTTTTTTTTTTTTTTATAATTTTTTTATTGTTATGTTAATCACCATATATTACATCATTAGTTTTTGGTGCAGTGTTCCATGATTCATTGTTTGTTCATAACACCCAGTGCTCCATGCAGAACGTGCCCTCCTCAATGCCCATCACCAGGCTAACCCATCCCCCTACCCCCCTCCCCTCTAGAACCCTCAGTTTGTTTTTCAGAGTCCATCATCTCTCATGGTTCGTCTCCCCCTCTGACATACTCCCCTTTTCTTCCTCTCCTGTTATCTTCTTCTTTTTCTTTTTTCTTAAAATATGTTGCATTATTTGTTTCAGAAGTACAGATCTGTGATTCAACAGTCTTGCACAATTCACAGCACTCACCGTAGCACATACCCTCCCCAATATCTATCACCCAACCACCCCATCCCTCCCACCCCCAACTACTCCAGTAACACTCAGTTTCTTTCCTGAGATTAAGAATTCCTCATATCAGTGAGGTCATGTGATACATGTCTTTCTCTGATTGACTTATTTCACTCAGCATAACACCCTCCAGTTCCATCCACGTCGTTGCAAATGGCAAGATCTCATTCCTTTTGATGGCTGCATAATATTCCATTGTGTATATATACCACATCTTCTTTATCCATTCATCTGTCGATGGGCATCTTGGCTCTTTCCACAGTTTGGCTATGGTGGACATTGCTGCTATAAACATTGGGGTACACGTACCCCTTCGGGTCCCTACATTTGTATCTTTGTGGTAAATACCCAGTAGTGCAATTGCTGGATCGAACGGTAGCTCTAATTTCAACTGTTTGAGGAACCTCCATACTGTTTTCCAGAGGGGTTGCACCAGCTTGCATTCCCACCAACAGTGTAGGAGGGTTCCCCTTTCTCCACATCCCCGCCAACATCTGTCGTTCCCTGACTTGTTAATTTTAGCCATTCTGACGGGTGTGAGGTGGTATCTCATTGAGGTTTTGATTTGGATTTCCCTGATACCAAGCGATGTTGAGCACTTTTTCATGTGCCTGTTGGCCATTTGGATGTCTTCTTTGGAGAAATGTCTGTTCATGTCTTCTGCCCATTTCTTGATTGGATTATTTGTTCTTTGGGTGTTGAGTTTGATAAGTTCTTTATAGATTTTGGATACTAGCCCTTTATCGGATATGTCATTTGCAAATATTTTCTCCCATTCTGTCGGTTGTCTTTTGGTTTTGTGGACTGTTTCTTTTGCTGTGCAGAAGCTTTTTATCTTGATGAAATCCCAATAGTTCATTTTTGCCCTGGCTTCCCGTGCCTTTGGCGATGTTTCTAGGAAGAAGTTGCTGCGGCTAAGGTCGAAAAGGTTGCTACCTGTGTTCTCCTTTAGGATTTGGATGGACTCCTGTCTCACGTTTAGGTCTTTCAACCATTTGGAGTCTATTTTTGTGTGTGGTGTAAGGAAATGGTCCAGTTTCATTCTTCTGCATGTGGCTGTCCAATTTTCCCAACACCATTTGTTGAAGAGACTGTCTTTTTGCCATTGGACATTCTTTCCTGCTTTGTCAAAAATAAGTTGACCATAGAGTTGAGGGTCCATTTCTGGGCTCTCAATTCTGTTCCATTGATCTATGTGTCTGTTTTTGTGCCAGTACCATACTGTCTTGATGATGACAGCTTTGTAATAGAGCTGGAAGTCCGGAATTGTGATGCCGCCAGCTTTGCTTTTCTTTTTCAGTATTCCTCTGGCTATTCGGGGTCTCTTCTGGTTCCATACAAATTTTAGGATTATTTGTTCCATTTCTTTGAAAAAAGTGGATGGTATTTTGATGGGGATTGCATTGAATGTGTAGATTGCTCTAGGTAGCATTGACATCTTCACAATGTTGATTCTCCCAATCCATGAGCATGGAACGTTTTTCCATTTCTTTGTGTCTTCTTCAATTTCTTTCCTGAGTATTTTATAGTTTTCTGAGTACAGATCCTTTGCCTCTTTGGTTAGATTTATTCCTAGGTATCTAATGGTTTTGGGTGCAATTGTAAATGGGATAGACTCCTTGATTTGTCTCTCTTCTGTCTTGTTGTTGGTGTATAGGAATGCCACTGATTTCTGTGCATTGATTTTATATCCTGCTACTTTACTGAATTCCTGTATGAGTTCTAGCAGTTTTGGGGTGGAGTCTTTTGGGTTTTCCACATACAGGATCATATCATCTGCAAAGAGTGAGAGTTTGACTTCCTCTTTGCCGATTTGGATGCCTTTGATTTCTTTTTGTTGTCTGATTGCTGTGGCTAGGACTTCTAATACTATGTTGAATAGCAGTGGTGAGAGTGGACATCCCTGCCGCGTTCCTGACCTTAGGGGAAAAGCTCTCAGCCTTTCCCCATTGAGAATGATATTCGCTGTAGGTTTTTCGTAGATGGCTTTTATGATATTGAGGTATGTACCCTCTATCCCTATACTCTGAAGAGTTTTGATCAAGAAAGGATGTTGTACTTTGTCAAATGCTTTTTCTGCATCTATTGAGAGGATCATATGATTCTTGCTCTTTCTTTTGTTAATGTATTGTATCACGTTGATTGATTTGCGGATGTTGAACCAGCCTTGCAGCCCAGGGATAAATCCCACTTGGTCGTGGTGAATAATCCTTTTAATGTACTGTTGGATCCTATTGGCTAGTATTTTGGTGAGAATTTTTGCATCCATGTTCATCAAGGATATTGGTCTGTAATTCTCTTTTTTGATGGGGTCTTTGTCTGGTTTTGGGATCAAGGTAATGCTGGCCTCATAAAATGAGTTTGGAAGTTTCCCTTCCATTTCTATTTTTTGGAAGAGTTTGAGGAGAATAGGTATTAATTCTTCTTGAAATGTCTGATAGAATTCCCCTGGGAAGCCATCTGGCCCTGGGCTTTTGTTTCTTGGGAGATTTTTGATGACTGTTTCAATTTCCTTAGTGGTTATAGGTCTGTTCAGGTTTTCTATTTCTTCCTGGTTCAATTTTGGTAGTTGATACATCTCTAGGAATGCACCCATTTCTTCCAGGTTATCTAATTTGCTGGCATAGAGTTGCTCATAATATGTTCTTATAATTGTTTGTATTTCTTTGGTGTTGCTTGTGATCTCTCCTCTTTCATTCATGATTTTGTTGATTTGGGTCATTTCTCTTTTCTTTTTGATCAGTCTGGCCAGGGGTTTATCAATCTTGTTAATTCTTTCAAAGAACCAGCTCCTAGTTTCATTGATCTGTTCTACTGTTCTTTTGGTTTCTAGTTCATTGATTTCTGCTCTGATCTTTATGATTTCTCTTCTCCTGCTGGGTTTAGGCTTTCTTTGCTGTTCTTTCTCCAGCTCCTTTAGGTGTAGGGTTAGGTTGTGTATTTGAGACCTTTCTTGTTTCTTGAGAAAGGCTTGTATTGCTATATACTTTCCTCTCAGGACTGCCTTTGCTGTATCCCAAAGATTTTGAACAGTTGTGTTTTCATTTTCATTGGTTTCCATGAATTTTTTTAATTCTTCTTTAATTTCTTGGTTGACCCATTCATTCTTTAGTAGGATGCTCTTTAGCCTCCATGTATTTGAGTTCTTTCCAACTTTCCTCTTGTGGTTGAGTTCTAGTTTCAAAGCATTGTGGTCTGAAAATATGCAGGGAATGATCCCAATCTTTTGGTACCGATTGAGACCTGATTTGTGACCTAGGATGTGATCAATTCTGGAGAATGTTCCATGGGCACTAGAGAAGAATGTGTATTCCGTTGCTTTGGGATGGAATGTTCTGAATATGTCTGTGAAGTCCATTTGGTCCAGTGTGTCATTTAAAGTCTTTATTTCCTTGTTGATCTTTTGCTTAGATGATCTGTCCATTTCAGTCAGGGGGGTGTTAAAGTCTCCCACTATTATTGTATTGTTGTCAATGTGTTTCTTTGCTTTTGTTATTAATTGCCTTATATAATTGGCTGCTCCCATGTTCGGGGCATAGATATTTACAATTGTTAGATCTTCTTGTTGGATAGACCCTTTAAGTAGGATATAGTGTCCTTCCTCATCTCTTATTACAGTCTTTGTTTTAAAATCTAGTTTGTCTGATATAAGGATTGCCACCCCAGCTTTCTTTTGGTGTTCATTAGCATGGTAAATGGTTTTCCACCCCCTCACTTTCAATCTGGGGGTGTCTTTGGGTGTAAAATGAGTCTCTTGCAGACAGCATATTGATGGGTCTTGTTTTTTAATCCAATCTGATAGCCTGTGTCTTTTGATTGGGGCATTTAGCCCATTTACATTCAGGGTAACTATTGAAAGGTATGAATTTAGTGCCATTGTATTACCTGTAAGGTGACTGTTAACTGTCTGTTGTCTGTGTTCGTTTCTGCTCTTTGCTGCTTTTAGGTTCTCTCTTTGCTTAGAGGACCCCTCTCAATATTTCTTGGAGGGCTGGTTTCGTGTTTGCAAATTCCTTTAGTTTTTGTTTGTTCTGGAAGCTTTTGATCTCTCCTTCTATTTTCAATGATAGCCTAGCTGGATATAGTATTCTTGGCTGCATATTTTTCTCGTTTAGTGCTCTGAAGATATCTTGCCAGTCCTTTCTGTCCTGCCAGGTCTCTGTGGATAAGTCTGTTGCCAATCTAATGTTTCTACCATTGTAGGTTACATATCTCTTCTCCCGAGCTGCTTTCAGGATTTTCTCTTTGTCTCTGAGACTCATAAGTTTTACTATTAGATGTCGGGGTGTTGACCTATTTTTATTGATTTTGAGAGGGGTTCTCTGTGCCTCCTGGATTTTAATGCCTGTTTCCTTCCTCACATTAGGGAAATTCTCTGCTATAATTTGCTCCAATATACCTTCTGCCCCTCTCTCTCTCTCTTCTTCTTCTGGGATCCCAATTATTCTAATGTTGTTTCGTCTTATCGTATCACTTATCTCTCGAATTCTGCCCTCGTGATCCTGTAGTTGTTTCTCTCTCTTTTTCTCAGCCTCTTTATTTTCTATCATTTGGTCTTCTATATCGCTGATTCTCTCTTCTGCCTCATTTATCCTAGCATTTAGTGCCCCCATTTTTGATTGCACCTCATCAATAGCCTTTTTGATTTCGATTTGGTTAGATTTTAGTTCTTTTATTTCTCCAGAAAGGGTTTCTCTAATAACTTCCACGCTTTTTTCAAGCCCAGCTAGTATCTTTAAAGTCATGATTCTGAACTCTAGGTCCGACATCGTACTAATGTCCGTATTGAGTAGGTCCCTGGCTGACGGTACTACCTCTTGTTCTTTTTGCTGAGGTGATTTCTTTCGTCTTGTCATTTTGTCCAGAGGAGAATAGATGAATGAGAGAACAAAAGGCTAACAGGTTTACAACGTCCCCAGCAAATATACTGTATACAAATCAGAAAAGACCTGAAACCAGGGGAAAAGAAAGGGAAAGAAAGAAAAAAGAAAGAGAAAAAGAAAAAAAAAAAGATAAAAAAGATAAAAACAAAAACAAAACAATTCAAAAAAGGCAGAATATGATCAAATATGATCAGGTTAGTGCATAGATCAGTGCCACACACTAGATTTTGGGCATATTTTGGTCTGTTAGAAAAAAGGGCCTCCTAAAATTTTAAAGGAAGAAAGACATATATGTACAAAATAAGGGTTGATACAATGAAGGGATGGAAGATGACTATAAAGATGAAAATTATAAAAGATTTTATAAAAGGACTTGGTAAGATAAGTTGTTTGAAAAAAGAAAGGAGATTTAAGGAAAAAAAAAAAAAAAAAGGAAAAAGGGAGAGAATGTGATCAGGCAGGAGACTAGAACAAAGCCATACACTAGTGGTTTAGGGTATATTTTGATCTGTTAGAAGAAACTGTACCTCAAAATTTTAAAGAGAGAACAACTTATATATATATGCCAAAAACAAGGATAACTACTATGAAGGGATAAAATATGACTCTAAAAATGAAAAAAAAATAAAAAATGTTTTTTTTTTTTTAAAAAAGGGATTTAGAAGATGTTGGTTGAAAAAGGGAAAAAGAAAAATAAAAAAAAGTCAACAAAAATTAACTTTGATGAAATAATGAATCATGGTAAAAAAAAAAAAAAAAAAAAAAAAAGAAGCCATGAATCTATGTGCAGTATTCTCCTAGCGCTGGAGTTCTCCTATTCTCCTTGATCGATCAACTTGGTCTTGGCTTGCTGGCTGTTTGTGTTGATCTTCTGGGGGAGGGGCCTGTTGCTGTGGTTTCCAAATGTCTTTGCTGGAGGCGGAATTGCCCCGCCCTTGTCGGTCCGGGCTAAGGAAGCTGCTCCAGTTTGCTCTCAGGAGCTTTTGTTCCCTGCAAGCTCTCGGTACAGCTTTGGAGGACCAGGGCGAAAATGGCGGCCTCCCAGTCTCCGCCCAGAGGAGCCGAGAACTCGGGGCCCCACTCCTCAGTGCGCCCCCAGAGAAAAGCAGTCACTCCCGTGTCCCCGGTCTCTGGCCGCACTCCGTGCTCACCCGGCCTGTGACCGAGCGTTTGTATCTCTGGCACCCGACCCCGCTCGGAGTCTCCAAACCCAGCAGATCCCTGCAGTGCGCTCCCGCACCGCTCCTCCCCGGGAAGGAAGGGGAGTCTCCCCGGATCTGCTGCTTGTTGGGTCCTTGCTGGGGGAGCCGTGCCCCGACTGGGCCGCAGATCACAGTTTATGGCCACCCCGAGCTGAGAGCCCGCGACTCTGCTCCGTATCTGCAGCCGGCTTCCCCGCCCCGACACCTGGGAGCTCTGCCGCACTCAGGCACCCCCGGTCTCTCTGTGACCCCAAGGGTCCTGAGACCACACTGTCCCGGGAGGATTCCACCCCCCGCTTAGCCACTGCAGCGACGTCCCTCCGCCGAGCCAACTTTTAAAAGGTCCGATTTTGTGCTCCGCGGCTCTAGCACTTGCCAGAAGCGGCCGACGGAGGCCCCTCCCCCGCTGTCTATCCTCCCGAATATCGCCTCGGATTCACTTCTCCGCACGTCCTACCTTCCATTAAGTGGTCGCTTCTCTGTTCAGAGAGTTGTTGCTACTCTCCTGTTCGATCTTCTGTTGAGTTCGTAGGTGTTCAGAATGGTTTGATCCCTATTCAGCTGAATTCCTGAGACCAGACAAAATCTAGGTCTCCTACTCCTCCGCCATCTTGCTCCGCCCCTGGCAAATAAGAATCTTAACAGAAGGAGATGCTATAGTGAGAAGGTCTTTAAACCCAGAAGGACCTATGGTATTGAGGTCTCTGTGGTGAGAAAAGATGTGTGAGGTTTATGACAAGCTCCTTTCAATAGGAGAATCACAGTGTAAACCCCTTAGGTTCTAGAGCAAGGTCTTGCCATTGGAAAATCACTCCACTTTTCAATAATGGTTCCCAGTGTGGTACTAGCCACTGGTAGAGTTGGAGTGCTTGACTATGGGACACCAGGGAAATGTGGTCAGAAATATCCATCATGAAGTGGATTTTGTCAGACTTGCTATTTGAAAAGGTCTAGTGGACCCAGGATCAATTTATAGTAATATGGATTTGGTACATACAGTATTGCGCAAAAGAAGGCTTGAAGGCATAAGTAGGCTATACAAGCAGGTGGCCAGACCTTTGTTGCAACTGATGCCTTTCTTTCTTCTCATACCTATACCTGAATTAATTATTGCTCTGATGATTATACAATGGTGATTTTTATTTTCACTGATTTTATTATTTTTCCAGTGTTGTTGAGATATAATTGACATATAACATTGTATTAGTTTAAAGTATACAATATAATGACTTGATATATGTATATATGGCAGAATGAATACAACAGTAAATTTAGTTAACATCCATCACTTAGATACAAATTTTAAGATCTGCTCTTTTAGCAGCTTTCAAATATACAATACACTATTGCTAACTATAGTGACCATGCTGTACCTTGCATCTCCAGGACTTATAACTGGAAATTTGTACCTTTTGTTCACTCTTACCCATTTCTTTCACCCTCCACCCCAGCTTCTGGCAACCACCTATTATCAACTATTTTTAAAACATTTATTAATTATCATTCCATCATTCTATTGTAATGAAGAGCTTTCCTTTCTCTCCCATTTACTTTTCTATTTACGTATTTATATTAGTATGAAATATGGATTCCTGTTTTATTCAATGTGGTTAGTTACTGTCATCAGTTTGATGTTCAAATTTCCCCAGATTAGGCCACAGGAGGACCTTCAGGTCACTCCTATATCTTTTGATATGTTCTCATTGTTCTTTATGTAAAAAAATAATGATCTGGCAGCATAAGATGCCTGGGGCTCATTTTGTGCTGTCTTTGCTCCTGCCTTGGAATCAGGCATTTCTCCAACAATTCCTGGTTTCCTTAGTGGAGGATTACAATTAGAAACCAAGATGTGGGTATTTGGCAGTTATATATGAACATATATATTCAAAAACTACAAATTCACACTAAAATCTTCAATTGCAATACAAAACTTCACAGTTCTTGCTGGCCTTCCCCTTTCCATGTTTGTAAATACATTATCCAATAGTAAAAGAAACCTAGATCTCTTTTTTCTCAATACTTGTTAATTTGTTCAATGTACTGATTTGTCCAGTGTTACAAGTCTCTCAACCTAGGCAGCCATCTCATCCCTCCCAACACCTTGAATACCAGTGGACTTGCCATTGACATGTCTCCAGAGGGTTCCACATCCCTTTCTCCTTTGTACCATCAGGCAGGCTGCTGGTGACCCCTTTGTCCCTACTCCAGCTCCACGCCAGGAGGGGAAGGAAAAGGTCATCTCTGTCTTTCTATTCTGCTTTCTGGGAATTTCATCAATTTTGTCTTCTGAACTGTCCACTGAAGTTTTCATATATATATATATATATATATATTTCAAATATATATTTCAAATATATGTACATATATATTAAAAGGAATGAAAGAAAAAATGTAAAAGTTATGTATATGAGTATAAATATACACTCATATATTTGAAGAAAAGAGTAGTTAAAAATATGTATACATAATTTTCACATTCTTTCATTTCTTTAAAAAATTTTTTTCTTTTTTAAAGATTTTATTTATTTATTTGACAGAGAGAGAGATGGCAAGAGCAGGAACACAAGCAGGGGGAGTGGGAGAGGGAGAAGCAGGCTTCCCGCTGAGCAGGGAGCCCGATGCGGGGCTCGATCCCAGCGGATCATGACCTGAGCCCAAGGCAGATGCTTAACGACGAAGCCACCCGGGCACCCCCCAAAATTTAATTGTTTAATAAAAAACTAAGTAATTTTAGAACAGTTACAGAGTTAGTACAGTGAGTTCCTGTCTATCTTTCCCATCTTCCTCAAAGTTAAAATCTTATATAACCGTGGTAAAATTATCAAAACTAAGAAATTAACCTCTCATTCTTTTAAAAGTAGTATTTTATTCTAGTTTTATAGATTCAGCCTCATGTCTTTGATCTCAGGATAATAATTCTAGTTATGTTGGAGTTTTTTTTTCTGTCCCCTGGTTTTTTTTTTCTATTTTGATCTATTTCCTTTTTTTTTTAATGTTTCAAGTTTTATTTAAATTCTATGTAGTTAACATATAGTGTAATATTGGTTTCAGGAGTAGAATTTAGTGACTCATCACTTACATATAACACCCAGTGCTCATCACAACAAATGCCCTCCTTAATACCCATAACCTGTCTAGCCCATCCCCCACCCACCTCCCTCCATCACCCTCAGTTTGTTCTTTGTAGTTAAGAATCTCTTATGCTTTTCCTTCCTCTTTCTCTCTTTTTTTCCCTTCCCATATGTTCATCTGTTTTGTTTCTTAAATTCTACATAAGAATGAAATCATATGGTGTTTGTCTTCCTCTGACTGCCATATTTCTCTTAGCATTAATACATTCCAGCTCCATCCATGTTGTTGCAAATGATAAGATTTCATTCTTTTTTGATGGCTGAGTAATATTCCATTGTGTGTATATGTATATATCTACACACACACACACACACACACACACACACACACACATACACACCACCTCTTCTTTATCCATTCATCAGTCAATGAACATTTGGGCTCTTT
Source organism: Zalophus californianus (assembly GCF_009762305.2). Classification (NCBI taxonomy): domain Eukaryota; kingdom Metazoa; phylum Chordata; class Mammalia; order Carnivora; family Otariidae; genus Zalophus; species Zalophus californianus. Next base: position 25,817,338 of record NC_045609.1, read on the forward strand.
CCATAATTTGGCTATTGTTGATAATGCTGCTATAAACATTGGCGTAATCTATTTTATTTCCTTTCCTTCCCTCCCTCTCTATCTCTCTTCCTCCCTTCCTCCTTCCCATCCTCCTCTCTCCTTCCTTCCCTCCCTCCCTTCTCTCCCTCTTCCTTCTATTTAATTAATAAAGATATACATAACATTTATTATATTCCAGGCACTGTCCTAAACACTTTACAAATATTAGCTCATTTATTTCTCTTAATATCTCATGTGGTACACATTGTTCTCTCCCTTTAATGGTGAAGGAATTGAGACATGAAGAGGTTAACTAAGTTGCCCAAGATCACATTGATCATTAGTAAAAGAGCCAGGATTTGAGTCTATGTGCTGTTACCAGAGTCTGTGCTCTTTACCACAGCATCATGCTGATTGTCAGGTTGATTGGAAACTTCAGCTGAGGGCCCAAGCACCTTGTGATGCCTATAGATTGATGGTCAAGGTTTTGGCCTATTTGTTAGACTATACCCCCTGAAGTACTATAGATCTTTTTTGCAGGACTACCTTATATTTTCTGGAGATGAAGTATCCGGTCCCCTACCTGGGCACAGCTGTTAAAGTACTTTTTGCCAAGATTCTTTGAGGTGTTTAGGTCAATGATATTGGAAGGATCATAGATTAAGAGTGTACTCTGGTACTTTTTTTTTTTTAAACATTTTTATTTATTTATTTGAGAGAAAGAGAGAGAACTTGAATCAGGGGGAGAGGCAGAGGGAGAGGGACAAGGAGAAGCAGACTCCCTGCTGAGCTGGGAGCCTGACATGGGGCTTGATCCCGGAACTCCAGGATCATGATCCTAGCCAAAGGCAGCTGCTTAACCAACTGAGCCACCCAGGCACCCCTGTATGTCACTATTTTAATTCCTGTGCACATATGTGTGTGTGTGTGTGTGTCTGTGTAAGTGAGATTGGTCTAGCAGGGGTTAACAAACTATGGCCTCAAACAAAAATCCAGCATACAGCATATTTTGTATGGCCCACAAGCTAAGAATCAGTTTTACATATTTAGAGGGTTGTAAAAATAAAAGTATGCAACAAATTGCATGTGACCTACAAAGCCAAAATGAAAGGTGCTAAATAAATACAGGTCATTTAACCATAATCATTTCAATTTAACACATCGACTGTGTAGCTATTTTGAAAAGATACTGTAAATATGTCAGTCCCTTTCTGGAAGGAATTTATAGTCCAAACCATACCACATCTCTACCTACTGCCTCCCCCAAATGCATCTTCCCAGTCCTATCAACTGGCAAGTAGTCTCAGGTGAGTGTTAGCTCATCTCCAAATTATGAGGTAATTTCTACCTTCTAGTAGGAGAGTATACTTGTAACTAACCTGCCTTTATGTTTTGGCTCATGTTTCTTCTATCTGCTATGTTTCCCCTTACATCTTTTCGATGCAATTAATAACTAGCTAGGTCCTGTTTCCTCTATTATGCTCTTGGTAATGATCTTGGTAATGCTCCTAGCTTAACTAGCTAGGTCCCGTTTCTTCTATTATGCTCTTGGTAATGCTCCAGCTTTCCTCTATTATGCTCTTGGTAATGCTCCAGCTTAGATCACTTTCTAAACCACTTCTCTGAATCCTGTAACATCACTGCTAACTTCCTGTCCTGGTTCTTCTACACATCTGTTCCCTGGTAGGATATACATTCCTTGAATGTAAGATCTAATTAATTTGTAAATTGTTATACAGTGCCTAAAATAGATTCATGCATATGGTATTATCTGCCTGACTCTTATCTCTCCCCATATGGTTTAGTTTGGGCCTCTGAAAGTAAATTAGTATGCCTACTCCATAGGAAATGTACTTTAGTTATATTTATTTATCTTCAGAATTTTACTTCCTTTCTAGAATTTGTATCTTTGAAACCCACTAACATCCTGGGATTGTTCTCCTTTCTTTAGTATTTTACTATTGCTTAAGCATTTTGTATGACGGGAAGATTTCTTAGTGGTAGTAAATTTCTGTATAGAAACCTTGGCAATATATAATTTGAATACGACCCCAATTGGAACTTTTTTATGAGCTGTAAACATTCGCAGGGTAAAGACTAATAAACCAGTGAGTTTTGTATGGGGTAATAATAGTTTATTTGTATTCTTCTCTTTTATATATTCTTTTCCCTTTTTTTTCTATAAGGAGTTTCTTTTCTAGAACACTGAAGTTGTTATTGTGATATATTTTAATCCTATACTCTTGCCTACTCTTTCCATTAAGTCTTTTTAAATCCAGATCTGTGGAGGGAGGAGAACCATTTGCTTCTACATTTGAACATTTTCCTGGGGTAATAATTTTATTTTGAAGTTTAGAGAGTCTATGAGTTATTCACCTTAAAAATCTAGCTTATTTTATGAGGCTCTTGTATTGTTTCCCTTTAGCTGACTAACAACAGCTATCAATAGAACTCTTCAGAGTAATAAATAATTGTATTATTCCAGATTGACTTTTTTTTTCTGATTTATGTTTTTGTTAGCATCTACTAACACTAGGAGGAAAGAGACTTGGCAAATGTTAGGAAATTATAGAAAGGTCTAAATGTTACAAAACATTTAGTGATAACAGTTCTGAAAAAAATCAAGTGAAAACATATTTTATTGCTTTCTGCTTCCTTGTATACTTTCCAACATCTCTCGCCACTTACATGTCTAACACTTTATGGAAAGTTGGCTACAAAAGAAATGTAGCATGTTGAGAATGTTTAATTCATGCTGTAACATAAATACCTCAATGTCTAGAGGTCTCATTTTAAATGTTGTCTTGTGGAAGTGCTGACCCTCATCACAAAGTTCTTTCCTCTGACTTTTAGGGAAAAAGAACTAAATGTCCAACTTGTTTTAAATTTAGTTTCATGGGAAAATTTAGTTTTTTCAGCTTTATTGATATATAATGAATATATAACATTATGTAAGTATAAATAGTACACAGTGGCGACTTACATACATATATATTGCAAAATTATTACCATAATCAGGTTAGTTAAAATCTCTCTTGGCTCACATAGTTGCCTTTTGCATGTGTGTAGTGACAACTTTTAAGATGTACTCTTAGCAACTTTCAAGTATATAATACAGTATTGTTTAACTACAACTGTGTGATCCTCAGAACTTATTTATCTTATAACTTTGTACCCTTTAACCACATTAATCACATCCACCTATTTCCCCCCAAACCCACATATAAGTGAGATCTTACAGTATTTGTCTTCATTTGTCCAACTTAGTTCACTTAACATAATGCCCTCAAAGTTCATCCATGTTGTGAAAAGGCAGGATTTCCTTCTATTTATGGATGAATAATCCATTGCATATATATACAGCACATTTTCTTTCATCTGTTGGTGGACAGTTAGGTTGTTTCCATGTCTTAGCTATTGGAAATAATGTTGCAGTGAACGTGAGAGTGCAGATATCTTTTCCATATAGTGATTTAATTTCTTTTGGATAAATACCTCGAAGTGGGAATACTGGGTCATATGGTAGTTGTATTTTTAAATTTTTTAGGAAGCCCCATACTGTTTTCCATAGTGGCTGTGTCAGTCTACATTCTCACCAGTAGTGTACAAGTATTCCCTTTTCTTCATACCCTCGCCAACACTATATCTTGTCTTTTTAATAACTGATAGCTCACTGTGGTTTTGATTTTCATTTCCCATATGATTAGTGGTGTTGAGCATTTTTCACATACATGTTGGTCATTTGTATATCTTCTTTGGAAAATTGTCTATTCAAGTGTTTTGTCCATTTTGAATTAGTTTGTTTTTTATTTGTGTGTGTGTGTTTGCTGTTGAAGTGTCTGAGTACCTTATATGTTTTGGTTATTAATCCCATGTCAGATATATGATTTGCACATATTTTCTCCCATTCCATGGGTTGCTTTTTCATTTTTAAATAATTTCTTTTGCTGTGTAGACGCTTTTCAGGTTAATCTCATCCCGCCTATTTATTTTTGCTTTTGTTGTTTGTGCTTTAGGTGTCATATCCAAAAAATTGTCACCCAGACTAGTATCAGGGAGCTTCTCTCCCTGCCCCCCCCCATGTTTTCTTCTAGGAGTTTTACAGTTTCAGGTTTTACATTAATCCATTTCAGGAAATTTGATGTCTCCAGCTTTATTTTCCTTAAATTTTCTTTGGCTATTTAGAGTCTTTTGTGATTCATATGAAGTTTAGGATTGTTTTTTTCTATATCTGTAAAAAAAATGCCATTGGAATTTTATAGGGATTGCATTGAATCTTCAAATTGCTTTGGGTAGTGTAGACATTTTAATAAAATTAATTCTTCCAACCACTAACATGGGATATCTTTTCATTTATTTTTGTCTTCTGGCTTATTTTTGTTTTGGGCTGACCTGGAGGAGGGGCAGTGTGGTCAAAGTGAACCATCCCTCTCATTCTAGTGTGGTCCTTCTTGGTCTCTGTTGTCCATGGAAATGCAACAGCCTCAATCTTGGGTTCTGGTATTTTCATAGTGGTAATTATCTATAGATAGTTGCTAGTTGGTCTTCTTATGAGGGGTACTGAAATTGGAATGACCTATTGAACAATATTGATGATATCACTGCCCTTTTATTGGAAAGTTTAAATAGCCCCTTCAAGTAATGCTCAGGTTTTCAAGGAAAAAAAATCAAATCACAGTGTTCCAGATCTCTCAATCTTTTACCTTTCTTCCTAGATATTCCATAAGAAAATGTGTGCATGGCAATGTCCACAATAGCCAAACTGTGGAAAGAGCCAAGATGTCCATCGACAGATGAATGGATAAAAAAGATGTGGTGTGGTATGTGCTACGGTGAGCGCTGTGAATTGTGCAAGACTGTTGAATCACAGATCTGTACTTCTGAAACAAATAACGCAACATATTTTAAGAAAAAAGAAAAAGAAGAAGATAACAGGAGAGGAAGAAAAGGGGAGTATGTCGGAGGGAGAGACGAACCATGAGAGATGATGGACTCTGAAAAACAAACTGAGGGTTCTAGAGGGGAGGGGGGTAGGGGGATGGGTTAGCCTGGTGACGGGTATTGAGGAGGGCACGTTCTGCATGGAGCACTGGGTGTTATGAACAAACAATGAATCATGGAACACTGCACCAAAAACTAATGATGTAATATATGGTGATTAACATAACAATAAAAAAAAAGATGTGGTGTGTGTATATATATATATGTATACACACACACACACACACACACACATATATATATATATATATATATACACAATGGAATATTATGTAGCCATCAAAAGGAATAAAATCTTGCCATTTGCAACGACGTGGATGGAACTGGAGAGTGTTATGCTGAGCGAAATAATTAAATCAGAGAAAGACATGTATCATATGACCTCACTGATATGAGGAATTCTTAATCTCAGGAAACAAACTGAGGGTTGCTGGAATGGTGGGGGGTGGGAGGGATGGGCAGCTCGGTGATAGACATTGGGGAGGGTATGTGCTATGGTGAGTGCTGTGAATTGTGCAAGACTGTTGAATCACAGATCTGTACCTCTGAAACAAATAATACATTATATGTTAAAAAAAAAAGACGATGAAGAAGATAGCAGGAGGGGAAGAATGAAGGGGGGGAAATTGGAGGGGGAGATGAACCATGAGAGATGATGGACTCTGAAAAACAAACTGAGGGTCCTAGAGGGGAGGGGGTGGGAGGATGGGTTAGCCTGGTGATGGGTATTAAAGAAGGCATGTTCTGCATGGAGCACTGGGTGTTATATGCAAATAATGAATCATGGAACATTACATCAAAAATAATGATGTAATGTATGGTGATTAACATAACATAATAAAAAAAGGTGTGTGCATATATGTATGGGAGTGTGGGGGTAGTGAGGTAAAGATTTATGTAAACTCATGATAAAAATGGAAGGTCAGGTCTTCAGCCTTTGCTTTTCTGACTGACTTAGGGACAGTACCTTCTGTCCATTTGGTTACTACTTGCTTTGTTGGCCTATCAGTTTTAGTGATCTGGATTCTGTCTACTTGGCCAGGGCCTGGTGGTAGTCCCTGTGTGACTTGGCTGTTTCTAATCCCCCAAAGCACTATTGACCTCTCTGAGGTCTGGTGTAACATTCAACCTCATCTAAGAGATTTGTCTGATCTCCGAGATTTGCTATGTTCCCTTCATTAGAGAGTCGTCTCTATGGAAACTCCCAAGCATTGGCTCTGAGCTAATCCCAGGGCTGACCACAAGTACAATTAAGGTTACTTTGGGGTGGCAGTAGCCCAAATATGTACTGGGAAGCCAGCAAGTCAGCTGCTTTCCAGAGACACAAAGATCTCCCTCTACCTCTGTTTGGCATATCTCACATACCTCCTCTCTCTCTGGGTGGAGGCTCCAAGAGGGAAAATAGGAGAATTAATTATTCACTCTCTTCTTCCTATCTTTCTTCTATTGCACTTTGCTGTACTGTAGTTCTAGGAAAAATGGTGGGCTTTTTATTTACTTACTTATTTTTGCTTACCCCACCCACACACCATATCCTTCTTCAAACATGGATCACTAGAAAAGGAATATTCTCTATATGGTAAGAGCACTTTGTGATTTGAGTCATCCATGTTTACTTGCTGTTATGAGATATTGGGATGGTTGGGGAAAGATAAAGAAATTTAGAAAATTCTTTTTTAAAACAGCAATTTTACATGCCAAGGACTGAATATTATCTTATCCTTTTACTGTGCATTTCTTCTCTGATAAGATCCAGTCTTCCCTCAAGCAGATGGAGGTCTCCAGTGGTCTAGAAAAGGCAAAGGAGAAAAATCAATTTAAAACTTTCTATAATGGTACTCCTTTAATGGAAGAAATGGGTATGATCATTGTGTTCAGGGAGCTTAACGTCTACTCCTACATCTGTTTGATTGACTGAATTTTTCACCTTAAACCAGGTGGAATAATTTGGGTAAGCAATATAGAAATTCTGAATATTTTTTTCCTCAAGGAAAATGTTTTAATTCTTAAATTACTATATTTAATAGGGGAAAAATAAAAAATCCATTATAGTTTTACAGTTGTACTCAAGATTGTTTTCTTGTCTTGTTTATTTATTATAAAGTAGAGCTGACTATATAAGTGTGTTTACATAAAATGTATGGTAATTACTGATTTTTCCTTGACTTGCTTAGCTTCAAATAAGTGGTTTGACTATGATTTTCACTTTATAAACTCTCTAGAATGTGATCCCTTCTATTCTGCACGGTCTTCTTGCTAAGCAACTCCATACCACAATGTGACTTATGGCATGGGAATGCTTATAGTAGTGGGAAGAGCCTTTGAAAGTCATTGTAAAACTGATTCTCTAGGAGATGGATAATCTTTATGTGCTACAATAAGTCTCAATACCTAGAACTAATCTGTATTAAGAATGAATAATAAAAGTACCATTTGATCCTTATAATTCATGTAGAAGAATAATTTCGCTTATATTTTACATCTAGGATAGTGATTGACACATAATAGATTTTCGATAAATGCCTGCTGTTGCCATTTTCACTGATTTTCCACTTGATAATTTATCATTTCACATTGGAAGAAAATTAAATGCTGACTAGTTGCTGGAGGACTGAAATACCTAGTGAATTTTCCATGTTGTACTCTATATTGTTTTTTAAAACTGGTAGGAAAAAGCCTCAGTAACAATCTTTTTTTAAAAGTGTTTTGATAGAGCCAATAAGGATTTCCTGAGTGATTTGATCTGACATCAAGATTATTCTTCAGAACTTTAGATTTTTATTTCTTTTATCTTTACAATATAATAAAGAAAGGGTATGGTTACTTCCTCTTTCATTCCCTACTCACAACCTTTTATTGTTTCACTTCACAGTTATTAATCATCACTCTACACAAATACCTTTGTTAAAAGTTATCAAGACCTCTTTATTAACAAATTCAATTGTCTTTTCCAAAGTCTCCATCCTTCTCTCTGCCCAGGCTCTTCTTCAGCCTGTGACAATATGGACCATACTTCTTTCTGACTCTAGTCTTTTCATTTTTCAATACTATATAGTTTTTCTTTTTATGACTCTCTTTAATGGCTTTTTGCAGAGTGGGCTTTATGTGCTTCTCCACTGGATTATTGCTATACCCTTTAACAGTGTAGGCACTTTCATAGCTTTTATCTGTAATATAGTTTTTTTTTTTGAGGTAATACCTCATTGTGTTTTTTTTAACTATTTATTTAAATTCCAATTAATGAACATGCACTGTAATATTAGTTTCAGGTGTACAATATAGTGATTCAACACTTCCATACATCACCTGGTGCTCATCACAAGTGCACTCCTTAATCCTCATCACCCATTTAACCACCACCCCCCACCCACTTTCAGTTTGTTCTCTATAGTTAAGAGTCTGTTTCTTGGTTTACCTCTCTCTCTTTTCCCCCTTGCTCATTTGTTTTGTTTCTTAAATTCCACACATGAGTGAAATCATATGGTATTTGTCTTTCTTTGACTGACTTATCTTGCTTAGCACAATGCTCTCTAGCTCCACCCATGTTGTTGTGAATGTAAGATTTCATTCTTTTTTATGGATGAGTAATATTTCATTATGTGTGTGTGTGTGTATCTCCAACTCTTCTTTATCCATTCATCAGTCAAGGGACACTTGGGCTTCTGTAATTTGGCAATTGTAGATAATGCTGCTATAAATATAGGGGTGCATATATCCCTTTGAATTAGTGTTGGTATTCTTTGGGTAAATATTGAGTAGTATGATTGCTGGATCATAAGGTTTTAACTTTTTGAGAAACCTTCATACTGTTTTTCAGAGTGGTTGCACCAGTTTGCATTCCCACCAACAGTGCAAGAGGGTTCCCCTTTCTCCACGTCCTTGCCAACACCTGTTGTTTCTTGTGTTGTTGATTTTAGCCATTCTGACAGGTGTGAGGTGATACCTCATTATAGTTTTGATTTGTATTTCTCTGATGATCAGTGATGTTGAGCATTTTTTCATATATCTGTTGGCCAACTGTATGTCTTCTTTGGAAAAATGTCTATTCATGTCTTCTGTCCATTTTTTAATTGGATTATTCATTTTTTGAGTGTTGAGTTTTATAAGTTCTTTATATATTTTGGACACTAACCCTTTATCAGATATATCCTTTGCAAATATCTTCTCCCATTCTGTAGGTTGCCTTTTAGTTGTGTTGATTGTTTCCTTCACTGTGTGATATAGTTTTTAAATTCCTTTTTTATTTTGTAGTAGCCGGTTTCCAAAGATATACTCCTGCTCCAAGGAACCACACCTCCTGGTACTCATGCACACCTCTTGAATCTGTGCTGGAGCTTGACTTGCTGTTAACCAATATAATGTAGCAGAAGAGACACTGGGTTCATTCTGTGGCTAGGTCAGATATAGTTTCACAGCTTCTGTCTTGGGCTATTTGAATACTGTTTCTTAAAGCCTTGAGCTACCATCTAAGGTACCCGCTACCATGAAGTGTCTTTGGTTGAGAGGCTACTTACAGGTGCTCTGGATGACAGTCCTAGTTGAGCCCAGCCTTCCAGACATCCCCATCAATGTGGCTGAGTGAAGCCACAGGGTTATACACTAAGTTCATCTGCCAGCTGAATATTCTATGAATGCCATGTTGTGCAAGCAGAAGCATGGCCCAGCTAAGCCTTGCCTGACTGGTTGACCCATAACATCATGAAATATAATAAATTGTTGTTACCTTAAGTTAGTAAACTTTAGCATATTTGGTTATGCAGTAGTTTCAAACAATTTGATTACTTCGTGGTCACCTCTATAAGTTTAGAACTCAGAACCGGATGTGTCCTTTGTCCTGACCTCTACTGTAGTTTGACTTTAAATTCTCTTCCATGGGTGTATTTCTCTATTTATGTACCAATGCCACATGATTTTCATTATAAAAGCTTTATAATATGTTTTATTTTAAGCATTTGGTAGGCTAAACTCTCATTTTTTTCTTCAGTTTTCTAGGTATTATTGAAAATTCACATGAAAAGTTAATATAGGGATATCATATCAAATCAATGGAGAAGTTACTTTAAAAAACTAGGTAGTCATTTGGGAAAGATATATCATAAAGTAAAATCCTGATGATTTAGAAATATAAAAAATGAAACTATCCAAGTACTAGAAGAAACATGGATGAATTTCTAGGTATAGGGGAAATTTTCCTATCCATGACTTAAAATCGAGATATAATTAGACAAAAGATTATTAGGTTGACTAAAAAATGGCAAAAATCTCCAAACCCACAATCCCATGGTAAATAATACAAAATGACAAATGACAAATTTAGAGAAAGTATTTAAAATGTATATTATGGATGAGGGGTAATCTCTTTAATTATATGTAGGACTCTTAAAAATCAGTTAAAAAACCCCAAAATCTTGATAGAAAAATAGAAGACATCAAAATACATTTCACGTAAAAAGATGTAAGATGGCACCTTAGATATACAGAAGATGTTCAGCTTTACTCATAAGATAAATTAAAATGAGGGCCGCCTGGGTGGCTTAGTTAGTTAAGCATCTGCCTTTGGCTCAGGTCATGATCCCAGGGTCCTCAGATCGAGCCCTGAGTCAGGCTCCCTGTTCAGCGGGGAATCTGCTTCTCCCTCTCCCTCTGCGTGCTGCTCCCCGCCCCCCCCGCTTGTATGCTCTCTCTCTGTGTCAAATAAATAAAAGCTTAAAAAAAAGAAATTTATAAGAAAATTAAAAAAGATAAATTAAAATGAAAGAATATACTGCAATACCATTTCTCATGAATAAGATTCACAAACATTCAAAAGGTTACCTCTTGTTGGCAGAGCTTTGAGGAAAAAGGCATATTTATGTATGTATGTTTGGTTTTTTTGTTCATTTTTGTTCACTTACTAACATTTTGCATGGGGGTGGGAATCTCAGATATTTTTCCTCTTGTACTTTGCTTCAGCTTCAGGTATAGTAGTTTTTTCCTGTGTCTGGCATTTCTGTATTCTTTAGGCTTTTCTTTACTCCTTAGTAGCTAATTACCTATCACTCTAATTACCTACTGCTAGTAAATAATTCTTTTATTAAACTTCCTTTCTTTTCACATTACTATGTGGTTTCTTTTTCCTGACTGTACTGTGACTGACACAACCTTTAATAGGGATAGTTGAGGAATATCTAGCAAAACTACATATTTATTTACCATTTGACTTTGCAACTCTGCTTCTATGAATGCACCCAACAACATATTCATGAAGCTGGTGTAGCTGTTTTTTTAATAGGTGAAATTAAAAAACAACAACAACAACAACATTGCCCATGCTTGCCTACAGGATACTGATAAAATAAGAAGATACTGAAGACTTTGACAGGGCTTCCACTGATCAAATTTGGGACATTATGAACACCCCCCACCAAAATAATTGTATTAGTGCATTATAGCCCATTGACACACAAAATAATCCAGGAGTCCATAGTTAAAATAATAAAATATAAATGGTAAGAACATTCTTTATAAAGAATGCCAGTTAAAAACTAGAAATCACTATAGAATTTTAAAAGTCACCATTTTTAAACAACTAATGAGTATAAACATTGAGGCAAAGGACAATTAATGGTAGCTAAAACCATTTTGTAAAAGGTTGTTGGGGACAGGATATTCACATATTTTCAAAGTATCACCCCACAGATTACTTATTAAGCACAAAGGGAAAGAAATGCCACTATAATGCAGAAATGAGACAAACATTTCCTAAACCAAGGGACCAAACTTTACATTATTAGAAATTGAACAGACTGATCTGATGTGACTTATTATGTGATATCATGTAATACCAAGGGAGATATACAATCTCACTAATGCAGTATTCTTGCCAAAAACACTGACCCTGAAGAAACAATCAGACATATCCAGATTGCAGACTGTCCTACATGGCAACTGGCATGGACTCTTCAAAAAATATCTATGACCTGTAAGAAAAAAAGAAGGGGGTGGTATATGGTGGGGAAGGGGGTGGGAAGAGAACTCTTCAAAATGGAAGACCACCGAAAGACATAATAAGTAAATGTATGTGAGTACTTTTATAGCTTATGTTTTGTGGCATAACAACCAAGTACAAAATCTCAGTGGCATGCAATGATAAACATAAAAATTTTGCTCATGGGTTTATGGGTCAGCTGGGTAGCACGGCTCTGTGTGTGGTTACTTCAGAGCACTTGCTAAAGGTACAGTTCCCATAGTGGGAAGCTTTTCCATGGCAATGATGGAAACACACAGACAAGTACAATTCAAGGCCCTGTTTACTTCAGGTCTTCTAAAAGTTCACTCGTTGCAGAAAGTTGCACAGCTAGGGCTAAATGCAAGTAGAGGGAAGTGAATAGTTTTGAATACTTATCTAAAAATACCAAAATTGGATCCTTGATCCAAATTAAAAATAGTTAAATGGGCTTTATGGGGTAATTAGTGAATTTAAATGAGGACCACACGTAAGATAGTATCTAGTGTAAAAGTTATATTTTCTGGGTGTGATGCAGATATCATGGTTATTTTGAATAATGTCCTAATTCTCAGGAGATAACATGTTAAAATTTTGAGGAGTGAAGTGTTAATGGCTAAAACTTACTTTCAAATAGTCCAGTAACAGCAACAAAATAAGTATCCATCTGTCCGTCTATTTCCCAACATCTTCAATTTATGGATCTCAGTTTCACCAACTACTTGCTACTAATTCAGTAGATAATTTTAGCCCAACTACTTCACTATTTTTTCCATCACTTTAGCAGTTTAACGTATAGAGTAAGAAAAAAATGTATCACAACTAACTTGAGGATGCTCAGTAATTTGAGGAGGGAGCACAAAGAGGACAGTCAGAAATGTTGGCTCGTACTGACGGAAAACTCATCAAATATATATAAGATCTCTCTATATCTCTCTATAAAATGAAAACATGGAAGTATTAACAGTCGGCAAATCTAAGTGAAGGGTGTATGAGTGCATGTTGTTCCACTCTTTCACACATTTTCGTATGATTGAAGTTTTTGAAAATAAAAAAAAAGTCAACATCAAATCAATAAAATAAATATCTGGATAGAAACCATGGTATACCAGAACTTATGGGAAATTAGGTAAAAAGTGAATGATTGGCCAGATAATTGGCTTCTCTTTTCTTCTTAACTCCTTGCTGACATGATTCAACAACTATAATAATCCAACCGTGGGTTTGAAGAATAGGGAGAATAGACTATACAACAAGTTATGCTGAGGCAATTGGTTATCTATCTAGAAAAAATAGAGTTTAAAGAGGTTCTTTACTGCACAGCACATGGAAAAATAAGTTTCAAGTGTATTAAAGCCATAAATATAAAAAGCAAAATTTAAAACTGTTAGAAGAAAATACAGAAACGCATCTTTATGGCCTTAAATTAGGGAGAGATTTCTTAAATAATACTTAAAACTTACAAGTGAAAAGTGTTAAGATTAATAAATTCAATTACAGTTAAATTTTTTTTGCCTGAAGTGAAGCCATTAAAAAGAGATAAGCCACAGTCAGGGAGGAGATATTTTCAAGGTTTAACCTAAAAATAAGTAGTATCCAGAGCATTGAAAGAACCCTACATTTCAATGTGAGAAAGAGAAATAAGAAAAAAATAAGCAAAACTTATAATGATGCTATTAATGGATAATAAGGTAAATGTGAAGGGATAGGATAAATAAAGGTAAATAAACTGATAAAGATAAAGGAAAACGCAAATTAATAGCACCTTGAGATATTATTTTACATTCTCTATTTTTGTAACAATTTAAAAAGTCTGATTTTATCACTAAATATTATCTAAGATATAAAGTAATTAGAGCTCTTAATATGGAGAGGGTGTGCAGTCTCTGTAGGCTCTGAAGGTGTAGAGGAGCTGGGGAGCCAAAATCTTCAGGAATATCCATCCACTTGTGCCCATCACATATATTGAGGTCCCAAATTTCTTGGATTGGGACTTGGCAAAACAGACCTGCTTCAATTTAGCATTAATTATTTTTTGAAAATCTGTGACTTTAAATACTAAATCCTCAGTTTGATCTTTAGCTTCTGCTGCTCTTCTATGAAAGATGAGGGCCTTTTAGTAAGGTACACATTACACAGTCCACCTTTATAGTGTTCATGATAGCCTTCATAGCTTGTATTGTCTTTCTGTCGGGTAACAACGCAACTTAGTTAATAACCAGCCGATTCCACAGTCCTTGTGGCATTGATCCCTCTTACTTCTCAGATGCCAGGGCACCAGCCAGCGTGGTGTGCCACAATAGAATACTTCCCCAGGTCACCACGGATATGCCATTCTCTGTCCCATCCAAATTATTATATCCGTTGGACAGTAGGCAATCCAGTCTCAAAACCTAATTTTACTACCTGCTTTCTTGGATTATGCTTGGTACCAGCTGTGTCAGTTGAGTCCTTTGGACAGCAGATCAAGCTAGGATTCCAAGAGGTTTATGAGAGAGTAAGATCTGTGAATGGTAAAAGGGGAAGGATCAGGATTGGTCAGGAAAAGGCTCCATACTGTGAAGCCTACCTGACAGTCTGGACCAATTCAGTGAGGAACTCCAGAGTAAAGATTACTCATGAGAGGAATCCAGAGGCCCCAGGAACTCTGCCCTGCTTAGTCAGTCTTTGGAGACTGCCCGGGAGGAATGTGACCTCAGCTCAAAAGCTGAGATGGAGCGTGAAGTGTCACTAGCTGGCTGCTCTCAGTTAAGTGTACTCCTTATGCTGAATGGCAGGTTCATTCTTAAATGGAGATCTGAATGGTAAAGCTTCACGTTTGCTACAATAATGAAGGTATACGAGTGCTTTTATGTCCATCACAAGATATATATTATCTTAAATTTCAGATATTCAACCATTTTTGACCTTAAAACTCCAATTTTTATGGTTCATCGATCTAATACTAGAATATCATGCAGCCTTATACCTAAAAGCTCCAAACTGGAACCAATCTAAATGTCCATCAGTAGTGCAATGGCTATGCAATCTATAATATATTATTATAATTCATACTACACTGCACTGATGAGATATGTTGTATGTAGCTACTACTACATAAACATAGATGAATCTCATATGGCAACACAGTGATGAGGAAAAAGCCAGATACAAAAGAGTATACACTATGTGACTCTATTTGTATGAAGTTTAAAGGTATACAAAACTAACCAAACGTGTCGTTATCTTTGGGAGACTGTATTGAGAGGGTACCTACTGAGGTGCTAGAAATTTTCCATATCTTGTTCTAGTGTTGCCTACATGGGTGTATATATAAGTAAAAATGTATTGCACTTAACACTTAAGATTTGTGTACTCTCTAGTATGTATACTCCATGCAAAAGAAACAAAGTATCACTGGGGCATATCTATAGAAAAAATAGAAACAATATGGTATATTCCTATGACACAATATTATATAGGAGATAAATATATGAACTAGAACTAGCTTATGGATGTTAAACATAATGAGCTTAAGAACTACATTGTGAAGTAATATGTTTGGCATATACCATTTAGATAAAATTTCAAAATAACCCCAAGTCATATAGGTTATTTGTGAATAGTAAAAGCATAACATATGTGGCCTGAAAAATAGACATCAAAATCATAGTTTCTAGGGAAGAAGGAAAGAAAGTGTGATTGGGAAGGGTAATAAAGGGTACTTCAACTGTATTTATAATTCTTTCTTTCTTTTATAAAATCTGAGGCATATTTGACAAATAGCTTATGATAATTCTGGCTGTTCAGTTACAGTTCAAAAGAAAAGCAGAACCACCATTCCTTACCTGAAATGAGGACTTTGTTATGGGGATGACACTGAAGGCAGTGGTGGGAGCTGGTTAAAAAAAAAAAAAAAAAAGTCTATGGAGACAGACTACGCTTTGGTGACTTGAAGTCACTATAGGTCTTCTGGGGTGACCATTGGAGGCCGTTGGAAGAGCAGCTGGACACGAAGGGAGAGGGTGTTCAAGCAGGGACCGATTGGACCCCTGTCTGACCTTTACTGGCTTAGAAGTTGAGAGTGACCCATGGAAGAAGCTGGCATCCTCACTGCAGAGCCACACACTCATTGGCTCAGGACTTGGGGAAGCAGGAGGAGATCTAGTAAGAGCCCGAGGCACTGAGAACCCAGCTGCTGTGAAAGGCGAGCCAGCTCGCTGGTGTGGACATGAAGGAGGGCACCCATCCTGCACTCCTGCTCTCCCCTTCAGAATGGAACTGCCGCCTCACTCCTGCTTTCTGCTTCCACGCATATTGTCTTGTGCCCGGCTGCCACCTGGAATCAGACCGGGAAAGCAATGCGGGGAACTGTGTTTCTGGCTTAGCTAAGTTGACAGAAGCCAGGTGCCTGTATTTCCTTCTTTTTACTTATTTCGTTTTCTGATTACAAAGCACATGCATACATTTCTTTGTAGATCAGAAGCTCCTTAGGAATAGTATTTAAAAAAAAAACCTTATTGTATCTTTAGTATCTTTAAACATAGATTCTTAGTATGTATTTGTTAAATGGAATAATCAAAAAAGAAAATAACTTATCAAATATCCATTGCTTGCTTAGTTCTTGCTCCCAAGAAGCAGCCCTGCCTATTTTCAGAGAACCTCCTAGTAGTTCATACAAAATGAACATTAGTATTAACTATTCAATATAACTATTGAATTGAAAGAATTCAATTAATACAGTTCCACTGTATTTCTGTTTTGGGTTAAGCCAAATATAACTACAAATCTATTGTTCTCAAACTTTCCAATATCTGTCTGATTAATCTTTGCAAAATTCTCATGTGGACATACCCAATAACACTATCAAATTGGTTTCTTTTTCATAGCTTTCACGAGCAGCATCTTGTCGTTTAGTTTGTTTTAACAACATTAACGAATTCCCTGAGCCTGGAGAGGCTACTGTAGACCAAAGACAGACATTGGTTCAGAAGATGAGTACTACGACGTGCTCTGAGCTATGCCTCCTCCAAATAGTTCAGTCACTTAGCACATGGGAGAACGTACTACATACACCATGAGCAGGTGGAGTCAAGTTCTGTGATTGTTAGGGAACTGCCTGAGCAAAATGGTCCCTTGCAGTCATGTTCCTTAGCATCTCTCACCTCCATTGATGTACATTTTGCAATACATTTTGTTAGGTGGCAAATTAGAGGAGCTCTGGATATATTAGGTTTTTCTACATAGAGATGAACATGTATGGATTTTCATTAGCTTGCAGGTTTTTCATCATATTAGTCTTCAGACCAGGAGATCTCTTTATCTTATTGATTTGATTCTTTAGTCCTCACGATGGGTCTGCAGTTGATTTTTTTAGGCCCTCTAATGGTTCTGTAGTGTCCTTGCTTCCACTAAGGTGAGCTGTTTTTTTTAAACTTCAAACATGGGAAACCCACTAAGTTTGTACTCTGTGAGAATAAAAAGAAGATATTTGAGACTTTAGCCATAAATAAAGGGTCACTGTGCAAGTGCTGTAAGAAGGAAGGAAGAAGCCCAAATAGTCAAATTATTTACTTTAAGAGTAGAAACTGATATTCATTTGAGAGAATTTTAGAGATTTAGACTTTTCCATCAATCATATGTGCAGTGGATAATATCTTCAGATGTGATAGATATTTTTCCTACCAAGATGCTTCATTTATAACTACTTTAAACACCTTTCCCATTGTCTAGGCACCACAGAAATAGAGAACAAATATTTCAGAGTTCTTTTTTGAGGTTTAAAAGGCACAATTGCAAGGTAAATCAGAAAAATATTTCAAACAAGTTACAGTTAGGCAGAACAGTTTTTAAACTGTCCCTTTTGACATATAAGATAAGAGACCCTCAGTGCTGGAGCAGAGAGCAAGGTTTGGAAGGAAATGTTAGAAGGTGAGGGAGCTCTGTGCGCTGCCTCCTCACTCCAGCCTGAGCCAGATTTTGATAGTAGACATGTGAGGATTTGGAGACCTCTGAGATAGGTAAGGCCTAGGAAAACAGTGAACCTCACAGAGTTTTCCAAGCCATCATGGTGAAACAGAGCACAGAAATACCAATGTGGTATGTCCAGGCATGTGGATGCTGGAGACTGCCTATAACATTCCCAGAGGGTGGAAGCATCAAAAAGTGTCTGTGGCTCTTTGAGTTCATATGGACTTTGGCAGGGAAAGACAGCGCTCTTGAGCTTGCAAAGGGATAATGGTCAGGACACGATAATAAAGACGGCTTGATCAATCCCACCAGGGATGAGATGATGACCTCTCTGTACCCCAGCAGACTGACAGCATGATGTGGGACATACTTAAGTGTCAGATGAAAACAAAAATCATCTGAATGAAGAGACCAGCTAGAATCAAGACAAAGATGGATGAGCGTATGACTCTTCCTGATTGGGGAAATGTAATTTAAAAAAGGATCTTCTGGGGGCGCCTGGGTGGCTCAGTCGTTAAGCATCTGCCTTCGGCTCAGGTCATGATCCCAGGGTCCTGGGATCGAGCCCCACATCGGCCTCCCTGCTCAGTGGGAAGCCTGCATCTCCCTCTCCCACTCCCCCTGCTTGTGTTCCCTCTCTTGCTGTCTCTCTCTCACTGTCTCTCTCTCTCTGTCAAAATAAATAAAATATTTAAAAAAATAAAAAAGAAAGGATCTTCTCTCAGGCCAGAAAACTTCTACACAAAAGTAGTAGAGAAATAAAACAATTTTTGAGTAAGCATCAAATTAGAAGCTGCTAGCTTCTTAGGCAATCTAAGAGATTGTAAAAATAGAAATCTTACTCTTTTAGGTAGACAAGCAGGTACAACCCGTTACATATATGTTCTCAAGATAAATGATTACTAGTCACACAGTTCATCCTAAATTTACCTGGTAATTGGAATTGTCATCTGTGTTAGTTTTTAGCTTTATACAAAGGAAGATTTATACTTTACATGTTGTTTAGGATTTTATTTATTTATTTTATCGAGAGAGAGTGGACGGAGGGAGGGACCAAAGAGGAGGGGGATGGAGAGGGAGAGGGAAAGAATCTCAAGCAGACCATGTGCTGAGCACAGAGACTGACACCAGGCTCAATCTCACAACCCTCAGATCATGACCGGAGCAGAAACCAAGAGTCCATTGCTTAACCGGCTGAGCCATCCAGGCGCCCCTACACTTGTCATATTTTTATGACAGAAGATACTTCTGTAACTTGAAGCTAGGTGCCTGTGGAAGCTAGGCCCTTCACCTCCCACAGGGACTGGAGATACGGGCACTATTCCTCTTGATATTTTACATTTTACAGGGATGGTTCCCAGGTCCTCAAGAAAGACATGCTTGGCCTGAAGTTTTTTTTTGTTTTTGTTTTATTTATTTATTTTTTTAAAGATTTACATGCATTTATAAGTTTACAAAAGAAAGTACTCTAGGAAAAGGGTCTTTATTTTTAGCAGGGAGAATTAAGCTTCTTGTTTTTAATTTTTATTTCTCCTCACATACCCACAGATGTCCCAGCAGCATTTAAGCCCCCTGAGCATCAACCTCAGGGTGAAGGAGGGGGAGAGAAAAATCATAAATAAGATCATGCTTTATTCCTAACCGAGGTATCGCTGAATTTGACTAGGTTTACCTGGAAGCTAAGACAGATGGGACCTTGACATAGATGTTAGTCTCAATCTAAAGTTGTGTCCTGTGAAGTTGCACCTGCCTTATGCAGTTACACAGGTACACCTCATTCCTTTGACCTAGGAGCAGCTCGGCAAGGGTGGCCAGCATCAGCAGCCTCCTCTGCCTCTTGACATTCCTGTACCCTACGTATGTTATGATGTGCAAAAGCTTGGGAACTATTGGCTTATTACTTTTGGCTCTTGGTTCTGCAATGTCACTTGGAGAGCTTAGAAATGACAGACATCAGTGTAGTGCTGAGTAGCAGGTGCTCAGTTACTCTCTGCACCATGTGTGAACACAAGGGTGAGCAACTATTGTGTATATATATATATATATAGGATGGGGAGGGTGCATATTTGGGGGTAACAGCTAGATGTATATGCAGCAGCAGACTGGAGTTGTCAAAAAGTTTGAGGGAATTAATCTGTATCCTGCCCTGGATGACCATATAGAGAATCCAGTTTGCAGAGAGACAGATTGGCTGGAATGTGTCAGATGTCACATCATATGAGCAAACAGACATGGTCCCTTGCTTATTTCTCACAATAGTAACATAAAGTAATGGCTGGAGGTTTGAGTGTACTATGGCTACTTTATGTATCTGGATCTGATATTCATTGTTAGTCTCTTAATCCCCAAAGCTGTCCTGTTTCATGTATCATGGTCAATTGACTGTGACAGAGTAAAGGAATTTTATGGAGCTATAATCAGTGCGAGGGACATAAACTGAAATGGTCAAGGCTAGGTTTTGATTTTAGAACACATGACTAAAGGTAAGACCTGTTTTTTTTTTAATTAGAAACAATAACCAAAATGAAAGCTCCTATTATTGGCATTTTAATGCTTTCCTAGTCCTTATTTATTCCTGTATTCTGCACCTTCTCTGCTGTCTCTTATGTAGCGGGCACTATGACAGACATTAGGAATAGGACATGTGGTCCTGACCTTCAATGAGCTCACAGCTTTGTAGGGGAAAATGACCTATAGATGTACATTGTAATACCACAGGCAAATAAATGTAGGAATATCAACTAGGAAGGCAGTAAATTTTGCTGAAAGTTTCAGAAGCATGACGATCTTCAGTGTTCCCCCTTTCCCAATGCTGCACTACTCTACTGTGTTTTGCCTGGTTAGTAAAAGATCCCGGTAGAAAAAAGGGGTTAAGATCTTTGAAATAGGAAGAATTCAGAACTGTTTTTATTTTCTGATTCCCTTCATTAGCCATATAGTCTTCAACAATTCATTCAATTAGTCCTTTCGAATGAAGACATGTCAGTTATTTGCATGAACAGACAATCCCTCTAAGCAATATATAAAATGCCACGCTCAGATTTTATAATCTCTGTGTTGTCTTGAGCAGTATTCTAATTAAATCTAATTAAGTAGATTTATGGCTTGGAACACTAATGGTCATGAATAAATACATGTCCCTTGAAGCTATTTGCTCAATTTGCACTTTATGTTTTTAAACTTGCTTCAATTATACATATTCAGTTTATTGCTCCATTTATTTGTTCGTTTGGGGGAGGGGGAAGGAAAGGACATTACACTTGGAATTATAGGCTCCTCCTGTAAAGGATTTCATTTCCTTACAATTGCCCTGTGATGCCCTTATCTGCCACTTGTTCTGAATAAGAACTTACTGTAGGTAGCTTATTACAAAAGAAAATAACCGTATGTTTTCTAGGGCAGAAAAATTTTTGCAAAGTTGAAAGTGGGAAATATCTGTATAGAGAAAAACAAATAATTAGAGTTAGATTTATACTTAGAAAGGCAGTGAAGCAGGCAAAAGAGATATAAATGACCAATAAACATAAAAAAGCAGTTTAACTTTGCTAGTAATCAAAGAAATGCAGAGCCAAACAATAATCAGTTGATATGTTTGACTATTAACAAGAAAAAAATTTAGATTTCTACTGCTTGGCAATGATGAAGTGAAACAGTACATTGTTGGTAGCAATTAGATTGGTACAACTCTTCTAGAAAACAATTGGGTGGTATTTGTGTGGATTCTTATGGCATTCATCCTCTTTTACCTAATAATTTCCTTTTGGGCACCTAGTTTAACTTATATGTCAGAAATTCAGAAAGCTTGTATATAACGACGGTCATCCTAGTGTTACTTTTTAATACCTTTGAACTGTCCAGCAATAGGACAATCATTTGAACTAATGATGGTGCACAAATATCTTGAGAATATTATGGCACCATACGACATCTGTTTATTCCATCAGTAGTTTTTGAATGTTCATGTGCCATCTAAGACCATAGAATCATATTTTCAAAGACTCATTAGGGAGAGGACATGTTTAGGAGTACAGATTATGGACCTTACCTGGGTACTGATCCGGTTCAGAAAAAAAGAAAGAGATGTTCATCAATTTAAAGAAAAAAAAAAACAACCCATATTTCTGATCTCTTTGAGAAACTACTATAATTTAGTAACTTAGGCCCATAGTCCTCCACTGGCCCAGAGCTGAGAAAGGACTGCGACTTTCCAGGAGAATTTCTACTGTCTTCACCAATTCTTGTTTCTTCTCTCTGAGCTGCTTTACTAGCCCAGAGGATCTCTGAAGGCATTTTAGGTTGGAATCTCTGATTTTAATGGGAGAGTTAACACGTATTAGGCACTATTGTTTCCTTTACAGCTTAAGAATTGTCGCTAAGAAAATATCTTCTTATGGCACAACCAAAAGATAAGAACTGAATGAACTTGGATTTTTCAAAATCTCTTCTCCAGGATGGTACTAAGCATTTAGTGAGAAACTGAAGCATTCTGTAAAATGTTCAGATGGCTCCAAAGAGTCACATAGTAAAAATTAACTCATGCAAACACTGTGAGTATGGTACTGTTTTCTACATCAACTCAGATTCATAGCCCAGAGGTAGTTCTGATGGCTATTTTATGAATAGGCTCAGAGAAGTTAAGGCTACAGTTATAATTCGGTCAGGTGGTAGGGCTTGTTCTTAAGCCTAGCTTGGTCTAGCTGCAAAGACTGGATGCTGGTGTCACGTTTATATAGGCAAACACCGATGTTATTGAAAGATTTATTTCTGTCCATGACCTAGAGGTCAAATATACAATAGAGAAGGATGTGAACACCGTGGATTTGAATGCAAATTGTGTGTGTGTGTCTGAATCAGTATGTGCATTTTTCTGAGAAGAGCTATAGTTTTCATTAGAGTCTCAAAAAGGAGCAGTGATCCAGAGAAAGGCTAAGAAATATGAATAATTGCATAATGTAGACACTTCTTAGAATTAGAAAGATTTACTAAATTGGCTACAGGCACAAAAGATCTTTGTCTGATGTAATCTACTTGCCTTACATAGACAAATCCTTCAGTCTTTTTACCCCTCCCAGTGAATATGAAGTTTGATCTTTCCCAGTATTTAGCTACCTCATTTTTTAAAAAGGAAAAATAAACATGACTTTTTCTTTTTTTTCCTAAAGATTTTATTTATTTATTTATTTTTCAGAGAGAGAGAGAGAGAGAGAGAGAGCGAGCACACAAGCAGGGGGAGTGGCAGGCAGAGGGAGAAGCAGACTCCCAGCTGAGCAAGGAGCCCAATGTGGGACTTGATCCCAGGACTCTGGGATCATGACCTGAGCCAAAGGCAGAAGCTTAACCCTCTGAGCCACCCAGGTGCCCCTAAACATGACTTTTTCTTGATTAATGACATTAAGAACATTCCCACTATGTAAGGGAAGCTCCATTTATAACTGATAAAACATCAAAGTAAGAATTCTATAAATTTGTTCTTATTAAAACACAGTTATTCCTCTTCTTTTTCTTCTCTTTTCCTTTCTCTTTCTTTTCCCTTTCAGTAGTTCAGCCTACAAGTAACTAGAAGTGGTCAAGAAAGATGAGTCTTCATAACTGGAGGGGGTCCATGTAAGGAGAGTGTCTACGCTGGGAAGTGGTGGCCCAGCATAGCCTGTTAAAAAATGTGCAGAGAAGCACTGTGTTGGAGGGCAGCCCAGGATGATGTCAGTCTCATGGAGGATGTCAGGCTGTGAGTGTGAGTGGGGTGAGTAAGATATCCGTGTGAGAGACAGTCTGGCCAGGATGTTGGCGTTCAAGCTGGGTAAGGAGTTCTTGTTTGTGGAAGGTGGCCTGGCCCAGAGTGTTGGCACCTTAATTGGGTGAGTAAGGAATCTTTATGTGGGGTCAAAGCCCAATTAGGGCAATGAGGGCATCTATAGGAATGGTGACTGGCATGCTGTATTAAAACTTGAAAAGGCTGAAAAGGATCTCCATGGTGTGGAGAATCCTGGAACAGGCTGTCAGCTCTGAGCAGGCTGAGGAGGGTGTCCATGTGGAAAGGCATCCTTGTCTGAGGTGTTGGAGATTAAGTTGGGTAATAACCCAAGTTGGGTGATGAGGGCATCCATGTGAGGAAGGGATGGCAGCAACCATGGGAAGTAAATTACATAAATGGGGTTGATAAAACCAGTAAATATATAAAGATGATGGAAGCAAGTTTCTTATTGTTGAAAAAACTAGAATAAATTCTGTGGTGTTGGATTGGAATTTGAGGTATCAGTGTGAACATGTGGTTTTCAACGTATATACATAGATATCTACACGTAAATGTTTGTGGCTGTGTGTTCTACATATATTCACCTAGGGTCTGTCCACTGAGAGTCTAGTAAAAGCACCCCAATAGCAATGAGTACACTTAGCCCCTAGATATTGTCTTCTAAAGACCATTCACCACCAGTCTCTTTGAGGAATGGCTAATTCCAGGCTGGGGCAAGAAAGTACAAGATGAGCCTGGAACATGTTGTCAAAGAAAATAAGGAAATGCTTAAAGTATGCTGGGGTCATAAGAGCCAAGTTTAAGGACTTCTCATTGGTTAAAACTAGGACAATTTGAGAATTAAATAAATAATAATAATAATAATAATAATAATGACTAATACCCCTTGAATAAATTAGGGATCCATGAATCCATATGGTCACCAGAAATTCAATAAAATAATAAAATTTGATGAAGGACATAATATTTGCATAGTCTCAAAGTACCTTATTGCCAAATACTTATTAATTACAGAGGAGTAATTTCCAGTGGAGAAACCTGGCAAAAACTGCCCTAATCAAGTTAACGTCATCAGTAATGGGGCAAATCAAAACCATGTGCCACCTGATATGGTGTGAGAACACAGCATCACTTCTGTGATATTGCTGCCAAAATTCATAACCTGAGTCTAACTGTGAGGAAAAGTTAGATAAATCCAAACTGAAGACATTTTACGGAATAACTGGCCTGTAAGTTACAAAATTTTCAAGATCATGAATATCAAGGAATATAAAAAAATAAGGAAAAAATCTCCCTTTTCTCTTCTTACCTCCCAATGGCAGCTCAGGAAGCAAAGAGAAAAAGCATGATTCAAAAAGACCCATTTAATATTTTATCTAAAATAATTTATACATGAGCAGTATTACTTAACCCCTTTGGCACAATATTTTATTGTTGAAACTTAGAAAGCACATAGCTCCTTTAAAAGTATATAATTTTATATAAGACATTTCCAAAGGACATAAATAGATAAACCACAAAGGAAAAAATACAATAAACTAAAAAAAGCAAAAACAAAAGCAAAACCCATTCAAATTTACTAGTGATTAAAAGAGCACAAATTAGAACAATAAGATTGTTGCCAATCAAGTTGGCAAACTACAAACAAAAATAACTCTTATCAGTGATGGCAAAAGTAGAAAGCACTATTATATTCTTTTAATGGGTATTTACACTGATAGAACTTTTCTGAAGAAAAGTTAGGCACTGTAGCTCTAAAAATTCTTATAAATGCATGTATCTTTTGATTAAACAAGTCTAGGAATTTATGTCAATTAAGTAATGAGATTTTATGCAAAGGTGTTTTCATAATAACATTTGTTGAAGTATACTTTCTAATTGCAAAATCCTGTATTGTGTTGTTTAAATAGCTAATGCAAATATTAAATATGATGGCATAGAAATATATTTACTGATAGTGGAAGATATTTATGACTAATTATTAGATGGAAAAGTAGGTCATGAAATAATTTGCATAATATGAACCCATTTTTATTAAAAATGTCTTTATATAAATAAACAAATATATAGAAAAAAGTCTGGAAAAGCATACTCCAAAACATTAATAGTGGTTATCTCTGGGTATTGAGATTATAGTGATTTTTAAGTTTTCACATTCTTTTTGTTTGTTTACCTGTATTTGTTTTAAATTATGCAGTAAGAATTTAGTACTTATGCAATTAAAATTTATTAAGGCTCCATTAACTTTATGTATCACACACTTAATATAGTTACTCCATAGATTTTAAAAGAATTATTGTCATTTCTAGGTTTACATTTTCCCTTAGAGTAAATAAAATCCAGTCTTATATTAGGTTTCCTGTTTACATTTTCTTGCTCAATTTGTGAAGCTTGAAACTTTTTTTAAGAAAAGTGTATAACTTGTCTTAAGGCATTTCCGTAAGTTGATTTAATCATGCCAACCTGTCAGAAACATTTAAGGAGTTGCATTTGTTTATTGGAGCTATATTGTGTTCAAGAAAAGTATAGCCAAAATAGAATGAAAAATCTAAATGCCCAAGATAGACAAGCATGGCAATATGCCAACATAGAACAGGGCCTGTGGTGGCATGGGGGTGCAAGGAAATTAAAGGAATTCACAATGGAGTGAAGAGTGAAGCAGAGATTCATGTTAGAATGATTCTGAAAAAAAATAAGATTTCATATAGTCATAGTCAAAGATGAATCCTTAGTAAAAACAATTTTTTAAACTATTCTTTGTCCTTCAAATTGTAGCCTCAATGTCCCTCATTTTCTGAGGTTTTCCTACTCACCCAGGTTTGCATTTATTTGTATTTCTAGACACACAGAAGTCCAAATTACGTTATGATCTTGGGTCTCTCTCACCTGACTGTGAGGTGTGGACAGGGGTTGGGCCCATGACTATGCCATTCTGTTTGCAGCCCCAGAATGATGGTGCTGCTGGTTCAGAATAAGCACTTAGCAAAAAAACCTTGTTTGAATGAAAGCCCTAACTGCATAAAAAAACAACCTTAGAACATTTTAGATGATGAATTAGCAGAACATCTATCCTCAACACTTCTACTAAATAAATGGATATGCTAAATGACTTGGGCTTAAAATAAAATAAAAAAAAATCCGAGAAGGCAACAGGGCTTTAATTTCAATGTATGCACACACGCACATACACACACGTGCACATATACACACATTGTTTTTTGGACAAGCTGCTTTGGGGAAGATGAAACTGAACTTTACATAGTTTTATAACACCAAACACCTAAGTGACCATGTTTGTTGAAATCTTTCAGACCATATTAAAATATTTCATGAACCAAATCTGTACTCCATTGCCATTTAGTTTAAGAGTCTGAGCAGGAACAGAAAAAGCTGCCTTTTAAAAAATAACATGAGGGGCACCTGGGTGGCTCAATCTGTTAAATGTCTGCCTTTTGCTCGGGTAATGATCCTGGGGTCCTGGGATTGAGCCCATGTGCACTGTGTTGGGCTCCCTGCTCAGCAGGGAGCCTGCTTCTCCCTCTCCCTCTGCCCCTCCCCCATGCTCATGCGTGCTGTGCTCACTCGCTCTGTCTCTCTTAAATATTGAATTACTTTTTTTTTGTATTTTTTTAATTATGTTAATCACCATACATTACATCATTAGTTTTTGATGTAGTGTTCCATGATTCACTGTTTGCGTATAACACCCAGGGCTCCATGCAGTATGTGCCCTCCTTAATACCCATCACCAGGCTAACCCATCCCCCCACTTCCCCCAGAACCCTCAGTTTGTTTCTCGGAGTCCATAGTCTGTCATGGTTCGTCTCCCCCTCCGATTTCCCCCCTTCATTTTTCCCTTCCTACTATTTTCTTTTAACATATAATGTATTATTTGTTTCAGAGGTACAGGTCTGTGATTCAACAGTTTTACACAATTCACAGTGCTCACCATAGCACATACCCTCCCCAGTGTCTATCACCCAGCCACCCCATCCCTCCCACCCCCCACCACTCCAGCAACCCTCAGTTTGTTTCCTGAGATTAAGAATTCCTCATATCAGTGAGGTCATATGATACATGTCTTTCTCTGATTGACTTATTTTGCTCAGCATAACACCCTCCAGTTCCATCCACGTCGTTGCAAATGGCAAGATTTCATTCCTTTTGATGGCTGCATAATATTCCGTTGTGTATATATACCACTTCTTTATCCATTCATCTGTCGAAATAAATAAATAAAATCTTTAAGAAACATATATAAAAAATGACATGATTGTTTGAAATTCATGTTATCTTCCTTTGTGATCTTCATAGTGTTTCCAGATGCCATCTGGCTTCTGGGTCTCCATTATAGATTTCTGAGACTTCAGGGCATAGTGGAAGGTTATCATCCTGCAGGGCAGAAACAGTAAAGAGAAACACAGGGTAGCCAGCAGCTTCCCAAAGGCAATATGTGTGAATTGATGATTGCAATTTTCCATTTTTGTCCCTTCCCTTCCTTCCTTCATTCCTCCCTTCTTCCCTCACTTCTTTCTTTCTTCCTCTCTCCCTTCTTTCTCTCTCTTTCTTTCTCTCCAACACCAACTGGCAAACTCCTCTATCAACATTCCTGAATCTTCTAATCACTTTGGTTTCTGCAGTGATGCATGCTCAGAGCCTTTATGTGTACCTTCACCACTACTCTATTTTGCCCAAGGAATTACTCAAATTCTATTAAGATGATTTGGTATTGAGGGGCACCTCGGTGGCTCAGTTGTTAAGCGTCTGCCTTCGGCTCAGGTCAGTCTCGGGGTCCTGGGATTGAGCCCCACACTGGGCTCCCTGCTCAGCCGGAAGCCTGCTTCTTCCTCTCCCACTCCTCCTGCTTGTGTTCCCTCTCTCACTGTCTCTCTCTCTCTCAAATAAATAAAATAAAAAAAAATCTTAAAAAAAAGATGATTTGATATTGAAAATGTACCTGTTTATACTTACTAGATTATAGACTCTTAGAAGGCAAGAGCCCTTCCTGGCATGGGCTGGGCACCCAGAAAATGAAGGCTGGCTGAATGAATGAGTGAATGAAAAGATTATTCTCTTCAGTTAAGTATTATCTTTTGCAAATTGCTTCTACAAAACAAACTACTCCCACAAAAGGTAAAAGGAATGTTTCTCCATATAATCCTCCATGGAACATTGATCTCATTGGATATTAGTATTTAAGTTAGAATAAACCATGAATATTGAAAACAACTTTAAACAAGTCAAACAATTTTCTTAAACAAAGGACACATCAGAGCATCTAATATGGTACTACCCTAACTAATCATGAATTTCTAAGATAACTTATAGTATATAGTATTTCCAAAATTTGTTTGACCATGGAACCTCTTTTGCTGGAACATTTGACAAGATAGTGTTTTGGGAACTCAATTTGGGAATTCTACCCTAAAGCATATGTGCAACAATAACCCACATTTACTCAGCATTTGGAATGTGCCAAGCAATGTGGTAAGTGCTGATGTTACAGAGATAAATAAAAGAGTGTTTGCCCTTGAGGAAGCATAGGTGTACATAGAACAGATAAATTGTGGTGTCAGATTGCAAGTGATTTAATAGAGGTGTGACCTGAGTGCCCAGGGAAAAATATTCAGGAAGTAGCTGACCCAAGAACAAGTTAGGATTCATTTTAAAGAGAAAGTAAGTTAATTTATTAGCTGCTTTTCTTATTGCAAGTGGTATCCAGGCATTCTGAGGGTGCCTGGGATGAAGAGGGTCTTTTCTTAAGAGCAACAAATGGAATAAGTAAAGGTGAGACGTTTGATTACTTCTTTCATTTGCCTGCTGCCATTTATGCCTTCTTGAATATGCCATTCCCATCCTCATTTAAGGATGGAGGATGGCCTAATGGACAATCTCTGGATAGAGAGTCAGGTCATCAAAGGCAGTGCACCTTTTTTATTGTTGCTTTTCTAACATCCATTGCTACTTCTGATAATGAAGCCTCAATTTTCATTAGGAGCACCAGCCTTCCTTTACAGTCCATCCATGTGGTTCAAATGGGCTTATGCTACCTTTTTCCCAAAGGGTAGTATGTAACCTAAGCCTAGCTAATTAACATATTCCATTTTCCCTGCACACAGTGATTGATTCAGTGTTATGATTCAAGTCAGTGAGGCTCAATGTTGACTCAAACGTGATGAAACTCATGTGAAAGAGAAGCACTCTTTCCACTAGACTTAAGGCTGATGGAATATATGTCTGAAGTTTCCAGGGCAACTTTGTGGACAGAGCCTGCATGGGAATAAAGCCAACAGGAAGAGTAGTGCTGAGAGATGGAGAGGAAGGACATCTGGACATCAGTTTTGGGCACCTGGATCCAGCTTTATTTTAAACTACTCTTGAGTTTCTCATTTGCATGATCAACTACATTCCTTTTCTTTTAAACCCATTTGACTTGAGTTTTTGCCTTTTGCCACAGGAAGAATATAACAGTTGTATTAATCAGCTGTGTATCTGTGGGCCTGTTGGCATGTCCCAGTCTCTGAACAGGTAAAGGCCTCAGTTTCCCCATCTATAATATAAAATGATCGGTCTAAATAAGTAGAGTTCATACTTTTGTTTTGAGCATACCTCTTTTTCAAAAGGAATATTAAATGTCATATCAATGTATAAAAACATAAAGTAAAATGCTGTTATTAAATCAAAAGTATGGGTTTCCAGAACTGGGCTCACATCTCAGTAGATAACAACTTAAAATCACTGGACAGTATGTCTTCTAAGGTCTTTTCTAGCTTTAATATTCTATGATTTGATCCTATGAGGCTTTGCTATTAGCCACATGAATGTTTCAGATTGAAAGTCGTAAAGTTTGAGGGCCTGATTTAGCTAATAAGGGGATGGTGAGAGAGCCACTAGTACAGGAAATTCTGGAATTGGGGAAGTGTTCCAGAGTAAACTCAACTAGTGTACTGGTAACTGCATCAGAGTACACACTCCTGGTTTTGGTTAACTGTGTTCATTTATAAAAAGTATGATTGGCTGAGCAGGGAAATATCTGACATGTTCATTATTTTTTGTGTGGTTGATTGGTTCTACCAGGAGTTCTGATTGAAATGGTTGGGGAGCAGTTCTTTTACCTTGTATGTGAGCAAGACCATTTCTAAAATGGATTAAACCAATATGCTGAGTGATCCATTTATTCTTTTCATGTTGCTTTTGGATTTCATTACCGCAGAAGTCAAAAGGCCATTTTCATTTTGGACTCTGGAAAGATCATTTGTTTCTCGTGTTTTTATTTCCCAGTTCTTAGTTTTGATGATGAGGAAGAAAAAAGAGAATGCTAGTAGTTTTTGATTAGTCTTACCATGAATTCATTATTTTCTGACTATGCCTGCCGGGCTTTAGACTCTAATTGTATCTGTCAACATAGTGAAAACACTTCGGATTTAGTAAGACCACTGTAGACTGATGTAGCCATTTCAGAAGGGGAAGCTTCAAATCTTCAGAAGGCTTTCTAAGCTTAACGCATTGGAAGTCCCATGACAGACTATCGGCACAACACAATAAGTAAAAAAACTTCTCACTACAAAAAAGTAAAAAAGAAAAATTTCCATGACTTGTTATTTGTATGGATTAACCTTGGCCGTGACTCTAAGAGATGATAGTAATGAAAATAGTGATAGTTATAATAATGATCTTAATAACTCAGAAGTTTCATCTACCTAAGGCTATCATATTGACAAATTTGATTTCAAGTAATGGAGTCTACATTTTATTCCAAGAAAATAAACTAAATTAATCTTTCTGGTACCTGGTAAATAGCTTTTATTTGTTTAAATCATATTTTCATAATACCATACATAGGGCCACTGTAAAAAGTACTTGACAAAAGCTTCTGTTAACATTCAGAGTAGTTTTTGCCCAAAAGACTTGCATTAAAGTCCTTAAGAATTCAAAAAACTTTTAGGGGAAAAATATAATCAAAGTGTCTCCCAGCTGAGTGAAACTGATGGCCTCTAAAAATGCCTATTGGCAAACAAAAGACATAATAGGTACAGTATATGTATCTTCTCCAAGTTTATTCTTGGAAGCAGAAGGATAAAACTAACTTAAAGGAGACAACAAAGTAAACTTGCTATTTT
This sequence comes from Zalophus californianus, assembly GCF_009762305.2. Taxonomy (NCBI): domain Eukaryota; kingdom Metazoa; phylum Chordata; class Mammalia; order Carnivora; family Otariidae; genus Zalophus; species Zalophus californianus. The sequence goes on from NC_045609.1 coordinate 25,849,145, forward strand.
ACGTACTGATTTTTTTATTTCTTTTTTTAAATTTTTATTTATTTATTTGAGAGAAAACAAGCAGGGGGATTAGCAAGCAGAGGCAGAGGGAGAAGCAGGCTCCCTACTGAGCAAGGAGCCTGATGTGGGACTCGATCTCAGGACCTTGAGATCATGACCTGAGCTGAAGGCAGATGCTTGACCGGCTGAGCCACCCAGGCACACTTTACATATTGATTTTTTTTTTAAACCATGAAGACCTGAAAACTAGTTGTAGAAACTAACAATCTGCTATTAACGTATCCATTTTCATGTATCTTTTAACCAAGTTGAAAAAATGTCATTACTTCTGAAAAAATATTTCTCTTCTTTCCACCTCTCTCTGTATAAAAGTGCAAAAGACATGGTGTTTTTTTGCCTTTGAAAGTGACCTTTTATTTTCGCAACTTCCAGTAATAGTCTAAGTCAATACTTACAGGAAACATAAAAATTAAAAAAATTTTCTATTTAGAAAATGGGTGGCATTTTGCATGTTTACTATCATAAAACAGCGTATATATATTTTTCTGTTTTAAAACTTGATCTTTACCTATTTTTATTTTTTAATTTTAGTTCCAGTATAGTTAACATACAGTGTTATATTAGTTAAGGTGTACAATATAGTGATTCAACAATTCTATATGTTACTCAGTGCTCATCAAGATAAGTGTACTCTTAATCCCCTTCACCTATTTCACCCATCCCCCATCAACTTCCCTTCTGATAAAACAACATTTTTTTCCAGAGTAATCTCAATCACTTTAATGTATCATGTCATTTACATGCATTATCTCATTCAACCATCTACCAATGCAGAAGCAAATGCTCTTCTTATCATCCCCATTTTATAGATGCAGACACTGAGACCCAGAGAGGTGATCTAGTGGGCAGGAAGACTGAGATTGGAGGCCTTGTCACTATGCTGTACTACTTCTTTCTTTTTTTAAAAAAAAATTATTTATTTATTTGAGCAAGAGAGAGCACAAGCCTGGGAAAGGGAGAAGCAGGCTCCCCACCAAGCAGGGAGCCCAACCCACGGGCCTCAATCCCGGGACCCTGGGACCATGACCCGAGCTGAAGGCAGACGCCTAACCAACTGAGCCACCGAGGCTCCCCGGTTTCTTTCTACTTTTGAAGACAGCAGGAACCCACAGATATTAGGATGCGCTGACTGACCCACCATGAAAAATGAGTTAGGTCCCTGATCTTGGCTAAAGAGAAGCTTTCTCCTTCCTTCTTTCAGGGAGAGGTTAAAACAACATATTTTTAAGCATCCTGAGGAATATCTGTGAAAGCCAGTTTGCTCATGTTTATACCTTTTATACTTTAAGAGACTTTACATTTTAGCCATTACATTTAACTCATGATACAACAGTTGTTGGCTGAAAACACATTAGAAGATAGGTTCTTTTTCACTGTCTTATAGTGAAATGAAAAAATGGACTTATTGGTAAAATATGCTTGATATTTTATATTTTATATATAAAATATTTTATATTTTATATTTTATATATGACATTCATACAGTCAACAAATATTTCATGTGTACATTAAATACCAGACACTTGTCTAGGCTCTTGGAATAAAGCATTCCTGCCCCCAAAAGATCATACAGAGTAGAGGAGAATATTAAGAAGCAAACAAATAAAATATGTAGTATATCAAAAGATAAGAGCTCAGGAGAAGGAAAAGAAGAAAAAGGATAAAAATGATAAGGGCCCGGTGAAACTGAAGCAGTCATCAAAAATCTCCCAAAAAACAAAAGTCCAGGACCAGATGGCTTCACAGGTGAATTCTACCAAACATTTAAAGAAGAGTTAATGCCTATTCTTTTTAAACAGATCTCCAACAAACATATGAAAAGATGCTCAACATCACTCATCATCGGGGAAATGCACATCAAAACTACAATGAGATATCACTTCACACTGGTCAGAATGGCTAACATCAACAACACGAAACAACAGGTGTTGGTGAGGATGTGGAGGAAAAAACCCACTTATGCTGTAGATGGGAATGCAAACTGGTACAGCCACTGTGGAAAACAGTATGGAGGTTCCTTAAAATATTAAAAATAAGACTACTCTATGACCCAGTAATTGCACTACTGGGTATTTACCCTCCAAAATACGAAAACACTAAAAGGGATACATGCACTTCTATGTTTATTGCAGTATTATTTACAATAGTCAAACTATAGAAGCAGCCATTTCCATTAATAGACAAATATATGATTTGATATAACAAAAATTAATGAGATTTTTCCAGGATAGAATTTTCTAAATTGTGTTATATAGAGCACTCAGTGCAGTGAGATAGTGTGATATCCCATTAAAGCAAGTTTTATGTAAGAAAAAAGTTTAGGACATTATTTAGTGCAAGTTATTTCATAGATTTCAACAAACTAATTCTAAAGTTTATGTGGAGAGGCAACACAATGGGATAGCCAACACAACATGAAAGAAAAGTTGGAGGATGGATGTTACTTGACTTCAAGACTTACTATAAAGCTATGGTAATCAAGACAATATGGTATTGGTGAAAGAATAAACAAACAGATCAACGGAACAGCATAGAGAACCCAGAAACAGGTCCACCTGAGTATAGTCAAACTGATCTTTGACAAAGGAGAAAGGCAACATGGTCAAGCAAAGATAGTCTTTTTCGATAAATGATGCTGGAAGAACTGAACATTCACATGTAAAAATATGAATCTAAATGAAAAATTAATCTATATACTCTTCAGAGCTTAACAAGAACAACATGTAAAATTTTCTAAACCATGTTATATAGAACACAGTGCAATGAAATAGTGTGATAGTCCGTTAAAACAAGTTTTCTATAATTAGAAATGTTTAGGAAATGCTAGTGTTATTGGTGCCAAAGCGCATGCTCAGTGGTGGCAGTCTTGTGTCTATCTTTCACATAATTGGATCCCCAAAACCTAGGATGGTGTCTGGCACATACATAGCAAACTCTTGATAAATATCTCTTGAATGACTAATGGAAGAAGGTAATGGATGCATTGTAAATCTCAAAGAGGAGAGTGGCATGTGCAGAATTTGTATATTAGATGTCTTTCCATTGTAAGGGAAAGAAACCAAATATGCTAGCTTAAGCAAGAGAAGAATTTTTTTACCTAGCTGTGAAAAGCTCAGTACCAATTTTAGATTTAGGTGTGGTTGAATACAGTGTCTTGTAATGTCATCCAGACCCATTCTCTCCCACTCTCTTTGTCAGTCTCTTTCTTAAGGTTTGTTGTTTACAGATGTTTTCCACTTGATGGCCATTGATAAATTTTGGCTTGTTTCATTTACAATTATTCCAGCAGGAAAGAAATTCTCCCTCTCTAGCTTGTTAAGGAAAAAAATCCTGAAATTAGTCTTGTTTATCTTGGCTATGTGTGTGCTTATCCTTAAATCATTCACCATGGCTAGGAGAATGTGTTGATTTGTTTGATTGGTCAGGTCCAGGTCCCAAGCTACCCCTGGAAATTGGGGTGAATTAGTTCTTCAGACAAAAATAAGGGTGGCTCTAATTAGAAAAGGGGAAGTCAATGCTGACAACAAAATATGATCATGCTTTAAATTAAAATATGATTATATCACTATTGTGCTTTCTAAATTAAAATTTTATCATATCACTGTTGCATTTACTTTTTAAAAAAATACTCATTTTTTGAAACAGCGTTTCTCAGACCAGGCACCCACAGAAAACTAGGATTCCACAATATGGAGTCAAATCTGATGTTTGTTCATGGAATATATATTCCACAGTGAACACCCTTGAAGAGAACCAGCAGAACTCCCAGCAATGCTAAAGGCAATGGAGTATCTGGGTGTGTTACAGTCTCTACTATAATGGAATGTCTAGTATATATATATATGTGTGTTTGGGTATATGAACCTGTGTATGTGTCTGTATGTGTGTGTGAGTGGGAGTCTTGTTCTGCTCTATTATCATTCAGTTTCTAGATGAGGACCTCAGGCCAGATGGACAAGAATGAAGAATCAGTCATTTTCTTTCTTTCTCCTTCCTTCCTTCCTTCCTTCCTTCCTTCCTTCCTCCTCTCCTTCCTTTCCTTCTTTTCTTTCTCTCTCTCTCTCTCTCTCTCCACCTCCCTCTCTCCCTCCTTCCCTTCCCTTCTCTTCCTTTCTCTCTTCTCTTGGAGATTGTAAGAATTATATGAACTAATTACATGTCAAGGCCTTAGAATAGTACCTCCCACATAATAAGTACTTAGTACATGTCAATTATGATAGTGATGATTATTCATCAAATGCATTTAATTCTTCTGCATTTTTAATTCAGTGGCTGCTAAGGCTTTTTTTTTTATTTAAAAATATCAGTTCCTAGTGTACTTCCAGTGCTCTTGAAATACCTGTTTCATTGGTCTCCAACTGGTAGGGAAACTTTCTGAAAGACCATACTGAAATCAGTGCAGCAGAAGATAATGAACCCAACGAAGTGTGCAAGCAGCATATGCTGCCAGTCCACTCTTTCTCCTTATATATTTTCTTCTCTCTGTCTAGAATTACCTTCTCTCCACATGTTTCCCCCTCCCCTGTGGCTCCTTGAAGGTTAATTCAAATACTAGCTTATTACAGAGTTAAACTTCTCTTTATTTTTGGCCTCTGTAGTATCTCTAACATGACTAGACTATAGCTTTAACACTTTTGTAATCATTTGTTTATTTTGCCTGTGTTGCTTCTCCCATTATATATGCACACACATACTCATTATATGCAACATATGTATCCTCAAAAAATGTGATTTCGTATATACTTTAATATCATGATAAAGTAGTATATTTAATCAAATCTGATGTATGTTCATGGAATATAAATTAAATAAAAGATAATTAGAAGGGTAGAAATCTATCAGTAAAATCATATCAAGCTTTCCAAAATTGTAAAGGCTGAACCCCCTATTCTCTTGCAATATCTGTGCCACTGCTCTTCTCTTCATGAAAATAATCTGGAGCAACTTTAATTATCCAGGAATGGATTCCTTTATTCCACGTAGATATATAAAGTATGTTTACAAAAAGTCCTACTCCATAATATATAAATATATATATATATATATATATATATATATATATATATATATATATGGCATCTACTTTCTAGAATGTTATTATTTTAAAGGGCACTGATTGGAGTAGTCATAAAAAATAAAAGTACATCATAAAAGCAGATGATAAAGCAAACATTTAAAATATATATGATTATATTTAATTGCGATAAATGATGTAATTACAAAGATCAAGATTTTAGAAAGAACTGATAACACTCTTGCTATAAAAAAATTTCTGTTGACACTTTCCATTCTCTCTACTCCCACTAATGCTGCTGACTCAATGCTTTTTTTCTCTTCTTATACACACAACCACAGCTTTTTCTACCACCACTGGCTTCTGTGTGCTCCAGTTCATTCTTCACACTCCCCCAAATGACAGTTCAAAATAGAAATGAGGTACAGCTATGATGGAATAACTGGGACTTGTTTCTCATTGTAAACCACTAGAAAATTGGGCAAAATATATGAAAAAAACATGTTTTCAGACACTGGACATTAGGTAGCATAGGACTGCAATCCTTAATAGAAGGAACACACGGTGAGCATTAAACGAAGCCTGTATTTCAACCCTAGAGGCACTCTCCAAACAATGATGAAATGAGAGGAATCAAAAATAAAGCATAAAGTTTTTAATTTCTTATTGGATTAAAGAGATGGAAGCTAAAGTTTGAGGAGGTTAAGGAAGCTGTAAAATGTCGGGAAGAATAACAGAGAGGGGGAAGCTACAAATAGAAATGTTCCAGAAATCTGCATTTTTTTTTTATTCTATTACTGTATTTAAAGCTGCATATGCAAAGGGTAAGACTTTATGAAGTTGGGCCAAGAACAACCAGGAGAATGAAAGTCTAAAAATTACCAGAGCCCACACAGGCCTCGAGGGTTTTCAAGTTCAAACCAGCAGAATTGGGAGTCATTTTTATTTTATTTTATTTATTTTTTGAAATAGGATTCATGCCCAGTGTGGAGCCCAACATGGGGCCAGAACTCACAATCCTGAGATCAAGACCTGAGCCAAGATCGAGAGTCAGACACTTAACCAACTGAGCCACCCAGGGACCTCAAGAATGGAGAATCATTTTTGAACATTTGGTGCATTCAGTAGAGCCCAAATGAGGATCATACATAAGTAGTAGGGCTAAACCTGAGTAAAGGCTGCCTTAAACATGCCTTAATGAAGATAAATAAACAAGACTTTAAAAGGATTAAGTTTACCCTCAAGTAAGTTAAACTCCCTATCATAAAAAGTCATCTAACACTGTTTTTGAGTTCTGTTGTCTTATTTTAAACTCAATAGGGTAAAATTCAAAATATCCAGCATCCAGTTAAATAGACATGAAAAAGAGGAACACACGAGCCCAAAACAAGAAAAATAAATCAATGAAAACAGTCCCAGAAAAGATAGATAAATAGAATTAGCATGTAAAGAATGTAATGTGCCTGTTATACATATCATAAATATGCTTAAGGATTTAAAGGACAAGATGAATATAATGCAAAGAAAAATTAAAGAGGTAAAAATAATCCAATGGAACTTCTAGAGATTAAAAACTCATTATCTCAAATGAAAAATTCACATGATCAAATCTTAAAAGAAAGTTAGGCACTCCATAAAACAAAATCAGTGAATTTAAATCTATAAAGCAATAAACCATCAAAACAAACAAAACCCAAACATGTCCTGACTATATTTTTTTCAGTATTTTTTATTTCTAATGTGCTTCTCATACTTATAAGTCATACATTTTACCTGCTAATTTTGTCTAATCTTCTCTTTTATCACTGGATGTCTTGAGTTGTTTACAATGATGTGAATTTTGAGTACAGAAAATTTGTTCAAATTCTCTACTCTTTTCCCCATTTCCTTTTGTGATGCATATTTTCAATGTGTATTTTTCTTAGTTTTTTCAAATTATTGAATGTGGGAAAGAATTTTTTTTCCTGAATAATTCTATATGAAAGGGTATAGGTAAGTGCTGTCTAAATATCAGAACCAGGTATGTGGTCGTGGATCACTAAGTCTGATTTGACACCTTCTCAGTAAGTCTTTTTGGGGATTAAGCTCAGTCTTTGACTTTCAGCAGTTCGATAAGGCTATTAGTGAAGGACTTGGAGTTATAGGGTCTGTATTGTGGTCTGAGAATCACAGTATTTTCTCTGTTCTCCTCAGAGACTTTTAGTGGGCCTTACAGATGTCTGATACTAGATAATAAACTAGAAATATCCGATATGCAATTGTCATTCACAATTTGAAACACATGAAAATTGAGAAATATAGTTGAATATTCAAATGTTTCTGAATATTTCAGAAATTGGAAACATGAAGACAGGTATCTTCATGCCTGATAAAGTTTTCATTATATTATATTTGCCAGAGCGTGTGGTTTCAATATTCTGTTATTATTATTTTCTTTTTTCAGGTGGGGAGCAGGGGGAGAGGGAGAGAGAGAGAATCTTAAGGAGGCTCCACACCCAGTGATCATGATGAGCCAAGTCAAGAGTCAGATGCTTAACTGAACCACCCAGGTACCCCAATACAGTGTATTTTTTTAAAGGATATATTAAAACTCTATCTTTGTAAATATATTCTTTATGTTAGGACTAAAGGTCAGTGTCCTTAAATAGAAGGACTTTGATTAGTATTCTTGTTAGTATAGTTGAAAAAATGTATTTATGAAAATAATTATAAAACTTAAAAAATATAGGGGTGCCTGGGTGGCTCAGTCAGTTAAGCATCTGCCTTTGACTCAGGTCATGATCTCAGAGTCCTGGGATCAAGTCCCATGTCAGGCTCCCTGCTCAGTGGGGAGTCTGCTTCTCCCTCTCCCTCTGCCTCTCCCCACCCCGCCCCGGCTTGAGCTCTCTCTATCTCAAATAAATAAATAAAATCTATAAAAAAACATAAAAATATATATCTTATTTAGTTTGAATCAGTTACACTCCAGCTTATATATCTTTGGGGTAAGATTATTTTCTCTGCATGGAAGTATAGTCATTCCTGAGGACTAGACCTGACAGGCGGTTCCCACAACATCTGATAGATTTGTCCAGCTACTGGTTTCTTAAAAATACAACATCAAGAAATATATCAAACAAACTGTAATACTGTGTTGGAAACCACTCAGTTTTCTGTTCAGTTTGTCTTTCTTGAGCACTGCCTACACTTTTCACAGATGTAGGGTCCAGGTAGCCTTGTTTTCTCTGACTTTAGTTGTGAAGAGTAACTACCTGAGCAAACTTAGGCCAGTCAAATGTTCATTCTTAGGATTCTGAATTGAATACAGAAGATGTAAAAACTCAGGAGCAGTGATGAAGCTATTTACCTGCACAAAGAAGGAAGATCTACAGAGAGACCAGAGATGAGAGGTGGAGAAAAATATCACCAGAATTCTTATAGTGTTTATTTCTTGGTTCTTTTCCTTTCTTTTTTTTTTTATTGTTATGTTATGTTAATCATCATACATTACATCATTAGTTTTTGATGTAGTGTTCCATGATTCATTATTTGAGTATAACACCCAGTTCTCCATGCAGAACGTGCCCTCTTTAATACCCATCACCAGGCTAACCCATCCCCCCACCCCCCTCCCCTCTAGAACCCTCAGTTTGTTTTTCAGAGTCCATCATCTCTCATGGTTCATCTCCCCCCTCCAATTTCCCCCCCTTCATTCTTCCCCTTCTGCTATCTTCTTCTATTTTTTTTAACATATAATGTATTATTTGTTTCAGAGGTACATATCTGTGATTCAACAGTCTTGCAAAATTCACAGTGCTCACCATAGCACATACCCTTCCCACTATCACCCAGCCACCCCATCCCTCCCACCCCCTACCACTCTAGCAACCCTCAGTTTGTTTCCTGAGATTAAGAATTCCTCATATCAGTGAAGTCATATGATATATGTCTTTCTTTGATTGACTTATTTCACTCAGCATAACACCCTCCAGTTCCATCCATGTCATTGCAAATGGCAAGATCTCATTCCTTTCTATGGCTGCATAATATTCCATTGTATATATATATACCACTTCTTCTTTATCCATTCATCTGTCGATGGACATCTTGGCTCTTTCCAGAGTTTGACTATTGTGAACATTGCTGCTATAAACATTGGAGTGCATGCACCCTTTCGGATCCCTACATTTGTATCTTTGGGATAAATACCCAGTAGGGCAATTGCTGGGTCATAGGGTAGCTCTATTTTCACCTTTTTGAGGAACCTTCATACTGTTTTCCAGAGGGGTTGCACCAGCTTGCATTCCCACCAACAGTGTAGGAGGGTTCCCCTTCCTCCACATCCCTGCCAACATCTGTCGTTTCCTGACTTGTTAATTTTAGCCATTCTGACTGGTGTGAGGTGGTATCTCATTGAGGGTTTTTTTTTAATTTTTTAAATTTTTAATTTTTTTAAAGATTTTATTTATTTATTCGACAGAGAGAGACACAGCGAGAGAGAGGACACAAGCAGGGGCAGAGGGAGAGGGAGAACCAGACTCCCCACTGAGCAAGGAGCCTGATGTGGGACTCGATCCCAGGACCCTGGGATCATGACCTGAGCCAAAGGCCGACACTTAAAGACTGAGCCACCCAGGCACCCTCACTGAGGTTTTGATTGGATTTCCCTGATGCCGAGCGATGTTGAGCACTTTTTCATGTGTCTGTGGCCATGTGGATGTCTTCTTTGGAAAAATGTCTGTTCATGTCTTCTGCCCATTTCTTGATTGGATTATTCGTTCTTTAGGTGTTGAGTTTGATAAGTTCATTATAGATTTTGGACACTAGCCCTTTATCTGATGTGTCATTTGCAAATATCTTCTCCCATTCTGTCGGTTGCCTTTTGGTTTTGTTGACTGTTTCTTTTGCTGTGAAGTGGGGCGGAAATTGGAGGGGGAGATGAACCATGAGAGACTATGGACTCTGAGAAACAAACTGAGGGTTCTAGAGGGGAGGGGGGTGGGGGATGGGTTAGCCTGGTGATGGGTATTAAAGAGGGCACGTATTGAATGGAGCCCCAGGTGTTATATGCAAACAGTGAATCATGGAACACTACATCAAAAACCAATGATGCAATGTATGGTGACTAGTATAACATAATAAAATTAATAAAAACATCATAAAAAAGGAATTCCTTCTGAGAGAGATTAGGCACAAGATTTTTGTAGTTTTTCGCTGATTAAGCCTTCATAGTTCTTTGATAAGCCCCAGTATTGATCCCAGTTACACCTTTTTGAATGGCTGATGAGATGGTCTCCCATGTGTTCTCATTTTTCAGTCTTGTCTTATTTTTATTTCACTGACTTCCTGGAAAGAGTTTGTAGTTTTGTGGTGAGCTTTTACTACATGTTCCAGTCACTTCCTACCTGTTCATTGTACATAAGGTAAATAAAGAAATGGTCTCTTGATTTTATTTACACAAATCTTTGATGGCATCTCATTAATCACAAAACAACCCCCACTTGAAATACAATCACAGTAGTCTGACTTCCCTTTCAACTTTTAATTAGTAATATCAAGCCCATATATTATATTTCCCATCAATTACCCAAAACTTCATTCATTCTTTTGATCCAACAGGCTCATAATCAGCCAGTTACCTTCACCTATCTTGTAATTTCACATGTGGGTTCCCTCCAATAAACTGGAATGTATATCTAAAATATACGTTAATTATGCCACATCAGGTTTATTCCCTTTGCTACCTGAATAGCGTTATCTTGAGATAAGTGTTGAATTTTTATCTCATTCCATTTTTCACAAAGGAATTTCCATCTTGTGCTTACTAGTTAAAGTTTTTCCTTCTAGGCCACCTCTGTTTCCATTACTTAACTTATCTCAAATAATATGGCTGCTGATCCTTTTCCTATTTTAGTCAATCTTATTCTGTAACAAGTCTCAGTATTCTACTATTTTATTGAGATACATATTTATTGCCTGTTAGTGTTAGATATATTTGACAACAGCAACAATCACAGCAACAATAAAACACAAAACCTCTTCCACTTTTTAGGCCACATTAATTTTCCATTGTGTGTGGTGGATATTTAATTAGCTAGGTATTTATGAGATTAAGTGCTTTATTTTAATATTTGAATGAGACCCTCTAGTATTCTAAGATTTCAGTATAGAGAGGCAGAATGCTGCCTGAAAAAGAGGTTTATTTCTGATTGTGCATATTACAGATAAAACTAGTACACATGTAAAGGTTCAGTTAATTCTTGTTAAATGCATATTTTAAAAACCTCTTGTAATTAGTATTTAAAGTAATTTATTAATTAGTTCCTTATAGAATAGAATACAGAATATATAGAAGGTAGAATATATAGAATATATAGAATATAAACTGGTCTATAAAAGCAAATGATAATTATGTTGTATGTATAACTATTTTCAAAATCTGTATTTTCAGTTTTGAACATTTGGTTTCTTATTCAGATATGTCTGAAATTAGCTGAATTCATTTTTCAGTTTTTCCTCTTAGTTTCTGGATGAGCTGACCTTATTGATGTTGTGGCAGTTTTCTTTGCATACTTTTGTTTTGCTGGAGGATATTATCAGATTGCAGGCCTACTATATCTGGGGTTGGGTAGGTTGTGTTTTGCAACTCCATGGGCACCATGTACCTATAATCTATGTGAGTACCCCCCCTTGGAAGTGTGCAGTACACACCAGTGTAGTTATATGGAATAATCCTGGCCAGAGACTTGATAATCAATGAATCATTTTAAGCTATGAAAATAGAGTGCTAGTCACTGATATCACTTAATGACTATTGGATGTTTTAACTTAGTGAAAATTTGCTCAGTTTGGATTTTTCTCTTTCCAGTTTTAACTAGCTTTGCTTTTATGCTCATGAGATCAAATGGTTTTGATAGAGACAGACTGACGCATAGAAAATTCATGCACCTTGGTTCCCTGGGAAACCAGGCTAAGAATAGTTTTCTTTGCACATCCTGGTTTCCTCTAATGAGGGCCAGTATAAGAATGTGAATGCCACAATGTAATCTATGAATCCCAATAAATCATTATTTTATGACACTTTTAATGCACATCTGCAAATACTCAAATTGGAAAGCATTTCAGATATTTGCATGAGTCTAATTATTTCTGGGGTTCTTTGTGTGTATGTATTTGATTATTTTCACTTATTGGTTTAAAAAAAGAGCAAGTGTGAAGAATGATGTATAAGTTTTGGGTGGCTACCAGTGGAAAAAAGTTTCCCAGAATATGAAGACTCAAGGTTTTCTAATTAAAACCAGCTTTCGGGGCACCTGGGTGGCTCAGTCAGTTGAATGTCTGACTCTTGATTTTGGCTCAGGTCATGATCTTGGAGTTGCTGGGGTTGAGCCCTGTGTCGGGCTCTGTGCTCAGCACGGAGTTTTCTTGTCCCTCTCCCTCTGTTCCTTCCCCCACCCCCTCGGCTTGTGCTCTCTCTCTCTCTCTCCCAAATAAATACATACATAAATAAATAAAATCTTAAATAAAACCAGCTTTCAAAATGCATACCACTAAATTAATTGTTTCCATAATCCCGGTAATCAACTACTTGATTATTTATTATTCTTAGTATTCACATTTATTGCAATAGTAAATTCCATTCTTGAAAGCCCTTTTTGGCATGCATTTATTTTATGAATTTATTTATTTATTTATTTATTTTACAGAAAACTTGATAAGCACTGCTTAGGTATTGAACATTTGTTCATTATTCAGTGAAGAAAATTTTGGAAGCAAACTTTCCAAATGTAGTACATGACATATTACACAGTTTTCTTCATAAACTTTGGAGAATGCATTATATTTACTAAAACTTTTGTATATGTTATGAATCTCATTTTAGTACTTATTTTAATACATTGCCTTACTTTAAGAGGTAATATATTTGCAAAATATGTATCAACCACTGATATTTGTTGAGAGCTCTGTATACATGGGCAGTGGGAAAAGGGGGTTTGTTAGCCAGAAATGCACCTCTCAGGATTTTGGATGTTCTGTAGAGTAAGCTTACTTAAATCACAGATATAATATATGCTTATGGTTAGAAACTAGGCATTCTCTTTCAATAGAACAAACATTATGGGAAACCTAAGGCATATTATAATCAGCTGTGTATAATGCAAACTACTTTCAGCATAGTAATGGAAGCATTTATGTCTGGCTAGAACTAGACACTGAACAATTTGGTGTCATCTGTGTAAGTTCTTATGACATGTCCAATTGAACATATTGCTCTCATTTTTTTGCCCCAGGTTTTAATGATCACTATCTTGAGATGGATTAAAATAACATGGATAGGCACATTCCAAAAGCCCCATGATGTTCAACTGTGGGAAAGTAAGACAAAGTGTAAATTGTTCCTAGGCCATTTGTCTTACAATGTAAAAGAATTGGGGAAAGTTCTGAGGCTCCTGGAGCAAGGTGAGTAGCATAATGGATGACATAAAATATTACAAGAGAGGACTTGTGTTATTTAAAGACAATGGTAGCTGCCTGTGTCCACATCTCCTAATATTTCCTCCCAAAACAATAAAAAACAACAAGAATGGAAAAATAAAATTACACAAAACCAAGTGCTCAGCATAACTTAAATACAGAGAAAGCCCATGTTTCAATATGATTGTAAGTAAAAGAGAAAAGAAAAAAAAGTTACAGTTGGATAAAGTGAAAAGTATGAACCCAGGATTTTATATCCCAGTCAAAGTTCCTACAAGGATCGGGGCTATAGAAAAACAATTTTAATATAAAAAACTTTGTACCCATGAGCCCTTCTTGAGGAATTTCTTAGAGATAGATATTAGAGATGAGACATATCCAGCCAAGAAGGGGTTTCAAAAACAGGAATAGGTCCATCAACGAACATTTAAAAATATACATAAAAAGATCTGAGACTAAAGAAAATACGGGGATGAGGGTGGAAGACGAATACACAAATGTTTTACGTCTTAAAATATTTATGACAAAAATTAATCATATATTAGGTCACAGAGATATTATCAGGAAATTCCATAAGGTAGAAACATTATAAACACTACTCTTAGATAACAATGTGATAAAATCAGAAATTATTAACAAAACAAAATACAAAAAGCTATTCTACTTGAAAATTTCAATTAAAGAATCATTAGTTGAAAGAAAAATACAAGCTGAAATTATAGAATTTCTAACGAAAAAAAATGATACAACTAGGTGATGGTGTCTACCTTCTACTCTACCCTCCAGCAACTACTTTTCTTGCAAAATCTGCCCTAAGATAGAACTTGGCCACTTGAGTTTGGATTTTGCTATTTTTATTTTTTAATAAAGATTTTGTTTATGTATGTATTTATAATAAATATTTATAATATTTAATTATAAACATATAAATAATATGTTTATATTATATAATAATATTTATAAATAAATATTTATTATAAATAAATAGTGGGGCAGAGGGAGAGGGAGAGACAATCTTAAGCAGATTTCACAAGGAGCACAGAGCTCAATGCAGGGCTTGATCCCACAACCCTGAGATCATGACCTGAGCTGAAATCAAGAGTCAATGCTCAACTGACTGAGCCACCCAGGCACCCCAAGATTTTGCTATTTTCATTTGCACAAAGGGATAGATAGATAAACTCAGCATCACTTGGACCGTGAGCCAGCAAACTTTTTTTGTAAAGGACTAAAGAGCGTACTTTAGGTGTAGGGGTTCATATGATCTTCGAATCACTTAGATTTGCAGATGTAGCCAGAAGTAGCCATAAGCAATATGTAAATGAATGAATGTGCCTATGTTTCAATAAAACTTCATTTACAAAAACAGGCAGTGAGCCACATTTAATCTGTGGTCTGTAGTTTGCTGACCCATGATTTGCCCTGTTTCTCTTCACCTGCACATAAGAAATTCTTGCAAGATGAAGGTGGGAAATGGAGGTGTATCAAATCCTCCCATCTTACAAACATTTCTCCAAAGAAGACATACAGATGGCTAACAGACACATGGAAGATGCTCATCATCACTTATCATCAGAGAAATGGAAATCAAAACTATAAAGAGATATCACTTCACACCTGTCAGAATGGCTAAATGAGGAAGTGGAGGAAAAGGACTACCTGTGTACTCTTGGTGGGAATGCAAACTGGTGCAGCCACTGTGGAAAACAGTATGAAGTTTCTCAAAAAGTTAAAAATAGAATTACCTTATGATCCAGCAATCTCACTACTGGGTATTTACCCCCCAAAATATGAAAACATTAAAAGGGATACATGCATGGCTTATATATAATGGAATATTATTTAGCCATAAAAAGGAATGAGGTCTTGCCATTTGCAATGACACGGATAGAGCTGGAGAGTATAATGACAAGCAAATAAGCCAGTCAGAGAAAGACAGATACCATATGATTTCACTTATATATGGAATTTAAGAAACAAAACAAGCAAAGGGAAAAAAGTAAGAGAAAGAGTCAAATCAAGAAATAGACTCTTAATTATAGATAACAAACTGATGGTTACCAGAGGGGATGGTGGTGGGAGATGGGTTAAGTAGGTGATGGGGACTAAAAAGGAGTGCACTTGTGATGAGCGCAGAGTGATATGTAGAAGTGTTGAATCACTATGCTGTACACCTGAAACTAGTATCATATTTTATGTTGACTAACTGAAATTAAAATAGAAACTTAAAAAATATCCTCCCATCTCTATAAACTCATACAGAAGACTTTGTTCTGTTTGTACCTATCTCATTTGTGAGTTGGAAATTATAAGACTAATGACTATAATAGCAACAGTCATCATGTAGTCATTATAATTTATAGGACATTAGAGAATGGCTTCCTTATCTGCTGAAACCCTGCCCTAGTCCACCAGGCCATTTGGATTATTTATTTACCTATTCAGATGCAGAATCTGCTCCTTTAAAATGAATCAGCATTTATTAGAAATTTGCTAATTTGAAATCCTGAAGGTGCAATCTTCTGATTTTTAAAAACATAAAAGGCTCTCAATGCCCAACTAAAAGACAGAAGGAAAGAATATAATTAGAAACTCTATAAGGTCTTAATTTTTCCTCCTTGAATTGAGCATTTTCAATACTTCTGTACTTCTTTGCTTTTTGTCTATTACCCATTTCCACATTCTGTGTCATTTGCTTTGAAATGTGACAAAGTGATCTGAGCTCAAGTTCCTGCTGCAGAGGGAGGCATTATTGATTTCCTCGAGAGTAGCAAGAAGACTTGTAATGTTGCTGTTAAACTTAGCTGACAGATCACAACAGCTTGTGACATCTAATTTACTATAATGAAATCATGGGGTTCTCTGGCTCTCTGGCCTTAAGGGGAGGTGAAAGGTCAAGAAAGTGAGGCTCCTAAGCAGCCAGGCATGAAGGGTGGTTCATTCACATAGTCCAGTCTTATTCTGAAAAGATATTAGCTGAATTCACCCGCTCCAAGTTAACCAGATGGTCTTCTCAGCAAATGGAAAATTATAAATGTCTGATCATCACTTTGCTGGTTACAATTTAATTGCTCCATCAGGAAACCTTATTTCTGGTTTCATTTTGAAGCACTACAGATTGTTGTAATTTCACAGCTAAGATTATATTAAACAGAATTTTTTTTTCCTTATGTTTGAGAATGCTTTTAGCCATCTTTTCAATTGGCGGGTAAGTCTTTTCTTTCAATAATCTTTGTTAAACTGTCCAGCACTTTGAAATGTTCTGAAATCTGTGAAGCCCAGTTCCTGCTTAACTGATATTCTTTTTGTAACTGTTTCATTTTCATATTGTTCATGACTTTTATGAGAAACAGAAGGAAAGCAAACAAGCTGATAATGGGATTTTCTTTAGACTCAGTGACTTTCAATGTTTTTTTACAGCTTCTAGGACACATTCAGCTTAATATCTAAGTTTGTCCACATTCTTCCTGAATGGCCTATGGCCTATTTCTGCAGATATAGAAGGAGTGAGATGAATTCTGAAAAACAACTAGAAATCTTTTAGCATACCATTATGGTTTCATATTTATATTCTTTTACATGAGTAGTTGGTATTCCATTTGGGTCTTTGAGGCACAAAGTGATTGCTGAATCACATAGGATGAGTTGAATAAAATTCAGTATATATTTCCTACTAAAGGCTGTTGTTCTCAGATGCAAAAAAAGTTGTATGGTCCTTTGGAAGAGTGCTGGAATAGTCAGTCATCTAAACTGCATTTTATTTTCAGTGCTGTCATTTCCTTTTCATGTGGTAACAATGACCCATTTAACTCTCTGAATCTCAGTTTCCTTATTTTTGAAATGGGGTTGGTAATACAGCAACCATTCTTAAGTGCCTCCTTGCCCATAGGGGTCAGCACTTTTACATGTGCTATTTAATTACTCCTGACAAATCTGTGAGGAAAGTATTATCCTCAGTCTGCACATAAAAACCTGAGGCAGAGAGTGGATGATTTTTTGCAAAGTTCAATGGCTGACAAATGTCATAGTTGGGACTTAAATCCAGAACTTCTAACTTTGAGCAAGGTTTTCTTTGCACTGAGTCTCAGCTGCTTCCCTCAGGGTTTGTGCGAAGAGCAAATTAGACTGTGCAAAAAGTAGAGCTTTGTAAGGTTATTAGTTAATTATTTTGGAAACCAATAATTCTTATATGGGTACAACTTTTAAATATGCATATTGTAATTCACATTATAATCACAATAATAGCTTTTCTTTAGACCAAAGTGCCAAGAATTACAGAAAGTGCTTTAATGAATCACCACACTTAATGCTCCCTACACACCTACAAGGTAGATATGAATAATCCTTATTTTACATTTGAAGAAGCTAAACAGTGTGGCTTTGAATTTCAAAGTCTAATTTACTGTTCTTTTTTTTTTTTTAACTTTCCTCTTTTCTAAACCATTAGGTTTGCCTGAAAACTGAAAATAAAGCCAGAGTCTCCAGGGCTTCTTAATTGAATTTTTATTGTTTTTCCAATGTTCCATAACTATTACCTCACCTAACAATGAAAAGGAGATTGAACAGGCAGAGGAAATGACTGGCTCCCGCCTTCCTTACGTTGCCACAGGAAGAGACACTTTACTGCAAATTGCACAGATCTCAGTTGCTCAGTAGTCACTCAGGTGAATAGGAAGACAAGAGAAACTCTTTATGGGATTCTGAGGTGGACAGTGCTGTAAGCTATTTTCTCTTGGGTGTTCTGCGTGACGATTTTATCTCAATTTGGAATGGTTATGATGGACCCTCTGCAAGGAGTAGCAGTCATGCTCTTACAGTCAGCTCCTTATGCATAATGTTTTAGACCCATGATTTTACCTGCCATTATTTTAGTTGGTTCATGGGGGGGGGGGGATTTCTTTTCTTTTCTTTTCTTTTCTTTTCCTTTTCCTTTTCTTTTTTCTTTTCTTTATTATGTTAAGACTCCACCCCAAAACTTCTAGAACTCATACAGGAATTCAGTAAAGTGGCAGGATATAAAATCAATGCACAGAAATCAGTGGCATTCCTATACACCAACAGCAAGACAGAAGAAAGAGAAATTAAGAAGTCCATCCCATTTACAATTGCACCCAAAACCATAAGATACTTAGGAATAAATCTCACCAAAGAGCCAAAGAATCTGTACTCAGAAAACTATAAAATGTTCATGAAAGAAATTGAGGAAGACACAAGAAATGGAAAAACGTTCCATGCTCATGGATTGGAAGAACAAATATTGTGAAGATGTCAATGCTACCTAGAGCAATCCACACATTTAATGCAATCCCTGTCAAAATACCATCCACTTTTTTCAAAGAAATGGAACAAATACTCCTAAAATTTGTATGGAACCAGAAGAGACCCCAAATAGTCAGAGGAATGTTGAAAAAGAAAAGCAAAGCTGGCGGCATCACAATTCCGGACTTCCAGCTCTATTACAAAGCTGTCATCATCAAGACAGTATGGTACTGACACAAAAACAGACACATAGATCAATGGAACAGAATCGAGAGCCCAGAAATGGACCCTCAACTCTATGGTCAACAATGACAAAGCAGGAAAGAATGTCCAATGGAAAAAAGACAGTCTCTTCAACAAATGGTGTGGAGAAAATTGGACAGCCACATGCAGAAGAATGAAACTGGACCATTTCCTTACACCACACACAAAAGTAGACTGAAAATGGTTGAAAGACCAAAATGTGAGACAGGAGTCCATCAAAATCCTAAAGGAGAACACAGGCAGCAACCTCTTTGACCTCAGCCACAGCAACTTCTTCCTAGAAACATTGCCAAAGGCAAGGGAAGCAGGGGCAGAAATGAACTATTGGGACTTCATCAAGTGTGTGTGTGTGTTTCTATTAGAATACATATGATTTTTTCTCATTAATATAAATAAATATAAATAACTTCCTATTTTATATGTTTTACACATAAAAAAACTATACTCACAAAAAATAGTCTCACCTCAGATTGGAGACTGAGTCATCACACTTTGCACGGACGACTCTCATTTCCATATGGAGGCTTAGAGGGGATGAGCAATTGGCCTAAACATCACAAAGAATAAAGGGTCAGCAAACTTTTGTTTTCCCATTATGGTAAACTAAGTAATTTATACCAATTCTTCACTGAGCACAGATACAACCTCCAGAAAAACTATGAAAACATCTGCCTGAAGGCGCTAGATTGTGAATGACATAGTAAAGAATGATCAGGCCAGGATGTGCAGGTAAGTGAAGCCTGGGCAGTTTAACCCCCACTTCAGGACCACTTTTCCTTAAGGAGGAAGGCTGTTTGTTGATCCTTAAGTGAGCAACAGAGAGGCTGAGATGCAGAAGAATGCTCTGGCAATCCTTTCCATGGTGATAAAGATGGAGTTGAGTCCTAGACCTTGCAATGGGGTGCTGTGCCCCAGAGCTAAGTATTGATATTCAACACAACCCTGTAAGAGACAGTAGACCCTTCAGCCTAATATCATCCCAACTCCTGATACTGATCCCTCTGTGATCCTGCCCCCAGTTCCCTGGCAGAAGCAAATGAAATCTTGTTGGAGATAATATACTGACCTATTTGTTTTTTATAGTTTTCCAAAAATATTCTTAATAACATAGCAAAAAGTAAACAATAATGAGTCAAATGAGGAGGCCAGTGTGAACAAAGAAGAGCTGAAAAATGGAAAAAATAGTAGAAGAAGGGGCTCTCTATGTTGGAGTTATCCGATATAACATAAGAAATGTCTTTATATTGTACTCAAGAAGGTAAAATGAGATTGAGAGATTTGGCAAATAATTTTATTTTATTTTTTATTAAGATTTTATTTATTTGAGAGAGAGAGAACATTAGAGAGAGAGAGAGCAAGCACTAGTGTGGGTCAGAGGGAGAGGGAGAAGCAGGTTCCCTGCTGAGCAGGGAGCCCAATGTGGGGCTCCATCCCAGGACCCTGACATGACCTGAGATGAAGGCAGATGCTTAACGAACTGAGCCACTCAGGTGCCCCCGGCAAATAATTTTAAAATATGAAAACAATGCAAACAGAAATTTAAGAATTAAAAAATATAATACAAATTAAGAATGTTGAGTTGAAAAGCAGACAGATATAGCTGAGGAGAACCTAGTGAAGTAGAAGGTAGATCAGAATAAAATACACAGAATTAAAAAGAGAGAAGGATGGAAAAGATTCAGTATAAATGTAATAATCATAAAGGATATACCAAGAAGGCTAATATGTCACTTGGAGCCCCAGAATAAAAGGAAAGATGAAATGGGACACAAGATATATTTGAAGACATAATACCTGAATATTTCTCAGAGTTTCAAGAAGTTTTAACAAATCATAAGGATAATAAACAAAAAGAATTCTGAGCCAAATCACATCAAACGTTAGTCAATAAAGCTTAGAAAAATAAAGAGAAAAATGTTAAAAGCAGCCAGAGAAAAATCAACATGTTGACTTTAAAAGAGCAATAATTAGATTGACATCTGAATTGTTAACAGAAACAATGACAAAATAAAATTATGGGTCATTTTCACTCAGCTTAGATGTACAAATACTAAAAGAAATATCCCCAAACTAGTCCAACAGTCTGTTGAAAGTGTTCTGTATGGGGCGCCTGGGTTGCTCAGTCGTTAAACGTCTGCCTTAGGCTCAGTTCATGATCACAGGGTCCTGGGATCAAGCCTCGCATCAGGCTCCCCGCTCGGCAGAAAGCCTGCTTCTCCCTCTCCCACTCCGCCTGCTTGTGTTCCCTCTCTCACTATGTCTTTCCCTGTCAAATAAATAAATAATATCTTTTTTAAAAAAAGGAAAAGTGTTCTGTAATATACCCATGTTGGAATTATTCCAGGAATGGAAGGTTATTTAAGATTCATAAATCAATCAATGTAATTTACTTTATTTTTAGATTAAAGGGAAAAAGTAACTGGATTATTTTAACAGTTGTAGGAAAAGTGTTTTAAAATTTAAAATATATTTAAATATATTTATATATGTTTATATATGAAATTTTAGATTTCTAGAAAAAGAAGAGAATTTCCTAATTTCTTCCCTCCAGCAAAAAAAGTCTTTAAAAGAAAGCTATAGCAAACATCTTACTTTTTGGCAAGATAATGAAAGCTTTCTTTTTAAGATTGGTGTTAAGATAAAGAAGGTAGCTACAACCATTTCTTTTTTTTTCTAGTTGTATTTTTTTAATTTTTAAATTTTTTATTGTTATGTTAATCACCATACATCATTAGTTTTTGATGTACTGTTCCATGATTCATTGTTTGTGCATAACACCCAGTGCTCCACGCAGAATGTGCCCTCTTTAATACCCATCACCAGGCTAACCCATCCACCCCCAGCCCTCCCCTCTAGAACCTTCAGTTTGTTTTTCAGAGTCCATCGTCTCTCCTGGTTCGTCTCCCCCTCCGACTTCCTCCCCTTCATTCTTCCCCTCCTGCTATCTTCTTCTTTTTTTTTTCCTTAACATATATTGCATTATTTGTTTCAGAAGTACAGATCTGTGATTCAACAGTCTTGCACAATTCACAGCGCTCACCATAGCACATACCCTCCCCAATGTCTATCACCCAGCCACCCCATCCCTCCCACCCCAACCACTCCAGTAACCCTCAGTTTGTTTCCTGAGATTAAGAATTCCTCATATCAGTGAGGTCATGTGATACATGTCTTTCTCTGATTGACTTATTTCACTCAGCATAACACCCTCCAGTTCCATCCACGTCCTTGCAAATGGCAAGATCTCATTCCTTTTGATGGCTGCATAACATTCCATTGTGTATATATACCACTTCTTCTTTATCCATTCATCTGTCGATGGACATCTTGGCTCTTTCCACAGTTTGGCTATTGTGGACATTGCTGCTATAAACATTGGGGTGCATGTACCCCTTCGGATCCCTACATTTGTATCTTTGTGGTAAATACCCAGTAGTGCAATTGCTGGATCCTATGGTAGCTCTATTTTCAACTGTTTGAGGAACCTTCATACTGTTTTCCAGAGTGGTTGTACTAGCTTGCATTCCCACCAACAGTGTAGGAGGGGTCCCCTTTCTCCACATCCCCACCAACATCTGTCGTTCCCTGACTTGTTAATTTTAGCCATTCTGACTGGTGTGAGGTGGTATCTCATTGAGGTTTTGATTTGGATTTCCTTGATGCCGAGTGATGTGGAGCACTTTTTCATGTGTCTGTTGGCCATTTGGATGTCTTCTTTGGAAAAATGTCTGTTCATGTCTTCTGCCCATTTCTTGATTGGATTATTTGTTCTTTGGGTGTTGAGTTTGATAAGTTCTTTATAGATTTTGGGTACTAGCCCTTTATCTGATATGTCATTTGCAAATATTTTCTCCCATTCTGTCGGTTGTCTTTCGTTTTGTGGACTGTTTCTTTTGCTGTGCAAAAGCTTTTTATCTTGATGAAATCCCAATAGTTCATTTTTGCCCTGGCTTCTCTTGTCTTTGGTGATGTTTCAAGGAAGAAGTTGCTGTGGCTGAGGTCGAAGAGGTTCCTGCCTGTGTTCTCCTTTAGGATTTTGATGGACTCCTATCTCACATTGAGGTCTTTCAACCATTTGGAGTCTATTTTTGTGTGTGGTGTAAGGAAATGGTCTAGTTTCATTCTTCTGCATGTGGCTGTCCAATTTTCTCCACACCATTTGTTGAAGAGACTTTTTTCCATTGGACCTTCTTTCCTGCTTTGTCAAAGATTAGTTGACCATAGAGTTGAGGGTCCATTTCTGGGCTCTCTTTTCTGTTCCATTGATCTATGTGTCTGCTTTTCTTCTTTTTTTTTTTTTGGCTGAAAATGTCTTTATTCTAGCATCACATTGGATTAATCATTTCTTGGACATAGAATCCTGGAATAAAAGTAACTACCCTCTGAATTTAAAGTTGCTCCTTTGTCTCCAAGCCTCCAGTGCAACTACTGAGGAGTTTGACGCCATTCTGATTCCTGACGCTCTGTAAGTTTGCTGCTTTCTCTCTTTGGAGGATTTAAGATCCTCTTCTTTTTTTTTTTTTTATCTTTTTAATTTTTATTGTTATGTTAATCACCATATATTACATCATTTCTTTTGGTGTAGTGTTCCATGATTCATTGTTTGTGCATAACACCCAGTGCTCCATGCAGAATGTGCCCTCTTTAATACCCATCACCAGGCTAACCCATCCCCCTACCCTCCTCCCCTCTAGGAACCTCAGTTTGTTTTTCAGAGTCCATCATCTCTCCTGGTTCATCTCCCCCTCTGACTTACTCCCCTTCATTCTTCCTCTCCTGCTATCTTCTTCTTTTTCTTTTTTCTTAAAATATGTTGCGTTATTTATTTCAGAAGTACAGATCTGTGATTCAACAGTCTTACACAATTCACAGCGCTCACCGTAGCACATACCCTCCCCAAAGTCTATCACCCAGCCACCCCATTCTCACCCCTGACCACTCCAGCAACCCTCAGTTTGTTCCTGAGATTAAGAATTCCTCATATCCGTGAGGTCATATGATACATGTCTTTCTCTGATTGACTTATTTCACTAAGCATAACACCCTCCAGTTCCATCCACGTCGTTGCAAATGGCAAGATCTCATTCCTTTTGATGGCTGCATAATATTCCATTGTGTATATATACCACTCTTCTTTATCCATTCATCTGTCGATGGACATCTTGGCTCTTTCCACAGTTTGGCTATTGTGGAAATTGCTGCTATAAACATTGGGGTGCACGTACCCCTTCGGATCCCTACATTTGTGTCTTTGGGGTAAATACCCAGTAGTGCAATTGCTGGATCGAATGGTAGCTCTAATTTCAACTGTTTGAGGAACCTCCATACTGTTTTCCAGAGGGGTTGCACCAGCTTGCATTCCCACCAATAGTGTAGGAGGGTTCCCCTTTCTCCACATCCCCGCCAACATCTGTCGTTCCCTGACTTGTTAATTTTAGCCATTCTGACGGGTGTGAGGTGGTATCTCATTGAGGTTTTGATTTGGATTTCCTTGATGCTGAGCGATGTTGACCACTTTTTCATGTGCCTGTTGGCCATTTGGATGTCTTCTTTGGAAAAATGTCTGTTCATGTCTTCTGCCCATTTCTTGATGGGATTATTTGTTCTTTGGGTGTTGAGTTTGATAAGTTCTTTATAGATTTTGGATACTAGCCCTTTATCTGATATGTCATTGGCAAATATTTTCTCCCATTCTGTCGGTTGTCTTTTGGTTTTGTGGACTGTTTCTTTTGCTGTGCAAAAGCTTTTTATCTTGATGAAAGCCCAATACTTCACTTTTGCCCTGGCTTCCCATGCCTTTGGTGATGTTTCTAGGAAGAAGTTGCTGCGACTGAGGTCGAAGAGGTTGCTACCTGTGTTCTCCTTTAGGCTTTGGATGGACTCCTGTCTCACGTTTAGGTCTTTCAACCATTTGGAGTCTATTTTTGTGTGTGGTGTAAGGAAATGGTCCAGTTTCATTCTTCTGCATGTGGCTGTCCAATGTTCCCAACACCATTTGTTGAAGAGACTGTCTTTTTTCCATTGGACATTCTCTCCTGCTTTGTCAAAGATAAGTTGACCATAGAGTTGAAGGTCCATTTCTGGGCTCTCTATTCTGTTCCATTGATCTATGTGTCTGTTTTTGTGCCAGTACCATAGTGTCTTGATGATGACAGCTTTGTAATAGAGCTGGATGTCCGGAAATGTGATACCGCCAGCTTTGCTTTTCTTTTTCAATATTCCTCTGGCTATTCGGGGTCTCTTCTGGTTCCATTCAAATTTTAGGATTATTTGTTCCATTTCTTTGATAAAAGTGGATGGTATTTTGATGGGGATTGCATTGAATGTGTAGATTGCTCTAGGTAGCATTGACATCTTCACAATGTTGGTTCTCCCAATCCATGAGCATGGAACGTTTTTCCATTTCTTTATGTCTTCTTCAATTTCTTTCATGAGTATTTTATAGTTTTCTGAGTACAGATCCTTTGCCTCTTTGTTTAAATTTATTCCTAGGTATCTTATGGTTTTGGGTGCAATTGTGAATGGGATCGACTCCTTGATTTGTCTCTCTTCTGTCTTGTTGGTGTATAGGAATGCCACTGATTTCTGTGCACTGATTTTATAGCCTGCTACTTGACTGAATTCCTGTATGAGTTCTAGCAGTTTTGGGGTGGAGTCTTTTGGGTTTTCCACATAAAGTATCATATCATCTGCAAAGAGGGAGAGTTTGACTTCCTCTCTGCCGATTTGGATGCCTTTGATTTCTTTTTGTTGTCTGATTGCTGTGGCTAGGACTTCTAATACTATGTTGAATAGCAGTGGTGAGAGTGGACATCCCTGCCGCAATCCTGACCTTAGGGGAAAAGCTCTGAGCTTTTCCCCATTGAGAATGATATTCGCTGTAGGTTTTTCGTAGATGGCTTTTATGATATTGAGGTATGTACCCTCTATCCCTATACTCTGAAGAGTTTTGATCAAGAAAGGATGCTGTACTTTGTCAAATGCTTTTTCTGCATCTATTGAGAGGATCATATGATTCTTGTTCTTTCCTTTGTTAATGTATTGTATCACGTTGATTGATTTGCAGATGTTGAACCAGCCTTGCAGCCCAGGGATAAATCCCACTTGGTCGTGGTGAAAATCCTTTTAATGTACTGTTGGATCCTATTGGCTAGTATTTTGGTGAGAATTTTTGCATCCATTTTCATCAAGGATATTGGTCTGTAATTCTCCTTTTTGATGGGATCTTTGTCTGGTTTTGGGATCAAGGTAATGGTGACCTCATAAAATGAATTTGGAAGTTTTCCTTCCATTTCTATTTTTTGGAACAGTTTCAGGAGAATAGGTATTAATTCTTCTTTAAATGTCTGATAGAATTCCCCTGGGAAGCCATCTGGCCCTGGGCTTTTGTTTCTTGGGAGATTTTTGATGACTGCTTCAATTTCCTTAGTGGTTATAGGTCTGTTCAGGTTTTCTATTTCTTCCTGGTTCAGTTTTGGTAGTTGATACATCTCTAGGAATGCACCCATTTCTTCCAGGTTATCTAATTTGCTGGCATAGAGTTGCTCATAATATGTTCTTATAATTGTATTTCTTTGGTGTTGGTTGTGATCTCTCCTCTTTCATTCATGATTTTGTTGATTTGGGTCATTTGTCTTTTCTTTTTGATAGGTCTGGCCAGGGGTTTATCAATCTTGTTAATTCTTTCAAAGAACCAGCTCCTAGTTTCATTGATCTGTTCTACTGTTCTTTTGGTTTCTAGTTCATTGATTTCTGCTCTGATCTTTATTATTTCTCTTCTCCTGCTGGGTTTAGGCTTTATTTGCTGTTCTTTCTCCAGCGCCTTTAGGTGTAGGGTTAGGTTGTGTATTTGAGACCTTTCATGTTTCTTGAGAAAGGCTTGTATTGCTATATACTTTCCTCTCAGGACTGCCTTTGCTGTATCCCAAAGATTTTGAACAGTTGTGTTTTCATTTTCATTGGTTTCCATGAATTCTTTTAATTCTTCTTTAATTTCCTAGTTGACCCATTCATTCTTTAGTAGGATGCTCTTTAGCCTCCATGTATTTGAGTTCTTTCCGACTTTCCTCTTGTGATTGAGTTCTAGTTTCAAAGCATTGTGGTCTGAAAATATGCAGGGAATGATCCCAATCTTTTGGTACCAGTTGAAACCTGATTTGTGACCTAGGATGTGATAAATTCTGGAGAATGTTCCATGGGCACTAGAGAAGAATGTGTATTCCGTTGCTTTGGGATGGAACGTTCTGAATATGTCTGTGAAGTCCATTTGGTCCAGTGTGTCATTTAAAGTCTTTATTTCCTTGTTGATCTTTTGCTTAGATGATCTGTCCATTTCATTCAGGGGGGTGTTAAAGTCCCCCACTATTATTGTATTGTTGTCAATGTGTTTCTTTGCTTTTGTTATTAATTTCCTTATATAATTGGCTGCTCCCACATTAGGGGCATAGATATTTACAATTGTTAGATCTTCTTGTTGGATAGACCCTTTAAGTAGGATATAGTGTCCTTCCTCATGTCTTATTACAGTCTTTGTTTTAAAATCTAGTTTGTCTGATATAAGGATAGCCACCCCAGCTTTCCTTTGGTGTCCATTAGCATGGTAAAAGGTTTTCCACCCCCTCACTTTCAATCTGGGGGTGTCTTTGGGTCTAAACTGAGTCTCTTGCAGAGAGCATATCGATGGGTCTTGTTTTTTCATCCAATCTGATAGCCTGTGTCTTTTGATTGGGGCATTTAGCCCATTTACATTCAGGGTAACTATTGAAAGGTATGAATTTAGTGCCATTGTATTGCCTGTAAGGTGACTGTTACTGTATTTTGTCTGTTTTCCTTTCTGATCTTTGCTGCTTTTAGGCTCTCTCTTTGCTTAGAAGACCCCTTTCAATATTTCTTGGAGGGCTGGTTTCGTGTTTGCAAATTCCTTTAGTTTTTGTTTGTTCTGGAAGCTTTTTATCTCTCCTTCTATTTTCAATGACAGCCTAGCTGGATATAGTATTCTTGGCTGCATATTTTTCTCGTTTAGTGCTCTGAAGATATCTTGCCAGTCCTTTCTGGCCTGCCAGGTCTCTGTGGATAGGTCTGTTGCCAATCTAATATTTTTACCATTGTAGGTTACATATCTCTTCTCCCGAGCTGCTTTCAGGATTTTCTCTTTTTTTGTGAGACTCGTAAGTTTTACTATTAGATGTCGGTGTCTTGACCTATTATTATTGATTTTGAGAGGGGTTCTCTGTGCCTCCTGGATTTTGATGCCTGTTTCCTTCCTCACATTAGGGAAGTTCTCTGCTATTATTTGCTCCAATATACCTTCTGCCCCTCTCTCTCTTTCTTCTTCTTCTGGGATCCCAATTATTCTAATGTTGCTTCGTCTTATCGTATCACTTATCTCTCGAATTCTGCCCTCGTGATCCTGTAGTTGTTTCTCCCTCTTTTTCTCAGCCTCTTTATTTTCCATCATTTGGTCTTCTATATCACTGATTCTCTCTTCTGCCGCATTTATCCTAGCAGTTAGTGCCCCCATTTTGGATTGCACCTCATCAATAGCCTTTTTGATTTTGGCTTGGTTAGATTTTAGTTCTTTTATTTCTCCAGAAAGGGTTTCTCTAATAACTTCCACGCTTTTTTCAAGCCCAGCTAGTATCTTTAAAGTCATGATTCTGAACTCTAGGTCCAACATCGTACTATGTCCGTATTGAGTAGGTCCCTGGCTGACGGTTCTACCGCTTGTTCTTTTTGCTGAGGTGAATTTTTTCGTCTTGTCATTTTGTCCAGAGGAGAATAGATGAATGAGAGAACAAAATGCTAACAGGTTTACAACGTCCCCAGCAAATATACTGTATACAAATCAGAAAAGACCTGATACCAGGGGAAAAGAAAGGGAAAGAAAGAAAAAAGAAAGAGAAAAAAAAAAAAGATAAAAACAAAAACAGAACAATACAAAAAAAGCAGAATGTGATCAAATATGATCAGGCTAGTGCATAGATCAGTGCCACACACTAGATTTTGGGCGTATTTTGGTCTTTTAGTAAAAAGTGCCTCCTAAAATTTTAAAGGAAGAAAGACATATATGTACAAAATAAGGGTTGATACAATGAAGGGATAGAAGATGACTGTAAAGATGAAAATTATAAAAGATTTTATAAAAGGACTTGATAAGATAAGAAGTTGTTTGAAAAAAGAAAGAAGATTTAAAAACAAAAGAAAAGAAAAAAGGGAGAGAATGTGATAAGGCAGGAGACTAGAACAGAGCGATACACTATTGATTTAGGGTATATTTTTATCTGTTAGAAGAAACTGTATCTCAAAATTTTAAAGAGAGTACAACTTATATATATATGCCAAAAATAAGGGTAACTACTATGAAGGGATAAAATATGACTCTAAAAATGAAAAATAAAAAATGTTGTTTTTTTTTTTTAAAGAGAGTGATAAGATTTTGGTTGAAAAGGGAAAAAGAAAAAAAAAAAGAACAGTTAACAAAAATTAACTTTGATGAACTAATGAATCATGGTAAAAAAAGCCATGAATCTATGTGTAGTATTCCCCTAGCGCTGGAATTCTCCCGTTCTCCTTGATCGGTAAACTTGGTCTTGGCTTGCTGGCTGTTCGTGCTGATCTTCTGGGGGACGGGCCTGTTCTGTGGTTTCCAAATGTCTTTGCCGGAGGCGGAATTGCCCCGCCCTTGTCGGTCCGGGCTAAGCAAGCTGCTCGGGTTTGATCTCAGGAGCTTTTGTTCCCTGCAAGCTCTCCGTACAGCCTTGGAGGACCAGGGCAAAAATGGTGGCCTCCCAATCTCCACCGGGAGGAGCTGAGAACTCGGGGCCCCGCTCCTCAGTGCGCCCCCAGAGAAAGGCAGTCACTCCCTTGTCCCCGGTCTCCGGCCGCACTCCGTGCTCACCCGGCCTCTGACCGAGCGTTGCTATCTCTGGCACCCGACCCTTTGTGGAGTCTCCAAACCCAGCAGATCCCTGCGGTGCGCTTCCCCGCCGCTCCTCCCCAGGAAGGAAGTGGAGTCTCCCCGGATCTGCTGCTTGTTGGGTCCCTGCTGCAGGAGCAGTGGCCTGACTGGGCCGCGGATCACAGTTTATGGCAACCCCGAACTGAGAGCCCGCGCCTCGGCTCCGTCTCTGCAGCCGGTTTCCCCGCTCTGATACCTGGGAGCTCTGCCGCACTCAGGCTCCCCTGGTCTTTCTGTGACCCCAAGGATCCTGAGACCACACTGTCCCGGGAGGATTCCACCCCCTGTTTAGCCACTGCAGCGACACCCCTCATCGGGGCCGACTTCTAACAGTTCCGATTTTGTGCTCCGCGGCTCTACCACTCGCCAGAAGCGGCCGGCGGAGGCCCCTCCCCTGCCATCTATCCTCCTGAATATCGCCTCAGATTCACTTCTCCGCACGTTGTACCTTCCAGTAAGTGGTCGCTTCTCTGTTCAGATAGTTGTTGCTACTCTCCTCTTTGATCTCCTGTTGAGTTCGTAGGTGTTCAGAATGGTTTGATCCCTATTCAGCTGAATTCCTGAGACCAGACGAAATCAGGGTCTCCTACTCCTCCGCCATCTTGCTCCGCCCTATGTGTCTGTTTTTGTGTCAGTACCATACTGTCTTGATGATGACAGCTTTGTAATAGAGCTGGAAGTCCGGAATTGTGATGCCGCCAGCTTTGCTTTTCTTTTTCAACATTCCTCTGGCTATTTGGGGTCTCTTCTGGTTCCATACAAATTTTAGGAGTATTTGTTCCATTTCTTTGAAAAAAGTGGATGGTATTTTGATGAGGATTGCATTGAATGTGTAGATTGCTCTAGGTAGCATTGACATCTTCACAATGTTTGTTCTTCCAATCCATGCGCATGGAACGTTTTTCCATTTCTTTGTGTCTTCCTCAATTTCTTTCATGAGTATTTTATAGTTTTCTGAGTACAGATCCTTTGCCTCTTTGGTTAAATTTACTCCTCCTTATCTTATGGTTTTGGGTGAAATTGTAAATGGGATCGACCCCTTGATTTGTCTCTCTTCTGTCTTGTTGTTGGTGTATAGGAATGCCACTGATTTCTGTGCGTTGATTTTTATATCCTGCTACTTTACTGAATTCCTGAATGAGTTCTAGCAGTTTTGGGGTGGAGTTTTTGGGTGTTCCACATACAGTATCATATCATCTGCAAAGAGTGAGAGTTTGACTTCCTCTTTGCCGATTTGGATGCCTTTGATTTCTTTTTGTTTTCTGATTGCTGTGACTAGGACTTCTAATACTATGTTGAATAGCATTGGTGAGAGTGACATCCCTGCCGCATTCGTGACCGTAGGGGAAAAGCTTGAGAATTATATTCGCTGTAGGTTTTCATAGATGGCTTTTATGATATTGAGGTAAGTACCCTCTATCCCTACACTCTGAAGAGTTTGATCAAGAAAGGATGCTGTACTTTGTCAAATGCTTTTTCTGCATCTATTGGGAGGATCATATGATTCTTGTTCTTTCTTTTGTTAATGTATTGTATCACATTGATTGATTTGAGGATGTTGAACCAGCCTTGAAGCCCAGGGATAAATCCTACTTGGTCATGGTGAATAATCCTTTTAATGTACTGTTGGATCCTATTGGCTAGGATTTTGGTGAGAATTTTTGCATCCATGTTCATCAAGGATATTGGTCTGTAATTCTCCTTTTTGATGGGGTCTTTGGTTTTGGGATCAAGGTAATGGTAGCCTCATAAATTGAGTTTGGAAGTTTACCTTCCATTTCTATTTTTTGTACATTTTCAGGAGAATAGCTATTAATTCTTCTTGAAATGTTTGGTAGAATTCCCCTGGGAAGCCATCTGGCCCTGGGCTTTTTTTTGTGTGGAGATTTTTGATGACTGCTTCAATTTCCTTAGTGGTTATAGGTCTGTTCAGGTTTTCTATTTCTTCCTGGTTCAATTTTGGTAGTTGATACATCTCTAGGAATGCACCCATTTCTGCCAGGTTATCTAATTTGCTGGCATAGAGTTTCTCATCATATGTTCTTATAATTGTTTGTATTTCTTTGGTGTCAGTTGTGATCTCTCCTCTTTCATTCAGAATTTTGTTCATTTGGGTCCTTTCTCTTTTCTTTTGGATAAGTCTGGCCAGAGGTTTATCAATCTTGTTAATTCTTTCAAAGAACCAGCTCCTAGATTCGTTGATCTGCTCTACTGTTCTTTTGGTTTCTATTTCATTGACTTCTGCTCTGATCTTTATTATTTCTCTTTTCCTGCTGGTTTTTGGCTTTATTTGCTGTTTTTTGTCTAGCTCCTTTAGGTGTAGGGTTAGGTTGTGTATTTGAGACCTTTCTTGTTTCTTGAGAAAGGCTTGTATTTTCATATACATCCTCTTAGGACTGCCTTTGCTTAATCCCAACGATTTTGAACAGTTGTGTTTTCATTTTCTTTGGTTTTCATTAATTTTTTAAATTCTTCTTTAATTTCCTGGTTGACCCAGTCATTCTTGAGTAGGATTCTCTTTAGCCTCCATGTATTTGAGTTCTTTCCAACTTTCCTCTTGTGACTGAGTTCTAGTTTTAAAGCATTGTGGTCTGAAAATATGCAGGGAATAATCCCAGTCTTTAGGTACTGGTTGAGACCTGATTTGTGACCTAAGATGTGATCAATTCTGGAGAATGTTCCATGGGCACTAGAGAAGAATGTGTATTCCGTTGCTTTGGGATGGAATGTTTTCTGAATATGTCTGTGAAGTCCATTTAGTCCAGTGTGTCATTTAAAGTCTTTATTTCCTTGTTGATCTTTTGCTTAGATGATCTGTCCATTTCATTCAGGGGGGTGTTAAAGTCCCCCACTATTATTGTATTGTTGTCCATGTGTTTCTTTGCTTTTGTTATTAATTGCCTTATAAAAGTGGCTGCTCCCATGTTAGGGGAATAGATATTTACAATTGTTAGATCTTCTTGTTTGATAGACCCTTGAAGTAGGATATAGTGTCCTTCTTCATCTCTTATTACAGTCTTTGTTTTAAGATGTAATTTTTCTGATATAAGGATTGCCACCCCAGCTTTCTTTTGGTGTCCATTAGCATGGTAAATTGTTTTCCACCCCCTCACTTTCAATCTGGGGGTTTCTTTGGGTCTAAAATGAGTCTCTTGCAGACAGCATATCGATGGGTCTTGTTTTTTAATCCAATCTGATAGCCTGTGTCTTTTGATTGGGGATTTAGTCCATTTATATTCAGGGTAACTATTGAAAGGTATGAATTTAGTGCCATTGTATCACCTGTAAGGTGACTGTTACTGTATATTGTCTGTGTTCCTTTATGATCTATGCTGCTTTTATGCTCTTTCTTTGCTTAGAGGACCCCTTTCAATATTTCTTATAGGGGTGGTTTCGTGTTGCAAATTTCTTTAGTTTGTTTGTCCTGGGAGCTTTTTATCTCTCCTTCTATTTTCAATGACAGCCTAGCTCGATATAGTATTCTTGGCTGCATATTTTTCTCTTTAATGCTCTGAAGATATCATGCCAGGTCTTTCTGGACTGGCAGGTCTCTGTGGATAGGTATGTTGGCAATGTAATATTTCTACCATTGTAAGTTACAGATCTCTTCTGCCGAGCTGCTTTTAGGATTTTCTCTTTGTCTCTGAGACTCGCAAGTTTTACTGTTAGATGTCGGGGTGTTCCTTGTTTTTATTGATTTTGAGAGGGGTTCTATGTGCCTCCTGGATTTTGATGCCTGTTTCCTTCCTCACATTAGGGAAGTTCTCCGCTATAATTTGCTCCAATATACCTTCTGCCCGTCTCTCTTTTTCTTCTTCTTCTGGGATCCCAATTATTCTAATGTTGTTTCATCTTATCGTATTGCTTATCTCTCGAATTCTGCCCTTGTGATCCTGTAGTTGTTTATCTCTTTTTTTGTCAGCCTCCTAATTTTCCATCATTTGGTCTTCTATATCGCTGATTCTCTCTTCTGCCTCAGTTATCCTAGCAGTTAGTGCCCCTATTTTTGATTGCACCTCATTAATAGCCTTTTTGATTTCGACTTGGTTAGATTTTAGTTCTTTTATTTCTCCAGAAAGGGTGTCTTTAATAACTTCCACGCTTTTTTCAAGCCCAGCTAGTATCTTTAAAGTCATGATTCTAAACTCTAGGTCTGACATCGTACTATGTCCATTTGAGTAGGTCCTTGGCAGATGGTAGTACCTCTTGTTCTTTTTGCTGAGGTGATTTTTTTCTTCTTGTCATTTTGTCCAGAGGAGAACAGATGAATGAGAGAACAAAATGCTAACAGGTTTACAACGTCCCCAGCAAATATACTCTATACAAATCAGAAAAGACCTGAAACCATGGGAAAAGAAACGGAAAGAAAGAGAAAAAAAAAGGATAAAGATAAAAACAAACCAAAACAGAATAAAACAAAAAGAAAACAGAATATGATCAAATATGATCAGGCTAGTGCTTAGATCAGTGCCAAACACTAGATTTTTGACGTATTTTGTTCTGTTAGAAGAAAGTGCCTGCTAGAATTTTAAAGGAAGAAAGACTTATATATGTTCAAAATAAGGGTTGATACAATGAAGGGATGGAAGATGACTGTAAAGATGAAAATTATAAAAGATTTTATAAAAGGCATCGATAAGATATGAAGTTTTCTGAGAAAAGAAAGAAGAAGATTTAAAAAGAAGAAAGGGAGAGAATGTGATCAGGCAGGAGGCTAGAACAAAGCCATACACTGGTGATTTAGGGTATATTTTCATCTCTTAGAAGAAACTGTATCTCAAAATTTTAAAGAAAGAACAACTTATATATATATGCCAAAAATAAGGGTAACTACTATGAAGGGATAAAATATGACTCTAAAAATGAAACATAAAAAATGTTTTTTTAAAAAAGGGATTGATAAGATGTTGGTTGAAAAAGGGAAAAAGAAAAATTCAAAAAAATAAACAGTTAAAAAAATTAACTTTGAAAAACTAATGAATCATCGTAAAAAAGCCATGAATTCTATGTGCAGTATTCCCCTAGCGCTGGATTTCTCCCGTTCTCCTTGATCAGTAAACTTGGTCTTGGCTTGCTGGCTGTTCGTGCTGATCATCTGGGGGAGGGGCCTGTTGCCATGGTTCCCAAATATCTTTGCGGGAGGCGTAATTGCCCCGCCTTTGTGAGTCCAGGCTAAGCAAGCTGCTCGGGTTTGCTCTCAGTAGCTTTTGTTCCCTGCAAGCTCTCGTTACAGCTTTGGAGGACCAGGGTGAAAATGGTCCCCTCCCAATCTCCACCCGGAGGAGCCGAGAACTCGGGGCTCTGCTCCTCAGTGCGCCCCCAGAGAAAAGCAGTCATTCCCGTCTCCCCGGTCTCCGGCCG
The DNA here is from genome assembly GCF_009762305.2 of Zalophus californianus. NCBI lineage: Eukaryota > Metazoa > Chordata > Mammalia > Carnivora > Otariidae > Zalophus > Zalophus californianus. The sequence continues at coordinate 25,884,514 of NC_045609.1, forward strand.
CACTCCGTACTCACCCGGCCTGTGACTGAGCGTTTCTTTTTTTTTTTTTAAAGATTTTATTTATTTATTTGAGAGAGAGAGAGAATGAGAGAGAAAGCACATGAGAGGGGGGAGGGTCAGAGGGAGAAGCAGACGCCCTGCCGAGCAGGGAGCCCGATGCGGGACTCGATCCAGGCACTCCAGGATCATGACCTGAGCCGAAGGCAGTTGCTTAACCAACTGAGCCACCCAGGCGCCCAATGACCGAGCGTTTCTATCTCTGGCACCCGACCCCGTGTGGAGTCTCCCAACCCAGCAGATCCCTGTGGCGCGCTCCCACGCCACTCCTCCCTGGGGAGGAAGGGGAGTCTTCCCAGCTCTGCCGCTTGTTGGGTCCCTGCTGGAGGAGCAGTGGCCCAACTGTGCTGTGGATCACATTTTATGGCAACCCCGAGCTGAGAGCCCACGCCTCGGCTCCGTCTCTGCAGCCAGCTTCCCCGCTCCAATACCTGGGAGCTCTGCTGCAGTCAGGCACCCCCGGTCTTTCTATGACCCCGAGGGTCCTGAGACCACACTGTCCCGCGAGAGTTCCACCCCCTGCTTAGCCACTGGAGTGAGGTCCCTCAGTGGAGCCGACTTCTAAAAGTTCCGATTTTGTGCTCTGTGGCTCTATCACTTGCCAGAAGGTGCGGAGGCCCCCTCCCCCATCATCTATCCTCCGGAATATCAGCTCGGATTCACTTCTCTGCACGTCCTACCTTCCAGGAAGTGGTTGCTTCTCTGTTCAGAGAGTTGTTATACTCTCTTCTTTGTTCTCCTGTTGAGTTTAGAGTGTTCAGAATGGTTTGATCCCTATTCAGCTGAATTCCTGAGACCATACGAAATCCAGGTCTCCTACTCCTCCGCCATCTTGCTCCCAGTCGCTACAACCATTTCTATTTAACATTGTTCTTGAAGACCGAAACAGGACTGTAAGCGAGATAAAAAGTTAAAAAAAAAAAGGTATAAGGATTAGAAAGCAAAAAATAAGCTATCATTATTCTCAGATGATGTGTTTTATTCCTAGAAAACGCAAAAGAATCTGCAAATCTATGATTTGATATAATGAGTAGCTCTAACAAGTTTTCTGGATATAGGGTCAATATGTAAAAACCAAAATGTATTTCTCTATGCTGATAATAACAGCCAGATAATGTAATTTTAAAAACATATTGCCTACAGTAGTTTTATAAATCAAATCCTGAGGAATAAGTAAAATAACTATATGAGATCCTCATAAGAGAATATAAAACTTTATTTAGAGGACTTCTTAAAATCCTAAATAAATGGAGTAATGAACAATGTTCATGCATTAAAAGACACGGTACTGTCAACTTGTCAATATTGCCTGAATTGATTGATAGTTTAAGTGCAATTTCAATCATATCATAAGAGTATTTTCTTAAAATATGCAGGTATATATGTAACTTGACAAGTTGATTCTCTAAAATATCTATGAAAATGGAAAATAGCCAAAACTAGTTAAGACACAGCTAATGAAAAACAAATTGGAAAGTCTTTCTCTACCTGGTAGTGTTAATTAAGTCCATAGTAATTAAGAAAGTATGGTATTGTCACAAGGATAGATTACTATACTAGATCTATAGGACAGAAATAAGATCTCAGAAAGAGCCTTAAGCATATGTTGAAAGTTGTTTTATGAAAAAAGTTGGCACTGCAGATTTCTGGAGCTTTTCAATAACTGGTGTTTGAACAATAGGGTAGTATATAAAAAAAAGAATGTAGTTTAACCTCTACTGCACAACACACACAAAAATCAATTCCAGGAGATTGTAGATCTAAACGCAAAAATAGATTAAAATAGAATAAAACCTTAAAAAGGCAATACAGTCATGACTTGGAGTAAGGAAAGCAAAGCTTTATTTTACCATATTGAAAAAGATTGAGAAAGTTGACTATAAAACTAACTTTTATAGGGCAGAGGAGATATTTATAGCTCATATAGCCTGTAAAGAGCTCATATTCACATTATAAAAAGATCTACAAGTCAACCTGCAAAAGACAGAAAATCCAACAGAGTAATGGGCAAGAGATTTGAGCAGGCATTTCATAGACGAGGATATCCAAGTGGCCAATAGATATAGGAAAAATTGCTCAACTATAGTTGGTATAATGGCATGCAAATTAAAATAATTAGACTTTTATCTACCCATTAATATAGCTAACATTTAAAAGGCTGACATTTCAAGTGTTGACAAGGATATGGAACAACTGGAATTTTATACAATGCTAATCACTAACCACTCAGTCTGAAAAGCCAAGCTTGCCCAACAGCAGAAGTAAGATGGGAATGAAGAGCTGGAAAATTCCCTGAAAGATCTTGCACCTGTGGGTCAGAAGGCCCACATCTTGGTTAGTTGAGCCTCCCCCAAATCTCATGCAAATTCTTTTGACTAATTCTAACCCAAAACCAGACAGGAAAATTTTTCTGGGGAACATAGTTCCTAGTTTAACAAAATTGACAATATAATTATTCAACACATTTTACAAAAAAAAAATTATTTACTTATTTTAATTTAAATTCAATTAGTTAACATACAGTTAACATACAGTAATTTATTAGTTTCAGGGGTAGAATTTAGTGATTCATAAGTTGCATATAACACCCAGTGCTCAACACTTCAAGTGCCCTCCTTAATGCCCATCACCCAACTACCCCATCACCCCACCCACCTCCAGCAACGCTCAGTTTGTTCCCCATAGTTACAAGTCTGTTATGGTTTGCCTCTCTCTCTGTTTTAATCTTATTTAATTTTTCCTTCCCTTCCCCTATGTTCATCAGTTTTGTTTCTTAAATTCCACATGAGTGAAATCATGATATTTGTCTTTCTCTGACTGACTTACTTTGCAAAAATAGTGATTTGAAGGGACACATGCACCCCAATATTTATAGCAGCAATGTCCACAATAGCCAAAATATGGAAAGAGCCCAGATGTCCATTGGTGGATGAATGGATAAAGAACATATGGTATATATATATATATATATATATATATATATATATATATATACAATGGAATATTACTTAACCATTAAAAAGAATGAAATCTTGCCATTTGCAGTGCTGTGGGTGGAACTAAAGTGTATTATGCTGAGGGAAATAAATCATTTTACAATAAAAATTCAACCATCTATAAGCAGATGAAAAGATGAGATACATTTTTGAAGAATTAAAAATCTATGTGAATTCCAAAACCTATTTGGAATCAAGCAATATAGATTTAAATTTTAATATAACCTTTTATTATTTGTGTCATCTTGGGCAAGTTACTTAATCCCTCTGAGTCTTGATTTCCTTGCCCATAAAATTAGGAAAATGATGGGTTGTAGACTTGTTTAAGGATAAATATTATAATGTATATACATTTCTCAAGACAGTGCCTAGTTTGTTGCAAACTTCAATAAATGAGTACCTTTAGCAATAACACTTATGGATAACTTGTAAAGACACTTGAATATTAGAATCTCCTGGGGAGCTTTAAAATATAAAAGATACAGACTCTGCCTAGAGAGATTCTGATTTATTTGGTATATTTCCCTGTCAATAAGGGACCAGTTTTACAAACTTCCTCAGTCACAGAGGAAGTCAGACTTTGTTAGCTTTCTGCAGACCAGCACCCTTTGTTTACAAGTTTTTGTTTGTTTTACTTTTTATACATTCTAGACATGTTTCCAGAGGGTATACTCTAACTTTCATTAGATTGACGAGTCACTCTGATAACCTTGAGTGAAAAAGTGAGAAATCCTTGAAGGGATCATGGAGCACATCCCCATTTTCATCAATATTTTGAGAAGTTGGTATTATAGAGAGCAAATTCATTCATTCATGCATGTATGCATGCATGCATTCATTTATTTATTTTTAGATTACTGCTACTTACAGCTTCAGTGGGTGACCTTTCAGTGACTTTTGTGTCAGATTGGAGCATGGGCTGAATGAGAGACATTGTTACTGTAGCCCCCTCATCACTGAATACAGAAGGAAGAAATGTCATACCATCAAGAAATTTAAATGTGAGATATTGTGGTGAATTAATTCACAGGTATGCTGAATACAGTATGAGTGAAGAGAAGTGAAAATTTGCTTCTTAGAATTCAGTGGGAAGACAACTACTAATCTTCAAGTTATAGATGAGTTCCTTTTCATTGGCAGGCAGTCTTTAATGCTTTAAAAGTTTAATACTCTCTGGAGAGGAGTTAAATGCGTTTTTAAGTGCCATTTGTTGTGTGTTCCGGGAAAGTGAAGTAGAGATGGGGCCATTAGGGTCATAGTGTGTTGTTATTGAAAATGAATCCCATTTTACCTCTACTTCACAGTATTCACATATTTTTCATAAAATGAGTTCATTCATATTTTAAGATTTAAGATCTACCTTTCAGTTTTGTCCTCTGGTGTGTAGGCTGCTTTTTCTTTTTCTTTTGTATGTGGTTGGTAGTTCAATTGTTAGAGTTGTATTTTCTAAGATTGCCCTGCTACGCTCAAGACTATGATTTTTTTTGAGCTAAATTGGTCACATGAATAAATGAAAAGCAGAGAAAAGTGAAAAAAGATACAGATATTAAAATATTATGTTTGGGGACAACTGGCGCAGTCAAAACTTTGGAATAAAGCTGAGAAGTGAGCAGTTTTGGGAGGTAGTCTGAATTTTGCCCTGAATTCTGGGAAAATCAAAGTCCTTTATTTATTCCTCCAGATTAGATAAAAATAGTTTTATGTGATTTTTCATCTACAGGTATGGGGTTTGAAATGGCTTTATCCTCTCTTCATCTTATTCTAATTTTCAGTAAATATTCATTGAGTTCTACAATGTGCCAAGAACTGTCCTAGGCAATAGTGAAAACACAAAATTCATGTTCTCCTGGGGATTATAATTAGTTCATCCCTACCATTAGGGTTGTCCCTTCTTGCAAAATCTTTATCTACCAAGCTCTTTAGAGGCTGCTATCTTTCTTTCAGATACATGTTTAACTCCTGAGACCTAACTGGTGCCAGTTTCTCATTCACTAAAATGAAATGCTCCCCAGCCATTGTCTGTAGATACAATAATAGAAATTTTAAAAGATATCAGTTGCCAAAAACAACTTGTACCAGGTATTCACCCCATTATCTACATGTGCCATCTTGCTTGATCCTGACAATACTAAGAAGCAGAGACTCTTATTTTGCTGTTTTCCTTTACTAAAGAAAGAGTTTTAAAAAAGTCAAAACACTTGTCCAAAGTTACTTGGCAAATAGATGCCCCAGCTCAGAATCAAATCAAACAGTCTAGTCAAAATATGAGGCCCTTAATCCCCTACACAAATAAAAGAAATATTATCTTTCACACATGTGAGTAGTCTCATTTTGAAATACATAGATGCTGTTATTAATTTGATGCCAAGTAGTTTAAAGAGACAATGGTTTCATAGGTAACTTCACTTTCATTGTATTTTCTCTTATAAAAGTATAGCTTATAATTACTTGTAAAAGTATATACTATTGTACTCTAAGCTTCTTGAGGGTAAAAAATGATTTTGTTTTATTTTCCCTTTTCAGACCACATTTGTCATGTAGAAGAGGGCAATAAATGTTTGGTAAATGTGTAAGTGCACAGATGAATGAATCCCATTGCTAATTAAATAGAATAGTGGCTCAGGCATCCAACATATATATGCAGCAAGTATTGGGATGAAACGAGTGATTGGAAAACAAGGTGTTGGTAAACACAGGAGAATATGGGAGACAGTAACAAACAAGAAGAATTGAACAAGTTAAAAGGGCAAATGCTCATTTGCACATTTTTTTCTCATTGTTTACTTAAAACTGATATCAAGTGGACTCATTTTGAAAGATTAAAATGATTAAATCCACCGTTGAAATTCAACTGCTTACTTGACATGGGTTTGCATTTTGTTTTCCTGTATCCCATAACTATATATAGTTATTTAAATTTCATTCATGAAGCCCCCAAAAATAAAAAAAAATTCTATTTCATATCTAGAGAGAGCACATTGAGTTTTGGGATCCCTGCAGAATTAATTGTTTTTCTACTTTGTAATTGTATGGAGACCAGTGAGGGGTAATGAATAATTTCAAGATATGACATTTTCATGTTTCTTTGTTTTTATTTTCCTCTTTATAATTTTTGAATTGATTTTAACTAAACAGTCCTCTATTTATGAGAGACTGGAGGAAATTTAATATCCTCAAATTAAGGAAAACAAACAAAACAGAGAAAAACATTGAGCAAAATTGGTTTCTTGAATTGTACTTTGCATTGTGATTTGAGGTTTTCTTTCCCTTTCTTTCTCTTAAAGACAGATTTGATAGAAAAAGTGCACCCTGGGAGATTTTCTAAGCTTTCACAGCTCTTGTCTGAGGTGAATGGTGTTCATTAATTTCATATGCAATCTTCTTATGTGACAGTATAATTATAATATTATACAGCTTAGCTAGATGGCTTTAAATGATCTGCCAGTACAATCCCAGAAATGAAGGGTCATGCAGGGTACAAGGAGTCTTCAAGATTCCATTTTGAAAACTAAGTACTCTTGTCAAGGGACAAAATTGCTAATGTGTTTCTGTATTTGAGGTGGCTTCCATTGCTCATAAGGTAACTTACAGCTCAGTGTGATGTCTCTAATTCTTTAAAATGCCAATCACTTCAGTTTATGTTTCTCTTTGCTTTAGTAAGAACCTAGGGGAAAAAAAACTGATCGAGAAGGTAGCACAGATAGGTGAGATAAAGCACCCCCATGCTTTGGTATGAGGTGAGAGGAATGTAGTTCTAGAAATTAGAAATTCACTCAGAGGAATTGGAGAACCGGGGGGGGGGGGGGGGGAGGCGGTGTAGCAAAACTTTTCTCCATTGAAAGCATCTTTCTTTAGTACATCATTAAGAGCAGATTGATATTTGGAACTTTCCAAACACATTGGTTTCAAGACATTGGTTATTTCCATATTACTCATTTGAATTTATCCACATCCATCAATTTCCTGACAGATTTGACCTTGTATTGTTTTTAATGGAGATTATAGGTAAAAGAGAAATTTAACATCAAGTGTAATCTCAGCAGAGTGAGAAATCAAATTTCTTAGTCTCTGATATACTTAGGTCTCTACTCTGTAAGACAGAGTTCAGTTTTTGCCCCCTCAACACAAGTGGTTGGGGAAATCAAGAAAGCCCAGGAATGGGAAACCAGAATTTTATTTATTATTATTATGTTGTGTTAGCCACCATACAGTACATCATTAGGTTTTTATTTTATTTTATTATGTTATGTTAATCACCATACATTACATCATTAGTTTTTGATGTAGTGTTCCATGATTCATTGTTTGCGTGTAACACCCAGGGCTCAATTCAGTACCTGCCCTCTTCAATACCCATCACCAGGCTAACCCATCCCCCCACCTCCCTCCCCTCTAGAACCCTCAGTTTGTTTCTCAGAGTCCATCGTCTCTCATTGTTTGTCTCCCCCTCCAATTTCTCCCCCTTCATTTTTCCCTTCCTGCTATCTTCTTTTTTTTTCTAAACATATAATGCAAATAGTGCATCATTAGTTTTTGATGTAGTGTTCCAGGATTCATTGGGAAACCAGTATTTGGACTTTGTTATTTCCAGCTTGGTACTATTGCTTTTTGTTTTTTGTTTTTTTCCCTCCAGAATGCTATAACAAGCAGTCCATTAAATGGGGGAAGAAGTAAAACTGATTGTATGGCATTTTGGAGAGATAATACATATCATGTTTTGTTTTGTTTTAGTTGGGAAAATAGTCATAGGATCTTTATGGTACACTGTAGTGAAAATAACTTGGACTGGGAGTTTATTTGCTGTATGATAGTGAGTGATTTCTTTAGAGTTTTTGAACATAAATTTGTTCATTTGTAAAATGAAGATAGACTATAAGGTCATAGGAAGTACCTCTAAGTCCTAAAATTTATTGACTCCCAGGTTTACATATCCACCACTTTGAGACTAGTGTGCTGTGCTAGGCTAAGAGATTGGTGAACATAGTTCTTCTTATTTGGTTTATAAATTGTCAGAATGAAGACTTTTAAAAATGCCGCCTACTGTTTGTGTGAGCTTCCAAATAAAGTGCAAAATTAAGGAACCTTCAAAAAGTTCATGTCTTAATCTTTTCTTTTTGACACATTCAAAATTAGTGAGATGTTTAAGCATCACATGCTATAAGGATGCTAGGGAGGGAAAAAAATCCCCTAGACAGGTTTTAATTCTTGAAGGTCCAAATGTTTTAGGAATGCAATTTTTAAAAGGTTATTTATGCATTGAACAGCAATCTAGCACATTCTGATACAGTGCTGTGATGAAGTAAAATATGGCCTACCATGTGAAAGATTATTATTAAAATTATGATTTTATACATATAGGTATGTATTATGCATATAGGTATGTATTAGGCATGTAGGTTGTATATGATGGGCTTAAATTCTGATTGACCAGTGGTCCATTCTAATTGGTTTGTCCCCTGCTAAACTTGTTGTTAAATATTTTAAATATCATCTGTAAAACTTATAATAATATTGAAAAATAATTAGGATTTAAGGTTATTTAAACAGTTTAATGCAAAATGTAACATAAAGATTGCTTTCTGTATTTTAGAAAATGAGGTGAATATTTAAAAAAATCTTGAAAAACAGAGTAAAATCTTCTGACATTATCAAGACAGATAGATAGATGGTCAGTGTGATGGTTAATTTTATGTGTCAACTTAATTGGGCTAAAGGATGCCCAGAGAGCTCATAAACATTATTTCTGGGTGTGTGTATATGGAGGTGTTTCTGGAAGGGATTAGCATTTAAATCAGTAGACTGAGTGAAAAGATGCCCTCACCAGTATGGGTAGGCATTATCCAATCTTTTGAGGGCCCAAGAAAAACAAAAAGGTGGAGGAAGGATGAATTGTCTCTCTCTTGCTTGAGCTGGGATATCCATCTTCTCCCCTCAGACATAAATACTCCTGATTCTTAGATTTGGGGACATGGACTGGGACTTATATACCATTAGTTCCCCAAGCTCTCAGCCTTTTAACTCAGACTGAATTACAAAACCAGCTTTTCTGGTTCATTAGCTTGCAGATTTCAGAGTGTAGGTCTTAGACTCCATAATTATGTGAGCCAATTCCAATGACAAATATCCCCCTAAATTTTATATCTTTTGAAGACATCTCAACATATTTAATTTGACAGCAAATTTTTTATGGTTTTTATTTATTGAGTCTTACCAAAGGATTCAGCTTAATTTTGATAGAAATTATAATTGTCTTTCATGTTCTTATTTTATAAGTTTATATAATAGTTCACTACATTATTATATAATTAAATTATTTAATGATTTATACCTTATGTATTACAACCACAGCAACTGGTATCATCAGGTTTAAGAGCAATGAAATAACTTTTGTGTCTACCCTAAAACATCTGTAACTGAGTAAAACATGCAGCCCATTTATCCAAATTCTATTAAATGTTATACTAATGGTCTAAAATCCTGAAGGCCAACAAATTGAGCTGGCTGGACCCCACTGAAAAATTACCTTAATCTTTTCACTTATGAGTCCAGGGAATTCCATGGCAGTAGACCCAACACAGTCTGAATGGCTTTTTTGGAAAGCAGTAAGCAACAGGGTCAGATTCAGCTGCATGTAAGTCAGCACATCTGAGCCATCAGAAATAGGAAGTCCCCTAAAACCTGAAGACAGGGAGGCAGAGATGAAAGTGGTAATTATTACTTCACGCTGGAATAAGCATTTTCTCATCCTGAGGATTCTGAAACAATAACAAAAAAATTCCAGAAAGGCTCTCTAACCAATATAAATAACCAGGAGATATTAATGGTTTCTATGACAATTAAGACCGATCCTGTTGCCAAACAGAGAATATTTTATGTCTTCATAGCATTTCCTTCACATGGGAGTCAGGAAATGTTTCCAGGCAAGATGTATTTGGAAAGAAGGATATTCACAAAGATTTTGTTTGTGGAAAGCTTTTCAAGTCTTCTATTGTTAATGCCAGACTCCAACTCAACAATATAACCATACTCACCCTCAGAACACAAGGAAGGAGTAGGAAATGGAGAGGCTACTCTTTCTCTCTCTGAAAACCAAAACACCCCCAAAACCAAAAGCACCAGTCACCACAACAGAAAAGCAGACAACACAGAAACCTTCTGACTTTACATTCTACTCCAGATCTGACCTCATTTCTTAGTCCCTATTTACAGCAAAATGCTTAGAGAGAGTTGTCAATACTTGCTATTTCCAATTCCCATTCCTTTATTGTGTTTTAAATTCAATCTAAACCAGTTTTCTCCTCTAATAGTCTGTTGAAACTGTTCCTGTCAATGTCAGTAATTACCTCCACATTGCTAAATCTAGTGCTGAATTCACAGTCTACACCTCAACTTGATCTATTGGCATTTGACTCAGTTACCATACCTTCTCCTTTGATACACATTTTTTTTTACCTGGTTTCTGGGACAACATGAAACTCCTGGTTTCACTTCTGTCTCATAGGCAACTTTTCTAAGTCTACTGTCTTGGTTCCCCAAATCCTAAACTTTGAAGGATCTCAGGGAATAATCCTCCCTATATCCACACCCCAGAGGATCTTACCCATGCTTAAGGTTTTACCTGATGCTTGAATATGTATATTTAGCCTACACATCTCCCCTAAACTCAAAACTTGAATATATAACTTATTATAAGATGCCTAATAGAATTCTCTAAATCAACATGTTCCTCCTGACCTTCCTTTCAAACTTCTCATCAATTTTCCCTGTCTGAATAAATGACTATATCTTTCTTCATGTTGCTCAAACAAAAAAAATCTTGGACTTCTCATGTTTTAGGTATATTGCGTATTGTATCTGTTCATATTTCCTGTCATCTCTGCCTTCTAAATAGATCCAGAATCCAAGCATTTTTCATCTCTTCCTCAGCTCCCCAACCTGTCTTCTGCCTGGATTTTTGCCAATTATCTTACCGTGTCTCCCTGCTTCCACCCTGACCTCCTACAATCTGTCTCCACAGAGAAACTGTAGTGATTCTTTTAAACAGTGTGTAAGATCATACTACTCCTCTGCTTCAAACCTCTGTTGGCTTCCCCCTTGTGTAAAATAAAAGTCCATGTTTATAGCAGGCCCTTCAAGGTCTGAGCCCTGCTCCTTCTCAGACCTCACCTTGACCACTGGCTCCAACCATGCTGCCCTTCTTGCTCTTCTTTCTGTCTTGGGGTTTTAGCATTGGCTCTTTCCTCAGCCTGGAATGCTTTTCCTTAGTTTTATGCATATGAATAGCCTTTTCACTTTTTTCAGGTTTCACTCAAATCATACTTCATTGACAACTCTATTTAAAATAGAAATCACCCCCTCCCCAACATTATCTTTCCCCTTCCCTTCTTTATTTTTCTTTATAGCAGTATTTACCAGCTGGCATATGAGTGAGTTGACTGTAGTGTGTATAATATAAAAGGACACCCTCCCTTTTGCCACTGAGTTGAAGAAGCATGGCTCTTTAACCTAAAATGATTGATTGGTTTTGGAACATTGAAGTGGAAAGGCACTTTTCCTCAGCAACCCTACAGCTATTCTGTTGAACGATCAAAAAAATCCTCATCGTTGGAATTTCACTTAGTCAACTTGTGATATACTTGACAAATAGCCAGTAGGGTTCTGAAAATGTAGTGCTGGCCAGCAATAATTCATGTTGAAATTTTTAACAGTTTTAGATCATTATTCGACCATTTATATTTGAAAATAACTTGAGAGCCAATAGTTCGTGATACTGTTACCATTATTGAGAACCCTGCAGGAACTGGATGATTTTTGTGCATGTGCTGTATATATGTATTATCTCATTTAATCCACTCACCAACTCTTTAGTGTAGATATTACCATCTTGATTTCCAAGGTGAGAAAACTGAGGCTCACAAGGTTAAGTAACTTGCTGTATGACACTTGGTAAGTGGCACGTGTTCTTCCCACTCACTATAAACTGTCATATAAAATTGACCATAAAAGGAGATCGATGTATGTGTGCAACACAGCAGCTCATGGTTCTAATCTCAAAGTGATTTTCCATGGATTTTGGAAATACACGTACTTTGTAGACATGATAGGTAAACTTCTGAAGGAAGTGTCGCCCTGCAAGAAATTATTTGCTAATGAACATGTGATCTAATGAACATGAACACTTTATCTCCCAATTCCTTATTTACATACTAATGTAGTACATTTATGGTCATATGAAATATTATGTGGGTATTTTTACCATCTTGTATTATTTTTTTAAAGATTTATTTATTTATATGAAAGAGAGAGAGGTGAGGGAGAGAGAAACCCAAGCAGATTCCATGCTGGGCACAGAGCCCTAGGTGGGACTCAGTCTCAGGACCCTGTGATCATGACCTGAGCTGAAACCAAGAGTTGGATGCTTAACCGACTGTGCCACCTAAGCACTCCCCCCACCTTGTATTATTTTTTAGCTTTACTGTTTCTATAATGGTAACATAGTTTTTTTTTCTTGTTCTTTTTCATACAAGAGGTTTTTTTTCTTCTTAAATAAAAAACACTTGAAGATTTATTCCAGGATGAATGCTTTTCAATTTGTGGTCACTGTTCTTAATACTTATAAGCAGGAAGGTCCTTCATCAGTTACTATGCTGGGCAACAAAGATGATCCCAAAACAAGGGCAAAAACTTGATAGAGCTGCTAGTAATGCAGTAGACAAAAACACATTTTTCCATCTCTTTTAAACTGTTGAGTTCAAGAACATAGTTTGTGAATCAATATACAATTCCACCAAATGGTCTTATGTAGGAAATGAGAGAAAAAAAAACCTGAATGAAAATACTGCTGGTTGCATAAGAGATCTATGGAATGCAGCAGCATCATAATGACTATAAGACAATTGCAGCCACTATAAAATGTTACAGCAGAAAATTGTTATTTAAAAAAATGCAGTGATTCAATATTGTGGAACATAGGAATTACTTTTAGTAGAAGGATAATATTGCTGCTTCATCAGGCCCTGGTGGTACAGTATAGGAAGAGGGGAGAAGAGAATTAATTAAACCCAGAAGAGTGTCCCAAATAGACACTTAATATACATTTGTTCTGTGTATCTTTATTAATATGTGGATAATGTATGATAATAAATTGGATTAAATAAGCTTACTCACTTTAAAATAGTACAAAGCTACTTACATTCTATTTAATTTAATAAACCCACTCTGAGGGGATCTATAATGGGGCAGTTGAGTTTGGTGGCCAACAATATAGGCTGTGGACTCAGATCTCAGTTCCACTCTTCAATCTGACATTCACCAGCTGGGTGTTCTGGGGGACATTCTTCATTCGTTGATTCTTCAATTCCTCAGTCAAGAAGCACAAGGGTGGTTGTCAAGCTTAAAGGAGAACCTGTATAAGAAGTGCTTATTACAGTGCCTCTCACATAGTAGAACTTAAGGAAATGTAGATGAATCATTACATTTTATCTTATCTCCCTTTTCCCTTTTTCTCTTGCAGGTTTTTTTTTTTTTTTTAAGTTAGAGAATCCTGCTTACAAGTTATTAGTTGCCTTTATTTCCGTAGTTAGAAACATTAAATCTCTTTTGGAAGAACACAACTTAGGAGATCTTAGTCATGTCATCGTGTTCCTGGAAAAGGCCATGACTGGAGATTTCCTAGGTCTGACAGAGACTGCCTCTCCCCACAACCTTTGCAGGGTGGAGATCTGAGATAACTGAAGAAGGAGAGTGATCAAATTGGTGGTAAAACCAGGAGCCCTCCTGGTAGGAAAGGGATTAAGATCCTCATCGTTCACTTTTCAAGAAAATCAACTTCATTGAAGTACAATGTGCATACAGTGAAATTCCAATTTTAAATGTACTTTTCTGACCCTTTCACTTTCAATATTCAAACTGTTAGGTAGTATCTCTGACACACTAGTATGGGCCTAACTGAGGACATCAAGTAGGAAAAGAAGCTATGTGTCCCTGAAGGAAAACTCACCATAAGGAGAGGAGGAGTGAAGATTAGTATCTTGGAGTCAACATCTGGGTCTGAGTTGTGTTGGTGGAGTATCTGTAGTTCTGTGCAAAGGCTTAGACTAAAGCTTCAAAATGCAAGTGTTCTGAATATTCCTTGGAGAAAAATGTGAAAAATATATGAATGTATATGAATTTAAGATTGTTTCAACAAAGTAGTTGTAACTTTGTAAAGTCTTTTTGTATAGACAACAGGAATTGAATTGAACCACAAGTAGAGTGTCCTCCTTTTCCTTCCATTTACAGCAATAATAGCAATCATAGTAGGGAATAGAGATTTCCAAGATACTAGAGAGCTTTTCAGTTTTTCCTCTATGAAGCATTTGTGTCCATGACTAGTCCTTTGCACTGAGTTTGTTATGTGGGGATATGAGCCTATCTTGGAAAGTAGGGGGAAAAGCAGGAAAGAAACAGAATTTTTTAGTAGCATATTGGAAGACTGTATTTATGTTGATTTAATTATTGAAACACATGTGATATTATAAATCTGAAGACGGCAAAGTGGAATGTGTGTAACATGTAACATATATAACATATATGCTACATAATCATAACATTATTATTGTTACTATTATTATTTTAGTTAGGCACAAATCCAGATGTTATTGAGTATGCAAAAATGAACTGGACTTCTAATCACAAGGAGTTTATAGCATGTTAGGTGAAACAGACATGTTTACAAATAACTTTTCATTATGTGAGTTGAAGCCATTAAGTTGGGATGTGGAAAATTGTAGGATTCCTATAAGAAGAAATAGTTGAAAAGGAATTCTTGGTGGTGGGATTACCATAATCAAACAGGGAAGTTCAGCAGTCAGGAGAACAATGAAGAGTTGGGTGTGTCTGGTTAATGGGTGAATTCATCCCAGAGGTTAAATGCTGGTAAGAGAATCAGTAGCCAGATGTTAGAAGGCTTTGGGAACTTGGGCTTTTACTGTTTGGATGGTTTGTGAACTGGGAATGGCACAATATGAGCCATGTCTGAGGATAGTCATTCTGTTAGTCAATGTGTGAAGGACTGAAGAAAGAGAAGAGGAGAAAGTGACTGGCTGGAGTTTTAGTGGCCTTCTCTCTATAATTTGCTCATATCCTGTGTCTCCATAGTACCTTCTAAAACTTGAACTCCAAGTGCATCTCTTTTCTTTGTAAAATTATCACTATGGGCTGGGCTATGTTTGTGTGAGGGTTTTATAGTCCCAGAATCTGAATGACTTTGTGTAAATCTTGATGGATATGGGAGAGGACACTATAGGTAGTGTGTGGCTTCATGTTTTCCAGACATTTCAAGCTTGTAAATAATCTGGTTTGTAGGTCTCCTAACAGAAGAAATTGCTATTGAGAAATTAAATGAAGGCAGACATTAAACTGCTTTAGTTTAGTCTACCCCTGTTTGTAGGAGACACAGGCTTCCTCTGATGGCTTACTTTGTGTCAAGTACTTCCCAACGGCCTTGCCAAAACTTTCTTGGACTGCACAATAGTATAGGAGATTTTTACACAGCATTGTCTTCCTCCCTCCTTCATAGTTAGACTGTAACTGTGGTCTGAAGACTGTCTCAGCTTCTCCTGGTGCCCTTCTTCCCAACTTTCCATTTTCTTTCACACAGGTATTTTCTCTAGTGAATTCCTTGCACATTTAGTCTTGCCTTGGCATTTGCAATGGACTACTCAGAGAACTTGCCCTAATTCACATAGCAAAACACAAAATTAAAAAATTATAATAAAGACTTTCAAGTTGTTTTTACATTTCTACAGAGAGATAGATGTAAACATACATATCTCTGTGTATGTCTATACCTTGATCTCTGTCTCTTTTTTAAGATTTTTTAAAAAAATTTATTTGACAGCGAGAGAGGGAACACAAGCAGGGGGAGTGGGAGAGGGAGAAGCAGGTGTCCCTCTGAGCAGGGAGCCCAACGTGGGGCTCGATCCCAGGACCCTGGGATCATGGCCTGAGCCTAAGGCAGATGCTTAACGACTGAGCCACTCAAGCGCCCCGATCGCTATCTCTTTATCTGTATCTGGGATGTAGGGTGTAGGTAATATTTATATGTTTGATATTTTGTTGGGTGTAATCTCCTTAAAGAAAGAGTTCTTAGGATTTCTAAGGTCTTAAAGTGATCCTAGTGATCAATCGGGAGGAGTGAAGGGAGGTCAATCACTTACTGAGTTCCTGTTATGTTCTTGACTTGCTTCCATATGCAAAATATCCAGAAATTAGAGTATTCCTATTTTTCCCTGTAATGATTCCATGACTACTTTATAACAGTTAGTTTCTTCTTTTTCCTGGGATTGGCACATGGGGTGCTTTTGTTACTGTTATTGTCTTTCTGCTGACTATCACTCATGTATTGATGTGACAGCTGTGTAATTCACCAAACTGTTGGCAGGCCTTAACAATCCAATAGGGCAATACTGCCTAATTGGTACTGGTCATAAAACCCTTAGGGAGACTATTGGAAAACTGACTATGATTGACTGAAACGAGAAAGAATTCTCAACCTGTTGAACAGTGTCTCAGGCTATTTGCTACAATATATGTATGTGTGTATATGAATTTAAGTGGGTGATATGTATGTATATACAGACACATATTTCTATTATACATATATATACATATATATAATCCTCTTTATCTGATGATAATTTTTAAGCTGCAATTTTAAAATGACCAAATGAACATAGCGTCACCTCATGACAAATCCTATTTATCAAAATCCTTCTTTTCCCACACTTGCAATCAGTGAGTACTAGTAATTTTAAGAACTAAAATTACTTACTCTTACTATTGGTTAAAATCATTTGCTCTAATTGAACACATCCATCTAGACCAGATCCATTTCTAAAAATGTCTGATCTCATAAGACCGAGAATGAGGAATGGTCTTATACAAGTACCTAAATTAAGCAATTTTAGAAATTCCTAACTTAGCCTGAAGCTGGATAATGAATATTGCATTTAAATTTTTTTTGTACTTAAAATATTCCAGACTTTAATTCATGACTCATTAATAAACCATTTCTTTTTAACAATGGATTTCAGCTCTATCTACATTTTACTAAATTATCAAATGAAAAGTGAAAAATTCACCCAATTACCTGGATATTTTTTTCCTTTTCTTTTCTTTTAAATAATCATTTTGATATGATGACATACTCAGATGCTTTACCATAGATTTTCCGATGGAAAATCCATAGATTTCGTGTGAATGAAGATATTTTGAGATTGTGATGATACAACCCTGGTAGCTTAAAATTCTACACCTATCATTTTTTTTTTACCATCTTTGTTTTTCTTTTTCCTTTCCACTTGAGGTAATAAGATGAAACACAGTTAAGCATTTCATTTTAAACTGGCTAGGTAGCTATAAACTAATAGACAGATACATAGATACTCAATTTCTTCTACTTGTAATTTACACTTTTACCTGCAGGCAGGAAGCCATACTAGAAAATTAGAGAAGGAAAAGAGGCGTTTGTTCACCTAGTTTTATCATCAGACTAACAGAGAGCTTTTTTCCCCTTGTAATGTACTTTCCAGTATTATGTCTGATCCCTCCAGGATTCCATTTGACATGTGGAACTGAAAATAAGGTAATAACAAACCCTGTGCTTGGGAAGATTGTTTCTTTTCATTTTTTTTGCTATTTCATGAGCACATTGAGAATATGTTTTTGATCAAGAGCCAGAGTTGTATTTCCTATATTTATATGAGAATCTGAGCCTAATAGTCCCTGGGTGGCCCAGTTGGCAAATCTATATGCATGCAGAGGTGTATGAGGTTTCAGAGGAAATAAACTTCCTATATCTATTTTCTAAAAAGATGATAAAACGCTATTAGAATTTGCCATTTTGACTTTGAATTTCCTCATTATAATAAAAAAATAAAAGTTTTTATCACAATTAAACATAAAAAAGTGAATTGTTTCCCAACCTCTAATTGACCAAACACCAATTTTTTGTTGGTTAGGAAAAAAATGGGAATGTATGGGGAGGGTATGTGCTATGGTGAGTGCTGTGAATTGTGTAAGACTGTTGAATCACAGACCTGTACCTCTGAAACAAATAATACATTATATGTTAAAAAAAAAGAAGAAGAAGAAGAAGATAGCAGGAAGGGAAGAATGAAGGGGGGAAATCAGAGAGGGAGATGAACCATGAGACACTATGGACTCTGAAAAACAAACTGAGGGTTCTAGAGGGGAGGGGGGTGGTAGGATGGGTGAGCCTGATGATGGGTATTAAGGAGGGCACATTCTGCGTGGAGCAATGGGTGTTATATGCAAACAATGAATCATGGAAAACTACATAAAAAACTCATGATGTAATGTATGGTGATTAACATAATAATAAAAAAATGAGAATGTAATAAGCCTATGTTTTCAAGGTCAAAGGGAATTTTCAAGTGCTTAACCTCCTGATTCTAGGTAAACCATAGACAAAATATTTTAAGCTCATTGAAAAATTTAGATTTTGTTTGTTTTGATGCCTGCTGTATAAACTCACAAAATTTTGTCTAATGCATGCTATTTGGTAGAAGGAAAAAAAACTGTCTTAAGCTTCAGACACTTGCATTCTAAATCTGCCTCAACTGCTAATTAGCAAGTCATGACTGTTTTCTGGGGCTAAGACTTGGAATCTGTAATTAAAGGATTTAAAGTAAAGAGGTAATGAAAAGCAATCTATCTAAAAAGCTTCCAGGACAAAAAAAACTAAAAGAATTTGCAAACACAAAAC
Source organism: Zalophus californianus (assembly GCF_009762305.2). Classification (NCBI taxonomy): domain Eukaryota; kingdom Metazoa; phylum Chordata; class Mammalia; order Carnivora; family Otariidae; genus Zalophus; species Zalophus californianus. The sequence continues at coordinate 25,903,336 of NC_045609.1, forward strand.
CAGCATTACAAGAAATATTGGAAAGGGTCCTCTAAGCAAAGAGAGAGCCTAAAAGTAACATAGACCAGAAAGGAACACAGACGATATACAGTAACAGTCACCTTACAGGGAATACAATGGCACTAAATTCATACCTTTCAATAGTTACCCTGAATGTAAATGGGCTAAATGCCCCAATCAAAAGACACAGACTATCAGATTGGATAAAAAAAACAAGACCCGTCAATATGCTGTCTTCAAGAGACTCATTTTAGACCTAAAGACACCTCTGGATTGAAAGTAAGGGGTGGAAAACCATTTACCATACTAATGGACATCAAAAGAGGGCTGGGATGGCAATCCTTATATCAGACAAATTAAATTTTAAAACAGAGACTATAATAAGAGATGAGGAAGGGCACTATATCATACTTAAAGAGTCTATCCAACAAGAAGATCTAATAATTGTAAATATCTATGCCACTAACATGGGAGCAGCCAATTATATAAGTCAATTAATAACAAAATCAAAGAAACACATCAACAACAATACAATAATAGTGGGGGACTTTAATACTCCCCTCACTGAAATGGACAAATCATCTAAGCAAAACATCAACAAGGAAATAAAGACTTTAAATGACACACTGGACCAAATGGACTTCACAGACATATTCAGAACATTCCATCCCAGAACAACAGAATACACATTCTTTTCTAGTGCCCTTGGAACATTCTCCAGCAGAGATCACATCCTAGGTCACAAATCAGGTCTCAACTGGTACAAAAGATTGGGATCATTCCCTGCATATTTTCAGACCACAATGCTTTGAAAGTAGAACTCAATCACAAGAGGAAAGTCGGAAAGAACTCAAATACATGGAGGCGAAAGAGCATCCTACTAAAGAATGAATGGGTCAGCCAGGAAATTAAAGAAGAATTTAAAAAATTCATGGACACCAATGAAAATGAAAACACAACTGTTCAAAATCTTTGGGATGCAGCAAAGGCAGTCCTAAGAGGAAAGTATGTAGCAATACAAGCCTTTCTCAAGAAACAAGAAAGGTCTCAAATACACAACCTAACCCTACACCTAAAGGAGCTGGAGAAAGAACAGCAAATAAAGCCTAAATCCAGCAGGAGAAGAGAAATAGCGAAGATCAGAGCAGAAATCAATGAAATAGAAACCAAAAGAACAATAGAACACATCAAAGAAACTAGGAGCTAGTTCACTGTAAGAATTGATCTGCAAACCAGACAAAGACCCCATCAGAAAGGAGAATTACGGGCCAATATCCTTGATGAACATGGATGCAAAAATTCTCACCAAAATACTAGCCAATAGGATCCAACAGTACATTAAAAGGATTATTCACCATGACCAAGTGCAATTTATCCCTGGGCTGCAAGATTGGTTCAACATCCACAAATCAATCAATGTGATACAATACATTAATAAAAGAAAGAACAAGAACCATATGATCCTCTCAATAGAAGCAGAAAAAGGATTTGACAAAGTACAGCATCCTTTCTTGATCAAAACCCTCAGAGTGTAGGGATTGAGGGTACTTACCTCACTATCATAAGCCATGTATGAAAAACCAACAGCAAGTATCATTCTCAATGGGGAAAAACTGAGAGCTTTCTCCCTAAGGTCAGGAACACGGCAGGGATGTCCACTATTACCCCTGCTATTCAACATAGTACTAGAAGTACTAGCCACAACAAGCAGACAACAAAAAGAAATAAAAGTCGTCCAAATTGGCAAAGAAGAAGTCAAACTCTCACTCTTTGCAGATGATATGATATTTTTTGTGGAAAACTCAAAAGACTCCACCCCAAAACTGCTAGAACTCATACAGGAATTCAGTAAAGTGGCAGGATATAAAATCAATGCACAGAAATCGGTTGCATTTCTATACACCAAGAACAAGACAAAAGAAAGAGAAATTAAGGTGTCAATCCCATTTACAATTGCACCCCAAACCGTAAGATACCTAGGAATAAATCTAACCAAAGAGGCAAAGGATCTGTACTCAGAAAACTATAAAATACTCATGAAAGAAATTGAGGAAGACACAAAGAAATGGAAAAACGTTCCATGCTCATGGATTGGAAGAACAAATATTGTGAAGATGTCAATGCTACCTAGAGCAATCTACACATTCAATGCAATCCCCATCAAAATACCATCCACTTTTTTCAAAGAAGTGGAACAAATAATCCTAAAATTTGTATGGACCAGAAAAGACTCTTAATAGCCAGAGGAATATTGAAAAAGAATAACAAAGCTGGTGGCATCACAATTCCGGACTTCAATCCCTATTACAAAGCTGTCATCATCAAGACAGTGTGGTACTGGCACAAAAACAGACACATAGATCAATGGAACAGAATAGAGAACTCAGAAACGGATCCTCAACTCTATGGTCAACTAACTGTCAACAAAGCAGGAAAGAATGTCCAATCGAAAAAAGACAGTCCCTTCAACAAATGTTGTTGGGAAAATTGGACAGCCACATGCAAAAGAATAAAACTGGACCATTTCCTTACACCACAAACAGAAATAGACTCAAATGGTTGAAAGACCTCAATGTGAGACCGGAGTCCATCAAAATCCTGGAGGAGGACACAGGCAGCAACCTCTTCGACCTCAGGTGCAGCAACTTCTTCCTAGAAACATCACCAAAGGCAAGGTAAGCGAGGGCAAAAATGGACTATTGGGACTTCATCTGGATGAAAAGCTTTTGCACAGCAAAGGAAAGTCAACAAAACCAAAAGACAACAGACAGAATGGGAGAAGATATTTGCAAATGACATATCAGATAAAGGGTAGTATCCAAAATCTATAAAGAACTTATCAAACTCAACACCCAAAGAACAAATAATCCAATCAAGAAATGGGCAGAAGACATGAATAGACATTTTTCCAAAGAAGACATCCAAATGGCCAACAGACAAATGAAAAAGTGCTCAACATCGCTCGGCATCAGGGAAATCCAAATCAAAACTTCAATGAGATACCACCTCACACCAGTCAGAATGGCTAAAATTAACAAGTCAAGGAATGACAGATATTGGCGAGGTTGCAGAGAAAGGGCAACCCTCCTACACTGTTGGTGGGAATGAAAGCTGGTGCAACCACTCTGGAAAACAGCATGGAGTTTCCTCCAAAAGTTGAAAATTGAGCTACCATACAACACAGTAATTGCACTACTGGGTATTTACCCCAAACATACAAATGTAGTGAAGCGACGGGGTACGGGCACCCCAATGTTTATAGCAGCAATGTCTACAATAGCCAAACTATTGGAAGAGCCAAGATGTCCATCAACAGATGGATGGATAATGAAGACGTGGTATATATATATATATAAATACACACACACACACACACACACACACACACACACACACACACACACACACACACAGGAATATTATGCAGCCATTAAAAACGAAAACAAAAACAAAATCTTGCCATTTGCAATGTTGGGGATGGAACTAGAGGGTATTATGCTAAGCAAAATAAGTCAATCAGAGAAAGACATGTATCATATGATCTCACTGATATGAGGAATTCTTAATCTCAGGAAACAAACTGAGGGTTGCTGGAGTGGTTGGGGGTGGGTGGGATGGGGTGGCTGGGTGATAGACATTGGGGAGGATATGTGCTATGGTGAGCGCTATGAATTGTGTAAGACTGATGAATCACAGACCTGTGCCCCTGACACAAATAATACATTATATGTTAAAAAATAAGTAAGAAAGGATAAATGAAGGGGGGAGAATTGGAGGGCGAGATGAACCATGAGAACTATGGACTTTGAGAAACACACTGATAGTTCTAGAGGAGAGGGTTTGGGGGGTTGGGTTAGCCTGGTGATGGGTATTAAAGTGGGCATGTATTGAATGGAGCACTGGGTGTTATATGCAAACAATGAATCATGGAACACTACATCAAAAACTAATGATGTAATGTATGGTGATTAACATAATGTAATAAAATAAAATTTAAAAAACGTGATCTATCAAATCCCTCTAGGTGAAAATTTTTATCATAGAATTTTTCTTCCAAAATTGTCTTGAACATGTTATTTAATCTATTTCTTCTAGTCTATTAAAAATGTGAAATTAATTTCTGATCTTGCTGAGATTGTTTTAAATTTCCATTGTATTTATTTTTATAATAAATATAATCAGATATAAAAATAACTATTATGATTCTAAATTACTACTAACTTACTCCTTGCTCTTTGAATTCCCTACCCTTCATGCATCCTGGAGGTTCCTCATCTGTTTGTCCTGCGCAGTGGGTTCTAGGTCTGGTGCCATTGATATTCTGCCAGACCCCTCCTCCCACATCGCATGGAGCAAGGCAACTGCACAAAGGCACATCTTTGAAAAACTGGAGTGAGGCTTGGATTATTTATTAAAATGATATTCTCAACATCTAAAGCACTGACAGCTGGGTGATTTAACTTGCCCTTTGGAATGATTGCCTTTCCTCTCAGTGGCCTCTCATCACTTTTCCCCAGCTATGTCTCTAGCACAGATGGTATTTCCAAAGATGGAGCCTAAGGAGACAACCTGGTGCTATAAAAATAAGCAAGGTTGTTTCCTTTCTGGGTTTCTCTCATCAATGAAACCATTGCTGCTATCACATCCTGTTTGTAGAGGGTAAAGAATAGTGGAATGAAGAGCAATGATAGAGTCAATAAATAAAGAATAATTTAATTGCATATAAAAATGCTATGTACCAGAGATGAGGACTTTTCTTCTTGCATTTAAATAGAAATTTAACTTTTAAATTTTAAGTGATGGCTCTCTTTTTTGATTTAAAACTGACACACTCACACATTACTTTAAAGACATTCTTAGGACTAACTGTACTTGATTTAAAAATCTTTTGACATTTTTGGGACATCTGGGTGGCTCAGTCATTTAAGCATCTTATTCTTGATTTAAGCTGAGTTCATGATCTCAGGATCATGAGATCAATCCCCACCCCTCTCTGGGGTTTTGATTGATGTTTAGATGAATTAATACTGATAAAGCTTATAAATACTTTGTATAATGTCCATACATTCTTCCAATCATTCAACACCTTTCACTAAAAACATTTATATAAACTTAAAACCACCAAAAAGTGGTCATATCTTTTTTTTTTAGAGTTTATTTATTTATTTATTTGACAGGGCATGGAGACTGCTTAGGATTCTCTCTCCCTTTCCCTCTGCCCCTCCCTGTCTCTCTCTAATAAAAAAATAAAATAAAACAAAAAAAAACCTTTAAAAATTTTTGACATTTTCACTATTTCTCTTAAAGAAAGTTAATGATGCCCAATAAGTTGTTTTCTTTTTCCTTATTTGTTAACTCTATTCACCCCCATTTCTCATCATCAGCTGTCAGCTGACCTAGGGAATATGAAGCAGTCCCCAACTCTCCTGCAAAGACTAATGATTATTGGTAGATTTTTATATCCCTTCATAAAGATTAGAGACTTCAAAGGTACTTTGTAGTATAATTTAAAAATAATGAAGGAAAAAAAAACCTATTGATGTATTGAAACTGGTTGTTTCTGTCACACATTTATTTCAGAGAGAGTTGGAGAATGGGGGAAAGATTGGGCAATTTGGTGTTGTTATGACACAGATGTTTCCCAGGGGAAAAGGTTAAGTTCAAAGAAGGTTGCCATGTTGAAAGTTTCAGAGTTTCAAGGGTACTAGTAAGGCAAGTAGCCTGAATATCAGAGAGAATGTGACAGGTGAAGATTGAGCAGGAATCCTCCCTTCACTAAAGGGAATTAATTTGACCAATAAACCTAATCCAGGATTCATCACTAGCAATGGTAACTGACTTTAGTTGTAAAAATCACCACTAGGTGTGCCTGGGTGGCACAGTCGGTGAAGCATCCAACTCTTGGTCTCAGCTCAGGTTGTGATCTTGTGGGTCCTGAGATAGAGCCCCACATGGGGGCTCTGTGCTCAGAGCAGAGTCTGCTTGAGATTCTCTGTCTCCCTCTGTCCCTCCTGCCTGTGCTCTCTCTCTACAATAAATAAATAAATCTTTAAAAAACATCACCACTCAATTATTTTATATTTAAAGAGATGTATGTGTTTTCCTACATTGTTAGAAAGTAACATTTATAGAAGAAATAACATTTTTTAGACTAAGATAAAGACTATATTCTAGTTGTGTCTTTATTTGCAAACTGTGAAATTTTGGCCCTATCATGTCTGTGTCTTATTTTCTTAATCTATAAAATTGGGATGATAATTCTTGTGCTGCTTACTTCACAGAGATGATGTGTGATAATACATGTAAAATTCCTTTGTGAGCTATAAAATTTAATATACATATAAGGTATTATTAGTGCTGATTGGTTAGAACATCTTTATATGTCTCCAGGTTGTAATATTTTAAGTCTCTCAAAGGACATAAAACTTGCTTTTAATCACAACATCAATACAATTTATAATGACAATTTTTCCATAATGCTTGTGTTGAGGATAGTACATGAAGATATCAGTAAATTCAAAGGGCCCTAGGGACTTAGCATTAGTAAGAGATCATTGACTCAAGACTCCTCTGCTTCATAAGCTTAATTTAAATCAGAGGATTAGAAGAAAATCTACTCTTTGATCAAGGAAACCAGATTCTTGCCACCTCTAAAATATTCTCAAATTTGGGGAATATTTACCTAGTTCTCTCAGATCTTTATTTACCACTTGTAAGCATCTCGGTAAGGCAAGTAGCAAAATTTATTAGTATAACATACCAGTTGAAAAAACATACATGCCACCAAGAAAGAAAGAAATATTTTGCTATACTATATTTCCTATCATGGTATCTAAGGTAAATTCACATCCAAAGCCCCCCTGAAAGCATTGTTATACTTGGTGATTCTTTGAAAGGTTTACCACAAGTTGAATCTTTACTTGGTATTTAGGACTTTCAGAGTAAGACTACTGTAAAAAGAAGGGAGGGAAGGAGGAAAGATGGGAGAAAGGAGAATACTTTTATTGAAAACCTGCCATGTAGCAGGTGTTGCATATGATAAGTAATTTAATTCTCTTGAAAAATCTGTGAGATAATAGTTTTTTTGTTGTTGTTTGCATTTTACAAAAAAGAAAACTAATATTCAGAAAAATTAAACAAGTTGGCAGGGTCATATGGCTAGTAATGGCAGAGACTAATATGCTCTTTCTACATGCTGATGGGACTAATACATATAAAAGGTACCATTTGCAGATTACCTATTATGACTAATCTGTACATAGTAACTTTCCATGGCCGAGACACTGAGTTAAGTGCGTTATGTATTAACTCATTTGATTCTCTCAACAACCCTATGAGGTAGAGAGTATTACCAATCAAGTTTACAGATGATGAAAATAAGCAAGAGTAGGTCAAATAATGTACACAGTATTACTCAGCTAGAAAATATTGGGGCTGGAATTCAAACCTGGTAGTCTGGCTCTAGACTCAATAATGTAGTTATCACACTTGTCCCTTTATATGTATAGTTTTTTTCATCTCCTGAACAAGTCTGTAAGTGTTATCTCTATTTTACAAATGAGGAAACTGAGGGGTGCCTGGGTGGCTTAGTCGGTTAAGTGTCTGCCTTCGGCTCAGGTCATGATCCCAGGATCCTGGGATTGAGCCGCACATCAGTCTCCTTGCTCAGTGGGGAGCCTGCTTCTCCCTCTCCCTCTGCCTGCTGCTCTGCCTGCTTGTGCTCTCGCTCTCTCTCTCTAATAAATAAATAAATAAAATCTAAAAAACAAAAACAAAAAGAAAATGAGGAAACTGAAAGGTCCAGTGGACTTCAGAGTGGGGATCAAGTCCAGTTTTCACTGATGCCTGCCTGGAGGTATTCCACTATCTCTCTCAGCCTCACTGAATGGGAAGTAAGGGATGGTTGTCATTTAATCTTTGGTCCTGGTTTTTCTAGCTCAGTTCCCAAAGGAAAGAAAAACTGGGCTTGTTCATTTCTTATATTTATTAGTGTTTTTGTCAAATGGCAGAACATTTGAGATAAACACAGAGATACCATCATCTTGGTTATGAATGCAGGATCCAGTCTTGCCTTCCACCTATTGGTTGTGTATCACTGGACAGTTGCTGGAAAATTTCCAAGCCTCCATTGTTCATTGATAAAATGGGAAATCGTAATACCTACATCATGGGGTTTTGACTGATGTTTAGAGGAATTAATACTGATAAAGCTTATAAATACTTTGTATAGGGTCCATACATTCTTCCAATCATTCAACACCTTTCACTAAAAACATTTATAAAAACTAAAAACCACCAAAAAGTAGTCACATCTTTTTTTTTTTTTTTTGACAGATAGAGCCAGAGGGCACAAGTGGAGGGAATGGCAGAGAGAGGGAGGAGCAGGCTCTGCACTGAGCAGGGACCCTGATGCAGGGCTTGATCCCAGGACCCTGGGATCATGACCTGAGCTGAAGGCAGATGCTTAACCATCTGAGCCACTCAGGCATCTCAGTAGTCATATCTTTTTATCACTATGATGACATCAGTTTATTCACTCAAATACTTACTTATTTTTTCAACATTCATTACACATCACTATTGTCCAGGACTTAGTTCTTCAAAGATGAGGAGAACACAGACTGAACTTGAGTAATTCCTCATCTCCCAAGTGTTCCACAAAGTGTATACTTCAGACCTTAATCTTTCTCTATGTTCCACAAGAAAAGGGTTTCATAGTCAAATAAATTTGAGGATGTTTCTGTACACTATCTGCCCACTGGAGATTCATTTCATGCATTGAATATTAAAGGCTCCAAAAAGACTGGCATCAGAGTGATCTGTGAACTTGGTTTTTACTCAGTGTTTCTGCAGCGTAATTACTGGGGGATAACTTCCCCCCTCATATACCAAATAATGTCCCATAGAATTAATAATACAGTAAACATAATTTGGTAAATATAATTCCTTTCCAAGTACCCCTTTCTATTTACTTCTGCCTCTTTCTTAACTTGGACTCCTGAGTGAGTTCTTTCATTGATCAAAGAGAAAAAAATCACCATCTTGTGCTTCTCGAATAATTGCCAGGTATGTTTGTTAAATGAAAAATTAAAGTAGTTGCTGCTATTGGTAGAATAATTAGTTCCTTTGTCTCAAAACACATCTATAAATTTATAAGTGCATTTTAGGTAGATAAATAATATCACTTTATCTGCTAGCAGAATATAAGGAAAGAAAAATGTTAGGAAAGATAAGGACCCTAAAAGCAAAATATTGGTATCTCTTTCATGACATTGGGCCAGTTTACTCTGCTAGTTCTTTTAAATTAATGTTTATTATTTTTATTAGATTACTTTGTTATAAATAAGAAAACTCATCTTTGTTTACCTTAAAAATGACAAATTTATTGGAAGGATATTGAAAATTAAAGGAAAAACTGTACAACAAAGGATTCAGAAAGGAAAGCAATAAAGGTAGCCTTCCAGGGATCTTAGTATCAAAATTTTTTTGATATTCTCTCTAGATCATTGCCATTAACAATTTATGTTGCTTTCAGGTTTAAACATAATATACCCTTGAAAACAATCTGACTGGTACAACTATGTCAGAAGTCTTCCCTTGGATTGATCAGTCATTTCTAATCAGAGGATAGGGTTTCATATACAGATATAATCATTGGATAATTGAACTGCTGTTAAACTAACTAGATGCATTTTCTCTGGACTGGAACAGCATAATAGTTGTTGATATAGTGAATATATTTTCCCCAAAGCCCAACTATAAAGATAATCAAAAAGAGTTCATATTTGTGTGCAAAGGACAATAGTATACATTCAGTCTTGTTTTAGGACTATGTTAGCTCTACTCTTGATGACAACTGACCCAAAGAGAACTTGATCATTTTGATATTCACAGGACATCTTGTTGGGCACTTTATTGATGACTTCATACTAATTTGATCTCATATGCAGGAGGTAGCTGATAGTCTGATGCCTTAGAAAGATGCATGGAGAGAATAGAAGATAAACCCTGCAAAGATTTTTTCCTTTCTTCACAAGTTTAGACTCCTCTAGATTAAATGTTCTATTTCCCCAGGATAGCAGAATGCTTCTGCTAGATGGTAGAGTAAGGATGCTATTGAATTTGGCGCTAGAACTACTATCTCTTCATTTTGGTCTTCTCATGCAAATTGGCTAGTAGATAAAAACAAATATTGGTGGTGATAGTTGACTCTGATTACCAAGAGTTGCTACTGTTTTTGCTTGAAGAATGGGGGTGGGAAGAATGTACCTGAAACTCAGAGGATTTGTTGGAGTGTCTCTTGGTATGTCCATGACCATTTTTAACCATAAATGAAAAGTTGTAACAATAAGGCCCTAACAATGTACCTGGGACTGCTTGAAATGATGTCTGTGGATGAGGTAAATTTAGAAGAATTGATGAAGGAGGGGGAAAATAAATATCAATTTTAGCTTCAAAACAGTTGTTAAATGCAGACTTTTATATTCAGACATTTTATGGATTGTAGCAGTCCACTTGATATCTCTGTGATAGACTGGACTCGAGCAGATTGATTGGTATAAGGGGTGAACCATATCAGGCCTTTTGTATGTCCTAATCCACATCTAATCAATCCACCTTTTTAATCTAGGCATTGCAGTAATAAACTACATGAAGATGTAACTCACCTGCACCATGGATCCATTGTTTTCTGTCCTTGGACTTGTCTGCAGCTATGTAGCTTCTCTGAGGGCATTAGCCCACTCAGCCATTCTATGCATGCATATCTAAAATTGCAAGGGATTCAGGGTGCCTGGGTGGCTCAGTCAGTTAAGTGTCTGCCTTCAGCTCAGGTCATGATCCCGGGGTCCTGGGATCGAGCCCCGCATCGGGCTCCCTGCTCATTGGGGAGCCTGCTTCTCCCTCTCTTCCCCACTTGTTCTCTCTCTTGTTTTCTCTGCCACTATCTCTGTCTCTCTCTCAAATAAATAAATAAAATCTTTAAAAGAAAAATTGCAAGGATTCAGCACTCTCAGGATAGCCATCGACCAGAGAATGGGTATCAGTGGACAAATATTCCTCTCTTTTATTTATTTTTATTTACCTTTTAAAGGGTGGACAATTGTGAGGTACATTTTATACTGTTCTTCCGAGGGACTGAGGCCTAGTTACAGTGATAAGTAGCTCATTAATGGCTTTCTTCCTTACCTATTCCACTCTTTTTAGACTCTTTATAGTTTCCTGGAGTAACTTCCCAAAATAAACTATCTGCATACAAGACTTTGTTTTAGCCTTGGTGTTATGGGATGACCTAAAGTAAGATATAGGTTTATGTGATGTGTGATCAACATACAAGTGCAACACAGTAGGGAAACAATTGGAGCTGCGTTGGAGGAGGTTCTCAAGAGGAAATGACAGCTGGTTGACCCACAAGCAGGAGCCGAGTAACTGGAGGCTCTACACCCTCTCTCGGCCCTGGAATGTCTGTTTTTCCCACCGTTCCCAGGGTGAGAGCCAATTGTAAGGATGCAGCCTTGGGAAAGCAATGTGTTGTTGAGACTATCTGGACTTTACCTGACTGAACCCAGTTAAGGCTTCTATATCACCTTAAGACTCTGGGGGCGTCTGGGTGGCCCAGTCGGTTAAGCGTCTGCCTTCAGCTCAGGTCATGATCCCGGGGTCCTGGGATCGAGTCCCGCATCGGGCTCCCTGCTCAGTGGGAAGCCTGCTTCTCCCTTTCTCTCTGCCAACAGCTCCCCCTACTTGCACACTCTCTCTGTCAGATAAATAAAATCTTTAAAAACAAAACAAAAAGACTTAAGACTCTGGCAAGCAGGTTAGGAAATCTACTCATTTTCTGGTCCCTTGAGACAAGCCTGGTAAGTTCCCTTGCTTGTTAAACTACCACCTATCTATCTGGAGTAGTCTGCCTCTTCCTGCAGGCTCTCCTTGCCTTCTGTGTATGTGTGAAACTATAAACTGAATCAATTGAATACATGTGTTAAAAAAAAACCCAGACTTATTTTACACACAAAGCCAATTTAACATGGATTATATTCTTACAAAAGAGTGGTAAAATAATAACTATTTTAGGAAGTAAAATAATATCTTAAAAACCTTGTCTAGGTAATTTCTTTCATGGAACACAAAAGGCACTAACCATTAAGTTCTTGGAATTTGTATGCTTTGGTTTATCCAAAAACAACTAAAAGAATGAAAGATAGGCACAGAGTAGATGATACTTGTAATACATACATTTGACAAGGAATTCATAACTAGAAAATATAAAAAATTCCTGCACACAAAATTCCTGCACACAAAAAGAGAAAGCTTTTTTTTTTTTTTTTTTTTTTTTTTTAAGGCAAAAGACATGGGCACTTCATGAGATTGGGCTCTGAGTTCTATTAAACTGCAAATATGCTCACAATAGTTAAGCTTTTTTTTTAAAAAAATATTTTATTTATTTATTTGACAGAGAGAGCACAAGCAGAGGGAGAGAGCAGGCTCCCTGCTGAGGAAGGAGCCTGATGTGGGACTCGATTCCAGAACCCTGGGATCATGACCCGGGCTGAAGGCAGCCGCTTAACCGACTGAACCACCCAGGCGTCCCAATAGTTAAGCTTTTATAAACTATATTTAGTGTGAATAATTGCAAACAAGTATAAAAGGAGTTAGGAGAGGAGTGTGGGTCTATTAAGAAATTGACACATGAAATAGATAAAGTTAGATAAAATATGGAAAATTGATATTTTTTGTGTGTGCTTCAGAATTTGTTAATAAATATAATTCTAGATACTCTTTATTTTTTATTTTTTATTATTGTGTTATGTTAATCACCATGCATTACATTAGATACTTTTTAAACAACAGGAAATATTTAATTATGCTTGCTTGAGGATTGATTGGAAGTGAACAGATAGAGAAGATTCTTTAATAGAGTACAATTCCCTGGCACATTGCTAGAATCTTTTGCAATTTGATTAGATTATCTTGTCTACTTACTTTGTTTATTTACTTCATAATTATTTAATGAACACGTATATAAACAGGCATTTTCCTAGGTGCTAGGCATAAAATGGTGAAAATGATAGACATGATTTGTGTTCTTATGATCTTAAAGATGGATGAGACAGAGAAATAAACATTTGATAAGTGATGTTATGGGAGAAAATGTGGAAACATCCAGGCCTAACTGGGTCTGCACAATTTTTAACACCTTTGACATGAATTATTGTTGTCTTCATATTGCATGAGTGGCATTGTTCCCAATTCCCCTCAGTTGAGAGACTATCTGTTTTAGCCAAACTTGAGCCTGGTTCTAATAAAGCCAATCAAATTAGCATATGGTCTACGTCCATACCACCCTGAATGCACCCGATCTCATCAAATTAGTATATAAAATCATACTGTTGGACTGTACTTCCAGTGCCTTGTGATTTTGTCACATTCCGAGCCATCTAACATTTCAAGAAGAAATATTTAGCATATTTTTTGATGAGAGAGAAATTGGCAGATCATTTTGTATAACTTATGATAAAGAAGAGGAAAATTGGAAATTATGAAGAAAAGAGAAAAGAAGAAACTAATATATTTTTATTGTAAATATATGCTAATGTGAACTCAGGAGCAAAGTGGCTCTGTCAATGTGGGAAAAAAAATCCAACCAAGGATGAATCAGTGCTCAGGAAAAAGAATGGAATAGGTAGGTCAAACGGCATATAATGCATTCAGTTTAAATTCAGGAAAAAAATATTTCTGCAAAGTGAAACCATTGGATCATGAAGTACTTTTCTTGAGGAAAGCCTGTTCTTGACAAGGCTTTAAAGATTTGATAGTTTGATGCATTTTAAATATTTGGGTCAATTCACTCATGATAAATGTGTCCTCTTCCACAGCTGAAAAGAAGATTTCAGGGGAGAAAGGCAGAGGAGTGTCAGTCACAAGCATTGTGCTCAGAAAGAAGTAAAGCGGATACTCTCTGAACTCTTCTCATCCCCCCTCCACCAACCCAAAACATACAAGAAGACTGTGTTTATGACCATGTCAAGAATGATCAAAAACACTGTCCAGTATTTAATGATTCAACTTTTGGTCAGTGAACAGTATACTAAAGACAAAAATCTTTTGTGCATAAGACAAAGACATCCAGGGAGGGGAATTTCATGGAGTTATGGAGCTTAGTCATGAAGGGTTAAGGAAAAATACCCTACTGCCAATATAGAATCTATCTCGAGAAAGATTCTGTTGTGAAAGCCACTGCAAAAATAATGGAGATCTAGTTCTCCTTTATTTTTTCTTTAAATTATTAAACTTTATTTTTTTGGAACAGTTTTACATTTACAGAAAATTTAAGCAAATAGAATAGAGAGTTCCAGATACATCCCCTCCCTCCAGTTTTCTCTATTAATATCTTGCATTAGTGGGGTAGATATATTAGTGAGCTAATGACACAACATCTCTATTAAGGAAAGGCCATGGTTTACATGAAGATTGACTCTGTGTTTTACAGTTCAGTGGGTTTTAAAAAATGCATATTATTGTGTACCCACCCTTACAGTC